>NC_133769.1:371889760-371906111 GCF_003597395.2 Chelonoidis abingdonii | reverse complement strand
GAAGGTAAAATGTCGTCCTTCTGTTTTTGTGTTTCCAGAGGATTGAAGCAGGGAAATCTCCTAGTATCCCCAGGGCAGGAAAATCTGGAGAAGTAAAGAGCAGGAAGGAAGTGGGTTTTTCCTTGTTGGAGGCCTCAGGCATCTGAGTCTGGGGTCCCCCAGGGAAAGTTTGGGAGACCAGAGAGTTTATCAGGTACTCAGAATCCTGATTGGTGGCAGCGAGATAAGATCCAAGCTGGTAATTAAGCTTGGAGGTTCATGCTAAGCACCCAGATTTTGGACGCTAAGGTGCAGATTTGGAAGAAAGGCTTATGATAGAAGGTGTTCAACTCTGAGGCAGAATGGTGTCTCCTGCATGCACAGTAGGTTCCCCTGACTTCCTGTATGTTACCAGGGTCCAGCGTGATAGCCGAAGTACAAATGCCTGGATGGAGAGACAATGTTAATATGAGACACTACATACAGTACTGGAGGCTGTTCTTGTGGGTGAAGTAGATTGGTTGCTCTTTATGCACTGAGAAATGACATTCTCATTATTTAAATAAATGAATTATGAACAACTGAACATTCCTATGCTAATTCAATATATTATGATGCTCCATGCATCAATAATTCTTGCATATCATAGTGGAGGAAACCTTAAGAGTTACCAACAGAAAGCACGAGTGTGGATATTGGCTATCTATCATTGTTCCTTATTTCAATGAAAGCCAGGCTAGAGAATTCATGCTGTTGGGGGTTCCCCTTTCATCTGTTTGCTTAAAATAGGAGAGTAGAAAAAAACCCAAACCTCTGCGAAGACGTGCTGGGGAAACATCTCGGCTAAAAAACAACATAGAGAAAAGACCTCAGCATCATTGACAGCAGCTCTGGAGAAACACCTGGTCATTCACAGCAGCGGCCAAAACAAAGACAATGTTTGGATGCCTAAGGAATGCAAAGTAGAATAACCAGCTCTGGACATGTGCTCAGGTTTGGTCACCCAGTCTCTATAAAGGATATAGCAAATGAAAAAGGGGATTTCCAAGACAGGCTCTGAGAATGGGGAGGCTGCGGTATGTGGACAGACTGACAAGTCTGAGGCTGTTTAGAGAAGAGACAAACAAGGGGGTAAATGAGAGAGGACAACAAAATAAGGAATGGATCTGATTACATTCAAATGGACAGAGAACACCAAACCTGTATTTTCTATAGACACACAGTGCTTCTAAGTTCTAATTCCCCAAAGCTGAGGAAAACTATCATCAAAACTGATTGGAAGGAAATAGATAAAACATGGGAATGAAAACTGAGAGTGTTTTTAACAGAGATAATTAGATAGAGAAAAAAGTCAGGATTCCTCAGTCAAGAAGGTGAAAAACTTTGGCTAAAAAGCTGGTCCATTTGCCAAGTTAAGGCTGTAATTAGGGTGGAGAAGATAAATGTATATCAGTGTGGAAAAGGGAAAATAGCCAACAACAAATATTGGAAGTTATGATAACTGATAAGGGATGTTGAAGACATCAGGGGAAAATCCATAGTTGGCAGGGCTGAGGATCACAAAAAGGAGGTTATTAAGTATATTAATAACAAAATGAATCCTTGTGACAATGTGGTTCTGGCGGGACCCAACTGAGAGTGCCAATTCAGGGCCAATTGCTCAAACAGGGCAGTCACAGCCCTAGGCTGGGGTTTTTCCAACTCTAAGGCAAACCAAACCAGCCAGACAAAAATGACTGCGGTTTCACCCCACTGGCTAACCACAAGTCACACATGCAATTTCCTTAGACACTCCAGTCTCCCAGTATCACCACCAGTCCCACCCGTCCTGGGGATGAATGGTTATGAAACCAACACCCCAGTAAAAGAAAAAGGTTCTCTCGATCCCAAAGGACCAAGCCCCAGACCCAGGTCAATATACACATCAGATCTTACCCACAAATCACGCTGGTGCCAATCCTTTAGAATCTAAAATCTAAAGGTTTATTCATAAAAGGAAAAAGATAGAGATGAGAGCTAGAATTTTTAAATGGAATCAATACATACAGTGATGGCAAAGTTCTTAGTTCAGGTTTGCAGCAGTGAGGGGAATAAACTGCTGGTTTAAATCAAGTCTCTGGAGAACATCCCGGCTGGGATGGATCATCAGTCCTTTGTGCTGAGCTTCAGTTTGTAGCAAAGTCCCTCCAGAGGGGACAGTGACCAATTACAGGTGCTTCAGAGGGAATGAATCAAATAGGCAATGAACAAGTTATTAGTGCCCTATCACTCACTCCTAGTTTCTGGCAGAGACGAGGGACACCATGCCTGCCCATTGATTGACCTATCCTCCATGAACTTATCTAGTTTTTATTGGAACTCTTATCATTTTGGCTTTCACAACATCCCTTGGAAAAGAATTCCACAGGTTGACTGTGAACAAATACTTCCTTTTGTTTGTTTTACATCTGCTTCGTAATAATTTCATTGGATGACCCCTAGTTCTCGGGATATGTGAAGGAGTAAATAACATTTCTGTATTCAATTTTTCAACACCTCTCTCATACCCTTAATCATCTCTTTTCCAAGCTGAAAAGTCCCAGTCTTTTTTATCCATCCCCTTACACAAGGTGTTCCACGCTTTAATCATTTATATTGCCCAAGAAAGCAACAAAATAGCTTTCACAATGCTTTACTGGTTACACCGAATACAAAAGGCAGTTCCCTTAAAAACAACCTAGACTTTGGTTTCCACCCAGAAAGCCACGTCAAGTATGATGATGATTATGAGATTCTTGTTCATCATGAACAAGTTCTACCAATCCCAAAGGATTGGAAACATCATCTCCCAGGTCAATGAATGTTTCATATATTACCCAAATACACACTTACAGCCAATTCTTATTAACTAAACTAATATTTATTAGAAAAATAAAAGAGAGAGTATTGCTTAAAAGATCATTATATGTACGGCCATGAATAGAATTTTTATGGCAGTTTTATAGTAGAGATAGTGGGCTTTGTAGTTACATAGAGTTCTTTCAGAATTAGTCTATATAGTCAAAATATTCAATATCAGTGTAGTTAAGGGTGTAACTGGAGACCACAGTCTTGTGACTCAAGCTTCTCCTGATAAAACTTAAGCAGATCTGAGGGGCCAAAGAGCCTTTACAGAGTTCCTAGGCAGTACAGCAGTCCTTGGGCGAACAATAGGCTTTTGAAGTAAACTTCTATTTCCTAAACATCACCAGTAATTAACTATCTGGATTAACATAAGGTAATTATCCATTAGCAGTTCATAGACAGTTACCACAAACTTTAAAGAGACACATAGACGACGATAATATTATACCCAAGTTTCTTTAATTAATATTTCGTTTTGAATAAACAGCAAACAGCACTAGACATGAACTGTTTGTTTACACTGTTAACCTCTAACAAGCCAGAGATAAACATAGACTACTACAATCACTATCTTATTCCAGTTCTTTAATAATACAAGTCTACAGTTCAAAGTTCTAGCCTATCTAATGTGGAATGGTGCTAATTACCATCTACATACTTTTCTACAATGTTTCTGTAAATTGAAATTAGGTCAATTACCCTGAAACTTACTCATCCCTTTCTGACCATGTGTAACAACCCCTTTTGCAAAGCCTAGGTCTGTGGCTTTAACAATCATGTGCTCCAAAAGAGAGAAACTGGAAACAGAGTGGGCCCAAGGGGGAGCTCTGAGAAGGGTATGCTGAAGCAATTGGAGAGTCTGGGGAAATCAGGACAAAACTAGTCTCAAGGCCTTGGCACGCAGGTCTCGACTCCCAGAGGGAGGTGCTAGAACAGCAGATGAACCCCAAGAGTGGGCCTAGAAACTTGGACCCAGAGCAGGGCCTGAAAGTTGCTGCGACTCAAAAACACATTGGTTCAGGGGCCGGGGGGAAGCTGAGTCACAGCCACCTGTTGGTTGTCCAGCCATGGGAGCTTGAACAGGGCTGTGACATCCAACCTGGAGAAGCTACATGATTGCTTGTCACCTGTGAATGGAAGAGGAGTGAGGCTGGATGGGGAGATGTCCACAAGATGTTCTCTACACCCAAATGTGGCTCCTCTGCCCTCTGCTCCACTACTCTGAGTACTCTGGGTCCAGGACTGAACCCTCCAGGTTCCCCTGAGAGGAATATTTCATGAAGCAGGGAATGGTAGTTTGGGATCAGGGAGAGCATTTGTTTTCTCCCTTTGAATGAGCCCTCCAGAATGGCAGAGGCAGAGAGTTGCTGTTCTAGTGGGTTATGTCCCCTTTTTCTTTCTTTCCCCTCCCCATGCATTTGGGTCTGTGACGGGGTGTGCATGTCATACACTGGGACTGCAGAGGTTAATTCCTCTCCTTGGGTTGAGGAGACTATGTCCCCTGGATGCTGCTTGGCATTGTCTGGCTGGAGGCCAGATCTGGAGGCCGGGTATATACATTAGCAGCCCAGTTCATTTGGGGATGATCCCTGGAGAGAATGAAGGGGTGCTGCATGCTCCTACTGAAGGACTACCAACACTTCATGATGCAGAGGCCAGACAGCCAGCAGCAATCCACAACCCTCAGGCTCCAGACGCCACAGAGGGAGGAGAGACAACAAGCTACAGAGAAGCAGGTAGGAGGTTTCACAGGGAGGCTTTGCGGGGAGGTGTTTGGAGACCTGGAGACTAGCTCAGTATGTTTTGACTGGATCCCCACTGAGCTAGTGGCTGGCAACTCCTCTACTGACAGGGCCTTGGGTTGGGACCCAGTGGAGAGGGCCAATCTCCCTGTTGGAGTCTTGTTTCTTCTCAATGTCCTGGTTGCTTGCAGCAGAGGTGGGGGCTAGAGAAGGGCCCAGTACATGTCCACTCTGCCTGTTTTATACTCTTAGTCCATTTGCATGTAGAACACAATTCCAGGCATGTCTGTGGGGGCACTGCTGAGTCTCTCCAAACAAGGTTGAGCAATTACCCTAGTGTGGCCTCATGCAGGTGAGTCCTTGCATTATAACTATCTTGCTGGACTACGGCCATTGATGGGCTTTTTTACACCCCGCCTGGACGCTGGTTACTTTCCTTGTTGTTGCCTCTGGGCAGCTAATATCTGGATGATTCCCCAACTTACAGCATGTTTTAGTGACCACCATACAACAGAGTTATCATGACTTCATATGTGACACACATATATGGACAGAGAACTGACTCTCAGTAGATCATAACCTTTCCCCTGATACCTTACAAGGCATGCTTTTATGCATGAGATCACTATTATATGAAAATGAAGAACATGGGGGTTACAATATGCTCCCCCAAGGTACAAAATGTCACATGTCGAAAAACAGGATACTGGGCTAGATGGACCGTTGATCTTACCAAGTATGGCCCTTCTGGAGTTTTTATATAGAACTGTAACGATGCTGGTTCTGGAGGGACCCAACTGAGAGTGCCAATTCAGGACAAATTGCTTAAAACAGGGCAGTCACAACCCAAAGCTGGGGTTTTTCCACCTCTAAGGCAAACCAAACCAGCCAGACCATAAGGACTTTGATTTCATCCCACTGGCTAATCACAAGTCACACAAGCAATTCCCTTAGACACTCCAGTTTCCCAGTATCACCACTAGTGCCGCTCATTATGGGGACAAAAGGTTATAAAAACCAACACCCCAGTAAAAGAAGAAAGGTCCTCCTGATCCCAAAGGACCAAGCCTCAGATGCAGGCTAATATACAAATCAGATCTTACCCACAAATCACACTGTTGCCAATCCTTTAGACTCTAAAATCTAAAGGTTTATTCATAAAAGGAAAAAGATAGAGATGAGAGTTAGAATTGGTTAAATGGAATCAGTTACATACAGTGATGGCAAAGTTCTTAGTTCAGGCTTGTAGCAGTGATGGAGTAAACTGCAGGTTCAAATCAAGTATCTGGAGTCCATCCCCTGCTGGGATGGGTCATTCAGTCCTTTGTGTAGAGCTTCAGCTTATAGTGAAGTCCCTCCAGAGGTAAGAAGCAGGACTGAAGACTAGATGGAGATAAGGCATCAGCCTTTTATAATTTTTTCCAGGTGTAAGAACACCTCTTTGTTCTTACTGTGGAAAATTACAGCAAAATGGAGTCTGGAGTCACATGGGCAAGTTCCTGCATACTTTGCTGAGTTACAAGGCCTATCTGCCTTCTCTCAAGGTGTCAGTTGTATAGCTGATGGTCTTTAATGAGCCATCAAGCAGGCTAGGCGGAGCTAACACCAACTTGTCTGGAATGTTTCTCAGAAGCAGAGCATAAGTTTGAAATACAGACAGTATAGAGCCAATATTAATAACTTTGACTACAAAATTGATACACGCATCTAGACAGCATAATCATAACCAGCAAACCATAACCTTATCTTAGACACCTCATTTAACCCCTTTTATACAAGACTTGGTGCCACTACAAGACTTTGGTTGCAACCATGTTCTATACGGTCCCAGTTCAAATCAATAATGTGACAAAGCCCCACATTAATCTACCCCCACAGTAACTCACTAGACCCCACTCCTTTATCACTGCTGAGATAGAACCCAGGAGTCCTGATAGGGCCTCTCTCTCTACAGAGTTAGTAACCAAGTAAATTTATATATTAAAACTTTAAACCTAACCAGTGTCCCTTATGTGACTTGCTACAAGATGTAAGGCAATATTGGTTTTAGACATGAGTGGGTCTAATACTTATTTATTTTTCTTTCCTTCATACAGGAATAAGATACAATGTTCTTATCAGCTATTTGCTAATTTATCTGTCAATAAACTAGAGTTTTCAAGAGCATAATTCGATCACGGTTAAAGTCACTACTCTAAAAAAATCTGAAATAGGTACGTTCCAGCAGAGAGTGGGGAGGGGAGGTCAAAATGATCCAATGAGTGACAAAGGGAGGGGAAAAGACGATCAAATAACAGGGATGGTGCCTAATGGGGAAAAGGCATCGCAGAGGTGGAGTCTTGGCAGAAAAGTAAGGGTGTCAGTGGTCCATTTACCAGCAACTAGAAAGGTGGAAACCCAGTGAGTTGTACATAGCCCAACTCCCCAGATTGACAAACTGACTCAGCACAGTAAGGTCAGGAAAGGCTTTAATGTCTCTTTAGCTGCCCAATCAGTAATTCAGTGAAGAAGGCCCAGAGCCAAGTCCCCAGTCAGCTCTGCATGGAGCTTATTCTATGGGCCAGAGCACCAGGAGAAACATTTACACCCCTTTATGAGTGAAGAGCTGGAGCAGCCTGTCATGGATCTCTTGAGTCCTCAACCCATAGATGAAGGGATGTAACAATGGGGGCACCAGCAGGTACACGTTGGCACTGAGAATGAAGAAATGCAGAGGCACATTGTGGCCAAAACGGTGTGTGAGTGAGGAGAAGAATTTTGGGGTGTAAAAGATTAAGATGGCACAAAGATGGGAGACACAGGTCCCAAAAGTCTTAAGCCGGACGTCCCTTGTGGGGAGCCTGAAGATGGCCCTGAGGATTTGGATATAGGACACGGTCATAAAAAAACCATCCAGACCAGTCACCAATAATGCCACAGAAAGGCTGTAGTAACTGCTGATGCGGATGTCAGCGCAGGCCAGTTTCACCAGAGCTATGTGCTCACAGTACGAGTGGGGGATAATATTGGTTCTGCAATATGGCCACTGCCTCACCAGAAGGAGAGAGGGCAGTGAGAGCATACTCCCACGCAGCATCACAACCAGCAGGATCTTGGCCACCACAGGGTTTGTCAGGATGGTGGAATGTCTCAAGGGATCACAGATGGCCACATAGCGATCAAAAGCCATGGCCACGAATATTCCAGATTCCATCAATGAGAAGCAGTGAATAAAGTACATCTGGGTGAGGCAGGCATTGAAATCTATCTCTCTGGAATTAAACCAGAAGATGCTCAGTGTCTTGGGCAGGATGGATGTGGACAGGATCAGGTCAGTGACAGCCAGCATGCAGAGGAAATAGTACATGGGCCCATGGAGGCTCGGCTCTATCTTCACAATGAAAAGGATGGTGAAGTTCCCCAAGACAGCTAATACATATGTGGTGCAGAAGGGGATTGAGATCCAGACATGGGCCATCTCCAGGCCAGGAATGCCCAGCAGGATGAAGGTGGAAGGGTTGGTGAAGTAGGTTATGTTAGAATCTGACATGCAGTAGGGGAGAAGGTGTCCAACTCTGAGGCAGAAGGGTATCTCCTGAATATACCATAAGTTTCCTGACTTCCTTTATATGCTCAGAGTCTAGGATGAAGGTTGCTATACAAATGCCTAGATGGAGAGACAAAGTTAATATGAGACACTACATGCACTACTGGAGGCTTTTCTCATAGGTGAAGCAGATCGGTCACTCTTTACACACTGAAAAATGACTTTTTTACTATTCAGAGAAATGAATTATGAGCAATGACTCTACTAAAGCCAATTCCATAGTTGATGGTGCTTCAAGCATCAATAATACCTACATGTCGTGATGTGGAAAACCTTAATAGTCACCAGCAGGAAACAAGAGAGTAGATACTGTTTTTCCTGATTGTTCCTTAATGCAATGAAAGCCAGGCTAGAGAGTCCATCCTGTAGGGAGTTCCCCATTCATCTAGGAACTGAAAATCTGAGAATGAAAAAAAAATCTTTGCCAAGACATGTGCCGGGGGAAACAGCCCAACTAGAACAGACCTTAGGGAAAAGACCTGTGTGTCACTGATAATAGCTCCACCGAAACACCTGCTCATTCGCAGCAGTGACGAAAACAAAAGCAATGTTCACATACCTCATGAACAGAACGGAGAATAACCTGATCTAGACATGAATTCAGTTTTGGCCACCCAGTCTCTATTAAAGAATATAGCTTATAGAAAGGAGGTTTCTGAGACAGACTGTGAGATTGGGGGAGGCTGGCATATGTGGACAGAATGAAAGGTCTAAGACTGTTTAGTTTTGAGAAGAGACAAAGAAATGAATGGAAGTGATTCATTGAATTCATTCATTCAGATAGACCGAGAACAGTTCCCAAGCAGTAATATCTATGAATACTTTATGCTTCAAAAAGGTCTAATCCCCAAAGATGAGGGATATTATCAGCATATCTGACTGAGAGGAAAAATGTAGAGAGAAAAATGGGAATGAAACTTGGGATTTCTTTAATGAGAGCTTACTAGATAGCTAAAAAGTTACATTTCCAGAGTCAAGAGAGTGGACAACTTTGGATAAAAACCCAGGTCAGTGGCAAAGTAAAGGCAGCAACTAGGGGTTGGGGGAGCAATATATAGCAAATAGGGGAAAGGAGAAATAGATAACAAGCAATACAAATCAGAATTTATGAAATTTGATAAGGAACATTAATGACATCAGGGAAAAATCCATGCTTGGCAAAGCTACGGATCACCAAAAGGAGACTATTAAGCATTTTAAGAACAAAAGAAATCATTGAAAAAGGTTTATGTCAATTATTAGGTGGAGGAAGGAAACTTGTTAATGTTGCAGAAAAGGTAGAAACGATTCAAAAATAGTTTTGTTCTGCATTTGGAAAGAAGCAGTATAATGAACTCATAGCTTCTGAGGTGATGAAACAATTTTCAGTCGATTAGCAGGCAAGAAGGACGTTAAACAGCATCTACAGGAGAACCTTACAGTTATGAACACCAGAGTTACAAACTTACCGATCCATCCTTGACAGGTGTTGGTCTAACCTGCTTGTAAAAATATCCAATGATGGAGATTCCACAACCTCCTTGGCCAGTTCATGCCAGTGCTTAACCACCCTGAGAGTTAGGAAGTTTTTCCTAATGTCCAGCCTAAACCTCCCTTGCTGCAATTTAAGCCCATTGCTTCGTGTAATATCCTCAGAGGTTAGGAAGAACAATTCTTCTCCCTCCTCCTTATAACAACTTTTTAGGTACTTGAAAACTGTTATCATGTCCCCTCTCTGTCTTCTCTTTTCCAGAATAAACAACCAGTTCTTTCAATCTTCCCTCATAGGTCATGTTTTCTAGACCTTTAATCATTTTTGTTGCTCTTCTCTGGACTTCCTCCAATTTGTCCACATCCTTCCTGAAATGTGGCTCACAAAACTCTGGACAATACTCTAATTGAGTTGGAAAAAATTACTTCTCTTGTCTTGCTTACCACACTCCGGCTAATACATCCCAAAATGTTTACTTTTTTTGCAACAGTGTTACACTGTTAACTCATATTTAGCTTGTGTTCCACTCTGACCCCCAGATTCCTTTCCACCGTACTTCTTCCTAGGCAGTCATTTCCCATTCTGTATGTGTGCAACTGATTGTTCCTTCCTAAGTGGAGCACTTTGCATTAGTCCTTTTTCATTTTCATCCTATTAATTTCAGGCCCTTTCTCCAGTTTGTCCAGATCATTTTGAATTTTTATCTTATCCTCCAAAGCGCTTGCAACCCCTCCCAGCTTGGTATCAGCCACAAATTGATAGGGAAGTAGTTCAAACAAAAGTCTAAAAACATAATTAAGGGCAGTCAACAAAGCAGTTTATGGAAAACTATTCTTGTCAAAGAAACCCAGTTTCATCCTTTACTGAGAGTGTACATTCAATCTTTCGGAGGCATTTCATTTAGTCAGGAAAACAGATAAAAAATGAACATTATACAATATCAGCAGACCACACGTTAAATGGACTAAAAAGTGGCTAACTGACAGATCTCAGAATGCCCCTGTCAGTGGACCATCATCAGTCAATGGAGGCTTTTGTAGTGGTGTTCTGCAGAAGCCTATTTGATATTTACATCAATGATCTGGAAGCAAGTAGAAAATCACTGTAGGTAAAATTTGCGGATGACTGAAAGATTGGCAGAGTGGTTACAATTAGGAGGCCAGGGCAGGCAGACCATTGATCAGGAACATTTGGTGAGCTGGACCCATGCAAACAAAATGTCTTAGTGCTGTCAGATGCAAAGTGATCCTCTCAAACAGGGAAGGCAGGACCGACCCATAGACTAGGGCATTGTATTATGGACCTGCAAAAGGATTTAGGGGTCCCTGTGGAAAACTAACTCATTGTGAGCTCCCAATGCAATCCTGTGGCCAAAAGGGATGATGCAATCCTTAGATACATAAACAGGGAAGTGATGAGTTGGAGTAGGGTGCCAATAAAAAGATGGAGAAAAGTTGTTCTTTCTTTCCACAGCTGGCGGCACAACAGGACACAAGTCAATGTGTTCAAACTGCAGTAGAGCAGATTTAGATGATATATCAGGAAAAACTTGTTAACTGTAAGAGCTGTAAGAACAGTAGGACAATGGAACAGATGCCTGGGGAGGTAACAGAAGCTCCTGCAATGGAGGTTTTTCAATAGAGGCTGGATAGTCATCTCTCTGGGATGGTTTAGACACAATATATCCTGCATCTCAGAAGGGCGTTAGACTGGATAACCCTTGTGTTCCCTTTTAACCCTGTGGCTCTATGATTCTATGATCTAAAATCCTAGTACAAACCAGGCTTGAGTCAAACACAAGGCATTGGTCTCAACACAGGGGTAACTGGGTGAAATTTAATCACCTGTGTTATACCGGAGCTCAGAATGAGTGATCTAATGCTCCCTTCTGAGCGTAAACCCTAGGTTTTATCAATAAAGGAAGTGAAACAGGCATTTATATATACTCTGTCTCACAACACACGAAGAAGGGAACATTCAGTTACATTAAAAGTCTGAACATCTAACACTGTCAAAAGAAAATAGTTACTGACATTACTGGAGCAAAGAGTGTAGCTGCATGGGATTCACAAATGGATTAGCCATTGTAGGTGGCGATAGTGTTACCCCTTTTAATTAAGACTTTCTGACACGGTCAATTAGGAGACCTCATTTGCAGTTGGTGATAAGTTTGCCTAACTTTAATAGTGACAAAGGGTCCTATAAGGCACCTTATAGATTAACAGACATATTGGAGCATAAGCTTTTGTGGGTGAATACCCACTTCGTCGGATGCATGACAAAAGCTTATGCTCGAATACATCTGTTAGTCTATAAGGTGCCACAGAACTCTTTGCTGCTTTTACAGATCCAGACTAACACGGCTACCCCTCTGATACTTAATTTTAACCGTTTGGACTGAAATTTCCCATGCTGGGTGTCAGCTTCTGGCTGAATTGTTTTTTGAAAGTTTCAGGCATAACAGTTCAGCCAACTTCTCAAATGAAGCAAGGAGACAAGATGTCTCACCCATGTTGCAAAATTCTTATAATTGTTCCAGTGGAGAGCTCTTCCACCTCTCTGCTTTCCAGCAGATAAAAGTCAGGGCACAGCCCTCAGAATCCCCCTTCCTCCACCCAAGTGGTAGCAGCTAGAGCCCTGAAATAGAAGAAGAGGATGTGACAGTGTCTGCACATTTACATAGCTGGCTCCTTAGGTCTTAGTTTTAACTCCAAGAGAGTTTTGCCTCAGTGGGGCCTGAGTAAAGTATGGACCACAGCCTCAGAATTTGATCTTCTATTGTAAATCTATTAACACCTTTCCTCCTGAAGGATCCCCTATGCCACTGAAATGCAGCCAGTTTTGGGCGAGAGGATATCAGCCAGAGCACTCATCCCAAATGGCAAGGGCCCTGGGACGTTTAATAGTTGTGCAGAGCAGAAAGGACCACAGCCTTACTCTCTATCGCACCACGCACATGTTGCACTGGGTTTGTTGAGCAGGTGACTCCTCAGCAAGAGATGGGTACCTGTGAATCCTGAGATGGAAGCTTTGTCCCTGGGAATCCCCCTCGGTTAACCCTGTTCCACACGTCTCTTACCCCAGCATCCACAGCAGCATCCCACGCTAGAGCCAACACTGGGGTGTGCACTGTTTCTAGTATAGCTCTGTGCAATCCCAGCAGGGTTCACTCAGCCTCTAGGGGAAAAGTGGCATCTGGACGTAAACAGGCTGGAGACAAGCTGTGTGCACTTTTGTGGTCTTTATCCAGCTTTATGAGTAAACAGTAATTAAAGGACCTTCCCAAAGGGAGATGAGAACTCTTGGGCTCTGTGCTGAGTCACAGGAGAATTGGCTGTTCTGTGTATTTGTGTATATTTAACAATTATAGTTGATTAGGAAGAAAACTAGCGACAAATCTCTATATGGTTTGTAAATGCCCAGTGTGGCTGGATAGAAAGTACACAAAGAAATCTGGAGACAGATGACTGAGGGGAGACACAAACACTTTCAGCAGGTACACAGGGTAGTTGCTAAGAGATCAGAGGTCAGAAATTGTCAACAGTAACTATCATCATGCTGTGTAGCACATCTCATTGAAGGATCTTAAAAACACCTTGCAAAGGAAAACCACTATGAACATAGCCCTATTATATATACAGGTAAACTGAGGCACTGGAAGACATGAATTGCTCATGGTCACACAGAGAATGAGTGGCAGGATGACAGACATAACCGAGATGTCCTGACTTCCTTTCCATAACTTTAGTCTCACCATCACACCAAGAGGGAAATAGGCTCTCGCTCAGTCAGGGACTGTTCGTTGAGTGGGATGCAGAGGAAAGGCTAGAAGAGGGAGCCTGAGCCTTCACCATCCTGGGGTTCTCAGAACTATCTGGAGTTTGCGAGCTCCTGATCCTGGTACTCCACTACTGGTTCCACTCAGAAACCTGCCCATGGATCACAATCATTGAGACCACTTCGGGGGAAGAGACTCAGTAAAAGAACACCAACAGGATTTGCATGTGGATAGATGGCAGCCAGAGGCCTTACCTGAAGGCAGAGGTCTCCCCTTCCCCCAAAAGCAGCCATGAAACAAGTGGGGAAAGGGGCTAAAGGCAGGGTAGAGACTGGATTCGTGTTTGCACTGGATTTGTTCTGTTCCCCTTTGTCCATTTCTGCCCAGTCTCTCCCAGATGGAACTGAAATCAAAGGTTCCAGGCTGAGTCAGACTTTTCAGCACTGGGTGGCTGGAGGGCACTTGGATTCCCACAGCTGAACTCGCTGCCTGCTCCCCTGGCTCATCGGTGGTATTTTTCCAGCGTAGAGAACCTGGGTTTTTATGCCCTGAAACTTGACTGAATGAATTCTCCTGACACGGGCAACAGGGGCCTCATGTCCTCCTGTAATCAAGTTACTAACACTCTGTAGCTGGCCAGCATGGCTTGACCTTTGTCTGTAGCTAAAGGTAAAGATGAGTGAAAGGCTCTGATTTACCTGCATTATTGTGTTGATTATTTATTATCATTATTTGTATTGTGGAAACCTCTAGAGGCCCCACTCCAATTCAGGGCCCCTTGTGCTGGGCTCTTCACACACACAGAAGGAAAAACAGCCCCTGCTTCAAGGAGCTTTTAAATGAAATTAAGATAAGACACAGCTACTATATTTCAACAGCCAGAAAGGAGATGGGGGAGTAACAGCACTAAGAATGAGTGGTTACGTGGGCTGCTGGGTGGGTCTGAGACAGTGGAAATGCAGAGCCCTGCCCTGGCTGGTAGAAGTGCATCCTGGGCTGTTATGAGCAGATCACATGTTCGGGGAACTAGACTGGGGCTAACGACCACCAGCCATTGAGTGGCGGCTGCACCAGACACGCAGCTGGGAGTGGGTGGCTCTGTGTTAGCTTTTGTAGCCTGCCTTAGTTTTAATCACACCTCCCTTCGGAGAGTGCAGACTGAGCCTCCTTTTCATGAATTCCCAGGACAACCGCTGGGACCAGAGAGGAAATGAGAGCAGAGGGCAGAGATAACAGGGCTGCAGTGAGGGAACAAAAGATCTATCCTGCAGATGGAACAACTGAAAGCCCCCAAGGAATTGAAACTCTCACCTAATGCAGCAGAGTCCAGGAAGAGATTCAGGCAGAGTTTTGAGATATTTCTATGCAAACAGTTGGGTTTTGTAAGAAAGACAACCAGCATTGAAGTCAGGCTTTGTCTACATTTGGCCTTCTGTTGGTAAAACTTTTTTCAATTAGGAGTGTGAAAAAATCACCCCATTGATTGACAAAAGGCCACTGTGGACAGCACAAAGTCAGCAGGAGACGCTCGTGCAGGGTGGTTTAATTATGCTGGTGGCAGGGCCAGCTCTAGGTTTTTTGCCACCCCAAGCAAAAGAAAAAAAAATCTTCCAAGAGTGCAAGTGCCACGCTAGAATTGTGCTGCCACAAGCACGTGCTTAGTTTGCAGGTGCCTAGAGCCGGTCCTGACCAGTGGGAGCACAGAGTGGCTTTAGGGAGACCTTACAGCAGGGTAACTGCAGCAGTACAGCTGTGAAGCTGTAAGGTCTGTAGTGTAGATATAGCCGCAGTCAGGCAGAGGGGAGCAAGTGTCCATTCTTCCTGGGTCAGTCCTCAGGTACACAGGAAGGTTTGCAAGTAAACAGAGCCATTCACAGGTCATTGATTCTGGAGCAACCTTAATGGCTTCCACTCAATATGTTTACACCAGTGATACAAGTTTGTATCTTATTCTCCTGACTCCAGACATAGAACTAATATATGCAAACGAATGGGATGAACACACACAGTAGATTACAAGCTTTCTAATGATACCATACAAGAGACCTTTTGTATACAGCATATTCCAGTTACATCATGTTCACATTCATAAGCATGTTTCTATAAAACATATGGAGTGCAACTTCACATTCATAACTTCACATACAATGATAACAATACATACAATCCAACAGGATGATTCCTCCCAAGAAATACTTTGTACAAAATGCAACATAATTATATCATAATCATAATATAACATATTTCAATGGGGAACGTGGGGTGCAGAGTGTCAAATTGTAACCGTTAATAATGATGCAGAAATGGCAAAAAATGTTCAATAATCCCCTCTGTGCTGTATTTGGAAAGAAGCAGGATGATGCACTGGGATAACATGAATGTCTTTCCAATCCATTGATAGCTATGGAGGATGGTAAACAGTACCTACTAAGTTCATTACCTTGAATGGTTCATCTACAAAGTGCTGGCTAGACTGCATGTCAACTACCTTGTGGGGTTACCCAGGAGCAAACACATTTGAAATACTAGTAGAGAGACAATGTTCATAACTTTAGGTATAAAAATAATACATAACTAAATCATAACTTTTCCATTGATACCTTACATGATCTACATAATATAAAACATATCTCATATCACTGTGATAAGTATGGGTGTTGCTTTGCGATGCTGAATGTCACTCCTCCCCCATTACTTTACTGCAGAGCATTAGTCACTGACTGATACAGATGCAGAGTGCCCAAGGCCTCCTTAAGTTTTGAACATACAACTCCCAAGAGTTGCAAGCATTGTAGTGTTACCCACAGCTGTTGATACAAAGTTCTGTGTACCTTTAAACACTTTGTAGATCAGCCTAGCGATCTCAAAAGTCTGGTACTATGCCTTCTCTTTCACCAGAAAATCTCTCTTTG
>NC_133769.1:371888254-371889660 GCF_003597395.2 Chelonoidis abingdonii | reverse complement strand
TATTTCTGCAGCNGTTCATTACCTTGAATGGTTCATCTACAAAGTGCTGGCTAGACTGCATGTCAACTACCTTGTGGGGTTACCCAGGAGCAAACACATTTGAAATACTAGTAGAGAGACAATGTTCATAACTTTAGGTATAAAAATAATACATAACTAAATCATAACTTTTCCATTGATACCTTACATGATCTACATAATATAAAACATATCTCATATCACTGTGATAAGTATGGGTGTTGCTTTGCGATGCTGAATGTCACTCCTCCCCCATTACTTTACTGCAGAGCATTAGTCACTGACTGATACAGATGCAGAGTGCCCAAGGCCTCCTTAAGTTTTGAACATACAACTCCCAAGAGTTGCAAGCATTGTAGTGTTACCCACAGCTGTTGATACAAAGTTCTGTGTACCTTTAAACACTTTGTAGATCAGCCTAGCGATCTCAAAAGTCTGGTACTATGCCTTCTCTTTCACCAGAAAATCTCTCTTTGTATTTCTGCAGAATTGGTAAACATTGTGTTTTTCTAATAATGCAATTAAGGTATTCATCGGTGCCATGAGGTGGCGTGCATCAGTTTCCCCTTCCACACTGCAGACCAGATTTATTAGGTTTTCTGCTGTGACAAGCTTTGAGCCTGTTTACGGGTGTTAGTGAGAAGAACTATCCCTATAGTGCCACTTGTTTACTAGTCCTGGCTTGTCTAAAAGCTTTTTCCTAATATCATGCATATTACATCTCTTCATAGAAATTACCATCAGTACCAAAATCTTTATCATGAGATTTAACACCTACACCAAATCTTTTATCACAGGTGGGCATTTCCAAGTATTTTTACTATACCAGACTTTTTGCTTGGACAGTTTCCTTTGTTCAAAACCCTTTGTGTCTTTCAAATCCTACCTGAATCTTAACGTGTTTAATTACTGATTTTCATTTCCCTTCAGTGTTCCCTTCAGTAGGGATCTCAGTCTAAGATCATTTTTGCTGTCTTGGTATTCCAGGGTCTGATGAGGTAAAGATGTAAGGGGACATTGCATTTATCTAGCCCTCTGTGGAGCTGCTTCCAACCCCAGGGTTATGCTCATGCAAGAAATCCTTCTGTCCTCATCTCATGCTTTCCTTATGATCCCCGCTCCCAGAACCGGGACCTAGTGAATTGTGATCTGTGCTCTCTGGAATAAGAGGTGTTTCTTCTCCCAGCAGCTATTACTGTAAGCTATAGCTGCTTTCTGTGTCTTCCCAACCCTGGTCCGAAGCCTAATCAGTGTAAGTTCTTCTTCGAGTGGTTGCTCATATGCATTCCATTTAGGTGTGTGCGCGCCGCGTGCACAGCCGTCGGAGAAACTTTTTACCCTAGCAACACTCGGCGGGTCGGCTGGGCGCCCCCTGGAGTGGCGCCACC
>NC_133769.1:371832242-371888151 GCF_003597395.2 Chelonoidis abingdonii | reverse complement strand
CTGTTGTTCTTCGAGATGTGTTGCTCATATCCATTCCAAACCCACCCTCCTTCCCCACTGTCGGAGTAGCCAGCAAGAAGGAACTGAAGGGTGGCCGGGTCGGCTGGGCTATTTATGCGGCGCCGTGGTGGCGCCACTCCAGGGGGCGCCCAGTCGACCCGCCGAGTGTTGCTAGAGTAAAAAGTTTCTCCGACGGCTGTGCACGCGGCGCGCACACACCTAAATGGAATGCATATGAGCAACCACTCGAAGAAGAACAACAGTTACAGGGTAAGTAACCTTGTCTTTCTTACCCAGTGTGCCCCACTCCCAATGTGGAAAGGACGATGCACCAGCCCCTGTTCATGAGCAGATTTCCCTTTACACTTCAGACACCACACTTGTGAGCCGGTGTGCCTGGGGCAGCCCTCAATGGAAATGCCAAGGTCAGGACTGACTGCAAAAGGGAGAACAGATACTCCCAAGACTGGTGGGTAACACTGAAGTTAAGCTCCCCAACCAGTCACAAACTGCTTCTGATCCCCCACGCTAGTTATCAAGAAGCAAGAAAAGAAATCACACAGTCCGCTTATTGCTTTCCAGTCACTGTTTCCCAGTCAGCACCTCGGTCCAGTACAGTGAGAAGCTTTTTAAAAAAACTCTGCTTACATATTCAAAATGTTCTTCTGACCCCAAAGGGTCAGCCATGTCACCAGGTCAGTATAGGGTTGGATCTTATCCAAATATCACGCTGCCAGCCAATCCTTAATATCTAAAAGTAAAGGTTTCTTATAAAGAAAAAAGAAGGAACAAGAAGGGATCTGTTAAATGGTAAAACAGTCACATACATACAAAGACTTCAAAGTCCATATATCAGGTTCCTAGCAGTACTGGTGAGTTTGCTGGCTTGAAAGTCCCTCTGGAACAGATCCACAGCTGGGATGAGTCATTCAGTCATTTCAGAGCTTCAGTTTGTAGCAAGGTTCCTCCAGAAGTAAGAAGCAGGACTGAGGGAAAATGGAGAAATTGCAGATGCCTTTCATAGTCCTTTGCCATGCGGCCGGTGCTTCCTTTGTTTCAAACACAAGCTGCCCAGAAAATGGCTGGAAAGCCTCAGAGTTCTGTCCATAGGCAGGTCCCTGCATGCCTTGCTGAGTCACAAGGTGTATCTGCCTTCTCTCAATAGGTCATTTGTGTGGCAATGGCCCTCAGTAAGCCATCAAGCAGGCTAGGCAGTGCTGATACCAAACTGACTGGGGTGTCACCCAGAAGCATAGCACAAGTCTGAAATACAGACATACGTATCTATAGCTCATAATACCAAGGGGTTGTACCTTGCTACATAGAAGGGTTGGAGTGATGTGTAACTTGTTTGTACCTGTGTATAAGAATACATCCCTGGGGCAGTGTCTTTGTCCAGCCTAGGGGGCAGTGGAAAGTCCCTCCACTGACTGAGCTGATGTACCTTAGTAGACTCTGTGGTCATTGGGGGTTCTCGTCGAGTCTGCTGTAGGGGTCATCAGTGTTGTCAGATGCTACCGGTGTGGTGCTCTGCTCTGTTCAATGTTGGTATCACTTGGCTGCATGCATGTGTTCCCTCTTGTGCACTGCCCCAGCTCTTCAGATAGCTGACAGCAGACTCGACGAGAACCCCCAATGACCACAGAGTCTCGGAAGGTATGAAGGCAAGTCGGCCAGGTTTATTGCCTTATGGACACAATTGCAGTTCCTCATAGATTACTTAGTCTACCAGGCATACTACGAGAAAGTGCCTCTTGGCAATGGACTCGGCTCAGTCAGTGGTGGGACTTTCCACTGCCCCCTCGGCCGGAACCAGACACCACGAGCAATTGTATTCACTAATGGGCCATCAAGTTGAATATTCCAGCAAACAATAATTTTTCCATTAGCACCTCACATGACAAATTTTGGACCAGATTTGTTTTAATTCTATAATAATGGTGAATATGGGGGTGCCAGGGTTTTGCTTTGGGGCACAGAGTGTCACAGCAATGTAGCTATGGAGCTAGCGCTGTCTGAGATCCAATTTTGTATTTTTCTATAAGCCATACATCCAAGTGGTGGAAAAGACTGTACCCTGGTCTACTCCGCAGGAGAAAAGCAAGCCAAGGTATCGAGCAAAAGAAAATGAAAGAGTGATTTCCCCACTACCAGGGGTGGCTCCAGGCCCCAGCACGCCAAGCGCGTGTTTGGGGCGGCAAGTACAGGGGGGGCGCTCTGCCGGGCACCATGAGGGCGGCAGGCAGGTTACCTTCGGAGGCTTGCCTGAGGAGAGTCCACTGGTCCCGCGCCTTTGGTGGACCTCCCACACGCGTGCCGCCGAAGACAGCCTGCCTGCCATGCTTGGGGCGGCAAAATGCCTAGAGCCACCCCTGTCCACTACCTATCACACACACAACACATGACGCCCTAACAATGACTAGGGATGTGGAATGGCTGCCATATGAGGAGAGATTAATATTACCAGTACTTTTCAGCTTGGAAAAGACAGGACTATGCAGGGAGGGGGAGACATGAGAGAGGTCTATACAAATAATGACTGCGGTGGAAAAATTAAATAAGGAAATCTTATTTACTCCTTTATATAACACAGGAACTGAGTGTCACCCAATGAAATTAATAGGCAGCACATTTAAAACAAAGAAAAGAAAGCATTGCTTCAGAGTCAACCTGTGGAACTGTTTTCCAGAAGATATCATCAAAACTAAAACTATAACATGGTTCCAAAAAGAACGAGATCAGTTCCAGGAGGAGAGGTCAAACAATAGATATCAGTCAGGATGGGCAGGGATAGCCTCCATTTGCAAAAAGCTGGGAGTGGGAGACAGGGCATGAATCATTTGATGATCGCCATGTTCTGTTAATCTACATGGAAGCACCTGGAATTGGCCACTGTCGGAAGACAGAATAGTCTATCTGTCCCTCACTGTAACCCATTAGATCCCACTCCGTTTCCAGAGCTGAGGTAGAACGCAGGAGTCCTGGTGGGGTCTCTCTATGCCTCCATAGAGTTAGTAACAAAGTAAGAAGATATGTTAAAATTTTAAACCTAACCAGTATCCCTCAAGTGACCGGCCACAAGCTGTCATGACATGTTAGTATTAGAGCTTAGTGGATGGAACATTCATTTAATTTTATTTCCTTTAGATATAAAATAGATGACAGAGTATTATAACTAATTGCTAAATTACATGCCAAAAATTTGATTTTTCAAGAGAGTAAATGCCCCCTAGAATCATGATTAAAGTTGCCACCTGTACCAAAATCTGAAATGGCTCCCTTGAAGCTGGGAATGTGAGAAGGGAGGTGCAAATTGTGGGGACTTATATCTCGACTTCAGATAAAGTGATGGCAGAGACAATCCATGACGCACATGGAAAACCCATAAGAACATAAGAACGGCCGTACTGGGTCAGACCAAAGGTCCATCTAGTCCAGTATCCTGTCTACCAACAGTGGCCAATGCCAGGTGTCCCAGAGGGAGTGAAGCTAACAGGCAATGATCAAGTGATCTTTCTCCTGCCATCCATCTCCATCCTCTGACAAAACAGAGCTAGGGAACACCATTCCTTAACCACATCCTGCCAATAGCCATTAAATGATCCTAAACCTCCATCAAATTATCTAGTTCTCTTTTAAACCGCTGTTATAGTCCAATCCTCAACAACTTCCTTAGCAAAGAGTTCCACAGTTAACATGTGCGCTGTGTGAAAAAGAGTTCCTTTTATTTGTTTTATACCTCTGCCCATTAATTCATTTGCTGGCCCTATTCTTATATTATGGTACAAGTAAATACTTTCTTTATGCACTTCTCCACATCCAACTCAGGAATTTTATATTAACTCTATCAATCCCCTTTAGTCTTCTCTTTTTCCAAGCTGAAGATCTTAGCCCCTTTAATCTTCCTCATAGTGGGACCCTCTCAAAACCCCTATTCATTTATTTGCCTTTCTCTAACCTTTTCTAGTGCTGGTATATATTTTTGAGAAAAGGAGACCAATCTTTACGCAGTAATTCAAGATGTGGCAAGACCAGGATTATATAAAAAAAGGCAATAGATATTCCCATCTTATGTCTTCTATCTTCTTTGAATGATTTCTAATGATCCTGTTTGCGTTTGTTGACTGCCGCTGCACATTGTTGGTCATCTATCCAAGAAACTGATCCATGAGAACTCCAAGATCCTTTCTGGAATTGGTAACAACTAATTAGCCCCTATCATATTTGTATGTACAGTGGTGTTATTTTTCCAATGTGCATTAACTTTACATTTATTCACATGTACATTTCATTGCCATTTTGCTGCCCAATCCTAATTGTTGTAAGACGTTCGAAGTTCTTCACAAGACTGCTGTTGGTCTTAACTATCTTGAGCGTTATTATCATCTGCAAACTTTGCCACCTCACTGTTTACCCCCTTCTCCAAGATCATTTATGAATAAATGAATAGGATTGGTTCTAGGACGTGACACGTGGGGAACACCACTAGTTCTCCTCTCCATTCTGAAGAATTTACCATTTATGCCCACCCTGTTGTTCAGTCTTTTAACCAGTTCTTCAATCCATGAAAGCATCTTCCCTCTTATCCCATGGAGCGAACTTAATTTAATGTAAGAGCCTTTGGGAGGAAACCTTGTCAAACGATTTCTGGAAATCAAAGTAACAACTATTGTCCAACTGGATCCCCCATGTTTGTTGACCCCTTCAAAGAACTCTAATAGATTAGTAAGACATGATTTCCCTTTACAGAAACCATGTTGACTTTTGCCCAACAATTTACGTTCTTTTATGTATCTGTCCATAAACAGATAGTTAAGGGTTAATGCCTCTTTTACCTGTAAAGGGTTAAGAAGTTCACCTAGCCTAGCTGTCACTTGACCAGAGGAACCAATGGGGGAACATGATGTTTCAAAAGGAAGGAGGGAAGTTTCATTTGTTTAGAGTCAGTTTTAGTTTTGGCTGGAGTAGAAAAGATCAAGGAACCAGCCTCTTACCAGAGTCATGAGTTAGAAAGAAGGAAATAAATAGGTTTATGTTTATTTTCTTTTTGTAACTTGTCCTGGCATTAGAGAAATAATCAAATTGGAAATTCTTTTGTGTACTAGTTTTGCCCAGGGGAACATACTCTGTGTTTTGAATCTGTTGTCTGTGAGATCAGCTTGTATGCTATCTCCCAGTGTTTTCTTTTCCCTTTACCTTTCTTTTCTTTAATTAAAAGCCTTCTTTTTTAAGAACCTGATTGATTTTTCCTTGTTTTTAGATCCAAGGGGATTGGATCTGGACTCACCAGGGATTGGTGGGGGGAAAAAGGAGAGGGGAAGGAGTAATTCTTCCTTGTGTTAAGATAAAGGGGTTTGGATTGGTGTTCACCAGGGAATTGGTGGAGGATTCTCTCAAGGCTAGCCAGAGAGGGAAAGGTTTTTGGGGGGGAAGACAAAGTTTGCCAGATGACTCAAACATTTGGATCGTGGAAGCCCATTGATCTAAGATGGCAATTAAGCTTAGAAGGTTCACATGCAGGTCCTCACATCTATACTCTAAGGTTCAGAGTGAGGATGAAACCTAGGACAGTGCCTGACAATTTTATTCTTTACTATTATTTCAACTAATTTGTCTGGTACTGACGTTAGACTTACCGGTTCATAACTGCTGGGATCATGTCTAGAGCCCTTTTTAAATATTGGTGTCACATTAGCTATCTTCCAGTCACTGGGTACAGAAGCTGATTTAAAGGACAGGTTATAAACCATAGTTAATAATTCCACAATTACACATTTGAGTTCTTTCAGAAAGAACAAGCCAACCATTGTTCACTGAAAAAGAGCCAAGTGTTGAAAAACAGCCCCTGATAGTGCAACTAAGGTCATGGCAAGGGTAAGCATAAACAGGGGTGACAAAAATAGCAGGGAAATTAGAGGGCAATTATTGGGCCAAAATCAAGACCAGAACTGCCCACTTGGAGGGGGGAGGGCTGCTGATTACAATAAAGGGGAAATGCAAAAGGATCGCAGTGGTCCCTGTTTCCCACTCCTTGAGAGATGGGGGAGGTGAATGAGAAGTTCTGCAATGTGTAGCTGAACAGCTGCTGCTACAATAACCTTGCCCTACCAAAGACTCCAGTCTCCGTGTTTTCCTGTGCATCCATTGGTTGTGTCTGAAGACATAGGATATTCCAACAGAAATGATCCAGCTAGTGACAAGGGGAGGAGAAAAGAGAAACAAGTGATGGGGTGGGACTACAGAGAGACGAGGCTGGGCAGGGGCGGAACCTTAGCAGAAGAGGTTGAGCAAAGGGCATGTTTCCAGGGGTCCAGTTGCCAGAAATTGGAAAGGTAGCAAGACAGTGAATTGTATATAGAATGGGTCTCCCAGTTTCTCAGGCCATGAAAGGATTTAATGTCTCTTTTGACTGTCCAGTCAGTGATTCAGGGAAGAGGGCCAGTACAATGTCACCAGCCAGCTCTGCATGGAGCTTAGTCTGAGAGTCAGAGCACCAGGAGAAAACATTATGGACTTTTATGAGTAAATAGCCGGAGCAGCCTGTCCCAGTTGTGTTTGGTCCTCACCCCGTAGATAATGGAGTGTAGCATTGCGGGCATAAAGAGGTACATGCTGGCTATGAGAATGTGGAAATGCAGAGGTACATTCTGACCAAACCGGTGTGTGAGAAAGGAGAAGAGAGCGGGGATGTAAAAGGCCAAAATGACACTGAGGTGGGAGCTGCATATCCCAAAAGTCTTGGGCTGGGCGTCCCTTCTGGGGAGACTGAAGATGGATCTAAGTATCTGGATATAGGACATAGCGATAAAAAAAAAATCCAGACCAATCAAACAAAATGCCACAGAGAGGCTGTAGTGACTACTGATGTGAATATCGGCACAGGCCAGTTTCACCACAGCCATGTGCTCACAGTACGAGTGGGAGATGATGTTGGTTCTACAATATGGCCACTGCTACTCCAGGAAGGGAAAAGGTAATACGAGCATGCTGCCACGCAGCACCAAGACCAAGCCAATCTTCACCACCATGGAATTTGTCAGGATGGTGGAATGTCTCAGGGGATGGCAGATGGCCACATAGTGATCAAAAGCCATGGCCACAAAAATCTCAGACTCCATCACTGAAAAGCAGTGAATGAAGTACAGCTGGATGAGGCAGGCACTGAAATTGATCTCCCTGGAATTGAACCAGAAAATGCTCAGCATTTTAGGTAGGATGGATGTGGACAGGATGAGGTCGGTGATGGCCAGCATGCACAGGAAATAGTACATGGGCTTCATCTTCACAATGAACAGGATGGTGAAGTTCCCCAAGATGACTATGACATACATGGTGCAGAAGGGGATGGAGATCCAGACATGGGCTGCCTCCAGGCCAGCAATGCCCAGCAGGATGAAGGTGGAGGGGTTGGTGAAATCGGTTGTGTTGGAATCTAACGTGGAGTAGGGGAGAAAGTGTCCAAATGTGAGGCAGAACGGTGTCTCCTTCATGTACTGTATGTTCCCCCTGACTTCCTGTATGTTTCCATGGTGTACAGTGAAGGTAGGAGTACAAAAGCCTAGACGGAAAAGCAATGTTAGTATGAGACACTATATGCACTACTGAAGGCTGTTCTCATGGGTGAAGCAGATTGGTTGCTCTTCACACACTGAAAAATGACATTTTCATTATTCATAGAAATGAATTATGAACAACTGACCCTACTAATGCCAATTCCATATTTGATGATGCACCACGTTTCTATAACTCCTACACATCATGGTGTGGGAAACCTTAAAAGGCATCAGCAGGAAACACAAGCGTGTATACTGCTTCTTCATCATTGTTCCTTAATGAAATGAAAGCCAGCTAGGAAGTTCATGCTGTGTGGAGTTCCCCTTCACCTTGTTGCTCAAAATCTGAGAGTGCAAAAAAGCCGAAAAAACCCAAACCTTTCCTAGACATGTGCTGGGGGAAAACAGTCCAAACAGAACATACCTGAGGGGAAAGGTCTGGACATTACTAATAGCAGCTCCCTGGGAACACCTGCCCATTCACAGCACTGGCCAAAACAAAGACAATATTCAGATGCCTAAGGAATGGAATGGAGAATACCCTGCTCTGGATATGAGCTCAGTTTTGGTCACCCAGTCTCTCTAAAGGATATAGGATTTTAAAGGGGGTTTCTGAGACACTCTGTGAGAATGAAGGAGGTTGCCATATGCAGACAGACTGAAAAGTCTGTGACTGTTGAGTTTAAAGAGACAAAGAAGGTGGCATATGATAAGGAGAGAAAAATAAAGAATGGAACTGATTACATTCACCCTGACAATTCGAGAACAGTTCCCAACCAGTAATATCTATGGACATTTAGTGCTACAATAGGGCTAATTCCCCAAAACTGAGGAAAATTATCTGGACATTTCAAAAAGGATCTTGAAAACTGGAGAGTTTGCAGAAAAGAACCACAAAAATGGTTGGGGGCTGGAGAACATGTTAGACAGTGAGAGATTTTGAGAGATTCATTTATTTATCTTACCAAAAGGCGATCAGGCTGAGGAGACTGTCATGGAGTTATAAGAGGCTGTGTGATCTAGTTGAGAAAGGCAGAGCAAGACCTAAAGGATGGAAGGTGAACCCAAACAAATTCCAGGTGGAAATAGAGACCCATTTTTTAGCACTGAGGGTGATTAACCATTGGAACAAATTGCAAAGGGAAGTAGTGGATTCTCCAACTCCCCATGTCTGCAGATGCAGACTGGATGCTCTCATGGAAGATCTACTTGTGCGCTTGTCTACACTCAAAATGCTAAAGAGGGGCAGCTTTCGCACTTCAGTGTACACACTACTTACACAGACGCTGGGGTTCTCCCTTCAGCATGAGTAATTCACCCCCCTGAGAGGTGGTATCTAGGTCAATGAAAGAATTCTCCTGTTGATGTCATGCTGTCTACACCGGGGTAAGATTGATATGGCTACATTTCTCAGGGATGTGGATTTCTTTGCTATTGCGAAAAAAATGCAGTTTTGGGATGCATTAATAGAGACATAGCATTCAAGTCACTGGATGGGATAATATTCCACTACTGGGTGCTGGTTAGGCCTCAGCTGGAGTACTGTGTCCACTTTGGGCCATCCATCTAAAGGAAGGATGTAGAGAAACTGGAAAGGATCCAGATGCAAGAGACAAAACATTATCTAGGGATTCAATACAAGCTATAAGAGCAAAGAATGAAGGAATGGGGTATGTTTAATTTGGAAAAAGGAGATGAAGAGGGGACATGAGAGCGGACTTCAGCTCCTTGAAAGGGTGCCATAGAAGAGATGGAGAAAAGTTGTTCTGCCTTACCACATAGGTTGATATAACTACATCTCTCAGAGGTTGGATTTTTTCTGCTGCTTCAAAAAAAGGCAAATGCAATGCTAGGTAGTCTTAGCACAGGCATAGCGTGCAAGTCACAGTAGGATATGTCACCGCTTTCTTCTGCACTGCTTAGGCCTTAGTTAGAGCGGTGAGTCCATTGTTGGTCACTGCTGTATAGAAAGGATGTAGATTACCTCGAGAGGATCCAGAGGCCAGTGACAAAGATGATCAAAGGGAGGAAATACAAGCCATATGAACAAAGACTGAAGGAACCAGGCATGTTTAGTTTGAAAAAAACAAATTTAAGTGGGGACATGATATCGGTCTTCAAATAGTTGGAAGGCTGTCATAAAAAACTGGAGGAAAGTTGCCCTATCTTGCCACAGAGGGCAGGAAAAGAGGCAATGGGTTCAAACTAGAGCACTGTAAGTTTAGATGAAATCTCAGAAAAAAAAGTTCCTAACTGTTAGAACAGTAAGAGACAGGAACAGCCACCTAGGTAGTTCATGGAAGTTCCTTTACTGGAGGTTTTCCAAAGAAGGCTGGATAGTCATCTGTTTGGGACGTTTTAGACTCAACCAATCCTGCATTTTGACAGGGAGTTAGAATAGAGGACACTTTTGGTCCCTTCTCATCCTGTGAATCTATGATTCTACCATGTAAAATCCTAGTGTAAAATCCTAATCCTACAACTAGTCTTAGTCACACACAAGTTATGGAGCTCAATACAGGGTAACTGAATGACATTTAATGGCCTGTGTTATATAGAAGGTCAGATTGGATGATCAAATGGTCCCTTCTGACACTGAATCCTATGAACCTATCGATAAAGTAACTAGATCAGATATTAATATTTACTGTGTCTCACAACACACAAACAAGGGAACATTCAATTACATTGAAAGTCTGAACATATAACACTGATAAAAGAACATTGTTAACATAATCCATATTTGGCCTATGGAACTCCTTGTCACCAACATTAGTGGATGAAAGAGTTTAGCAGAATGGGATTCACACATGAATTGGCCATTGAAGGTGGTTCTGGTGGCCCAACCATTCCTTGAGGCCCTCTGACACCTATTATTAGTAGACCTTATATTTAGTTGCTTATAAGTTTGCCAAATTTGAAATGTTTGGACTGAAATTTCCCACGCTAGGTGTCTGCTTACAGTTGAATTGTGTTTTAAAAGTTTCTTGCATAACAGTTCAGCAAACTTCTAAAATGAAGCTAAAAGAAAATATGTCTTGCACATGTTGAAAAATACTTATTATTGTTCCAGGGAGAAGGCCTAGCACCTCCACGCTTTCCAGCAGATAAAAGTCAGGTAACAGCCCCTGCCCATCCCCTTTTCATTACCAGAGTGAGCCCTGAGATGGAAGGGGAGGTGACAGCCTCTTTGCATTAACACACAACAGGTTTCTGAGGTCTTTACTCGATTTTTATAGATTTTACTAGCTTTTACTCAAAGGAGAGTTTTGTCTCAGTGGGACTTGACCAAAGTACTGGCCATGTCCTCAGAACTTGGTCTTGTATCAGACATTTGCTAAAACCTTGCTCCTGAAGGATCCACTGTGCCAGTGAAATACAGCCATCTTGGGGCTAGAGGTCATCAGCCACAGATGGGGATGCACAGAAAAGTGTTACATTTTGGTCCATGATACTAGAGCAAACTCATCACCAGTAGAATAAGTCCTGGGATGCTTCATGGCTACGCAGAGTGGAAAGGATCACAAACCTATTCTCTAGCCCATCACTCCCATGTTGCACTGAGTTTGTCGAGCAGGTGAGCTCCATAGCAAGAGATGGGTAACTGTGATTTCTGAGATGGCAGTGTCTTCCCTGGGAATCCCCTTCAGGTATCCATGACCCACACCTCTCTCACCCCAATACCTGAAGCAAGAACCCACTCTGAGAGCTGACCAGGGATATACACATTTCATAATATAACTTTGTGGAATCCCAGTGGGGTTCACCCAGCCTCTAGCGTAGAAGTGGCATCTTAACGTGAACAGGCTGGAGAAAAGCCTGTTTGTGCTTCTGTGCTATTTATCCAGCTTTAGAAGTAAACAGTAATTAAGGGACCTTCCCAAAGGGAGATGAGAACTCTTGGGCTCTGTGCTGAGCCAGAGAGGAATTGGCTGTTCTGTGCATTTGTACATATTTAAAAATTATAGTTGATTAGTAATAAAAACTAGGGATGATGCCTAGGTGGCCTCATGGCCTGATACCCTGTAAATGCCCAAGTTGGATGGATAGATAGTAGACAGACAGATCTAGAGAAAGATCGCTGAGGGGAGATAGAAACATTTTCAGCAGACAGACAGCTAAATCTGGCCTTAATGCTTCTTGGATGGGAGCATCTCCCTGTGTTGGGACCTCCGCCCAGGGTCCCCCCCTTGCTTTCTCCAACTGGCATTGTCAGCAGATCGAGGGACGTGATCATTCCCCTCTATTCAACATCGGTGAGGCCTCATCTGGAGTACTGTGTCCAGTTTTGGGACCCATGCTACAAGAAGAATGTGGAAAAATTGGAAAGAGTCCAGCGGAGGGCAACAAAAATGATTAGTAAAAGCAGCAGAGAATCCTGTGGCACCTTATAGACTAACAGACGTTTTGGAGCGTGAGCTTTCGTGGATGAATACCCACTTCGTCAGACACAGGTAGTGGAAATTTCCAGGGGCAGGTATATATATGCTAGCAAGCAAGCTAGAGATAACGAGGTTAGTTCATCAGGAGGGGTGAGGCCCTGTTCTAGCAGTAGAGGTGTGAAACAAGGGAGAGAAAACTGGTCTGTAATTGGCAAGCCACCATTCACAGTCTTTGTTTGATCCAGAGCTGTGGTGTCATTTTCGCAGATGAACTGAAGCTGCAGCAGTTTCTCTTTTGAAGTCTGGTCCTTGAAGTCTTTTTGTTGCAGGATGGCCACCTTAAGGTCTGCTATAGTGTAGGCCGGAGTTGAAGTGCTCTCCTACAGGTTTTTGTATATTGCCATTCCTGATATATCTCGATTTGTGTCCATTTATCCTTTACAAGACGTGAATGCGCTTGCCAATTACAGAACAGTTTCTCCTCCCTTGGTTTTCACACCTCTACTGCTAGAACACGGGCTCCACCCTCCTGTTGACAAACTAACCTCAAGCCTCCTATGGCTCTAGTCCTTGCTTGCGAAGGGCTATATATATACATGCCCTGGAAATTTCTCACTACCGTGGTCTGACGAAGTGGGTATTCACCCATGAAAGCTCACGCTCCAAAACGTCTGTTACTCTATAAGGTGCCACAGGATTCTTTGCTGCTTTTACAGATCCAGACTAACACGGCTACCCCTCTGAAAAATGATTAGGGGGCTGGTGCATGTGACTTATAAGGAGAGGCTGAGGGAACTGGGCCTATTTAGTCTGCAGAAGAGAAGAGTGAGGGGGGATTTGATAGAAGCCTTCAACTACCTCATGGGGGGTTCCAAAGAGGATGGAGCTCAGTTCATGGCTTTTACGAGTTTTGGCAGGTGACAGAACAAGGAGGAATTGTCTCAAGTTGCAGTGGGGGAGGACTAGACTGGATATTAGGAAATGCTATTTCACTAGGAGGGTGGACTAGCACTGGAATGGGTTACCTAGGGAGGTGGTGGAATCTCCATCCTTAGAGGATTTTAAGGTCAAGCTTGACAAAGCCCTGGCTGGGATGTTTCTGTTGGTGTTTGGACCTGGTTTGAGCAGGGGTTGGACTAGATGACCCCTGAGGTCTCTTCCAAACCTGATATTCTGTGATTCTGTGATTCTATGAACCTCAAGGAGTTCAAACTCTCATGCAGTGCAAGAGGATCTGGGAAGAAATTCTGACTGAGTTTTGAGGTGTGCTACTGCCAATATAGCATTCAGGGTTGTATTTTCTCCTGTAATAGTATTTTGACTTTTGCTTGCCTGTTTGGCTTTTTGATAGATTTACATTGTTATTAATATGTGTAAACAAAGGACAAAGATACTGAGTATTTTGCTTCTGACTAGCCAGAGTGGGAACTCGTAAGTGCAGTTAAATTGTTAGTGGAGTGCACACTTTAAAGATTGCTTCAACCTCTGTCTCAAGGCAAGTTCAAGCAACCAGCTGAGAGGGGCAACAGGGTATTGGGGGAAAGGTATAAAACATGAAAGGCCAAAGTAATGCCTACCCCTGTTCATTGCACAACCTCACTCCTTTCTCCTCCCATGGGGTACAAAAGTAGTGGAATGAAGACCCCAGACCCATGAGCCCCACAAACCAGAACATGACCATCATGTATAAGGTGTGCCATAAGCGGACAGTTAAGGCTTAATGCCTCTTTTACCTGTAAAGGGTTAAGACGTTCACCTAGCCTAGCTGAGACCTGACCAGAGGAACCAATGTGGGAACAAGATGTCTTCAAAGAGGGAGGAGGGAAATCAGTCTTTTGTCGGTTCAAAAAATTTTGTGTCGGAGTGAAGTATCCAGGAATCAGCCATCCAACATATCTTAAAGGTAGTAAGTATTTAGAAAATGAATGTATTAGATTATGTTTTTTTTCTTTTGTTAGTTCATTTTTGCATAAGAGGGAAAATCAAATTGGGTTTCTTTTGTGTAATTAAGCTTTTGCCCAGAGGGACATCTTCTGTGTTTTGAATCTGTTGTCTGTGAGAGTAGCTTGGATGCTAATCTCACAGAGGTATTCCTTTCACCTTTTTTCTTTAACTAAAAGTTCTCTGTTAAGAACCTGATTCATTTTTCCTTGTTTTAACATCCAAGGGTTTTTTGGATCTGGGCTCACCAGGAATTGGTTGGAGGTGAATCAGTCTCAATCCTGCCAGGAAAAGAGGGATAAAGACGGGAAATATTTGGGGGGAAAACAGAGTTTCCAAATAACTCCCCCATAAATGTTTGTTTAAACTATTTGGTGGTGGTAGCTACTAGATCTAAGCTAGTAAATAAGCTTAGGGGTTATTCATGCAGGTCACCATCTCTGTACCCTAAAGTTCAGAGTGGGGATGACACCTTGACAGCGTGCTTTCGGAGGAGTGGGGAATCAGAACACTGGGAAACAAGGCTCTGCATCATCAGAGTTATGGTACACATGCTTGTGGGAAACTAACCCCATTAAATATCACATTGCCTGCACTTTGGACCTCTGGTCTTCTGTTTTCTGTCTGTGTAAGAAGAACCAGGGGAGAGGGTGAAGGGAAAGCCCTGTAACACCTTGGTGCCGTGATTCGGACGCGTCATGTTGGATGAGTGAGTAGCAGCCAGGTAAGTCCTCCTCCCCAACAGTCCATGAGGGCTCTCGTGATGGTCATTGTGGGTTCTGTGAAGCCACCGAAATGGAATTTTTAAATAAATGGATAAAGAAAATCAGGGCCCTTATCAGGTGTGGATTCGACGTGGGATGAGTATGTGAAGGAGGTAGGGGAGCTTTTTGGAGATCTCTAGGGAAAGGAATATTAGAAAAGGGGAATGATATTACCAGGTTTGTGTGTTGGGATGTCATACTGGGTAAACAGGAAGCTGATCTCCTGCAACATATAAAGGATTTGGAGAGGATAGTGACCAAAAATGGAAAAATAGATACTAGCAGTGGAGGTAGCAGATTTTAAGACATGGGATGCTGCATGAGCAAAAGAGTCCTGTCAGGTAATTTGGCAGGAGATGGATGATCTGGTGGGGAGGGTGGTAGGTTTAGCGGATGAACTGTTCCAGCGTAAGCAAGGATATCATGAACTATGGGGTTCTGAACCATCTGTCCTACCTACGCCGAAAAGGTGGCATCCACTCTCCCTTCACCGTCTCCTGAGAGTACATTGTACCCATGACTGCCAGTGGATATTATAAGTTGGTGATCCGTAGTTAGAATCCCTTCAAGAGAGGGACCTCACAGGAGCTCCCTCCAAGAAGTGTGCTTCATAGTCACTGATGGGGTTGGGGGCAGTACTGGGATGCATTGCTGAATGAGCTGGGGAAGGTGCCCTGGGATGATTGGGATCGGTTTGTGCTATGGCTCGTGGAGGTGGGCAAAGAGATGGAGGATTTAACTCATGAGAACCAGGTAGCCATAGGGAGCAGTCTGTTGGGATGGGGCACACTGGACATGTATGCAGTAGGTTTTGGAAATACATTTCTGATTCTATGGCAGGTGGAAAAGAGCCTCTCATACTGCAGGAATTAATAAGATGAAGAGAATCCTTGCAGAAACAGGACAGGATATGCTTAATCACATACAGACATGGGCATGGTGCTGAGTAAATTCCTGGATGCCCCATGGGTGATACCACTGGTTGGGGCACCAGAACCTGGTGTGGGTTTGGAGTTGCTGGGGAAATGGTTAGAGTAGAGTGAGCCTCAATTTGTGGGATATTTATGGCTGCAGAACCATGAGTTTGCTCCTAACCAGTTGCCTCAGCTGTTGGAGCAGGCAGATGTGTGGAGGTGTATTCATCAGATGGGAGAGCCAATTCATACTTGGGATTATATTTCACCATGTTCATTAATTTGCATTTATTAATGTTGAATTAGACTCATAGACTCATAGACTTTAAGGTCAGAAGGGACAATTATGATTATCTAGTCTGATCTCCTGCACAATGCAGGCCACACAATCTCACCCATCTACCCCTGCAGCAAACCCTTAGCCTATGTCTGAGTTATTGAAGTCCGCAAATTGTAGTTTGAAGACCTCCAGCTGTGCAGAATCCTCCAGCAAGTGACCCGCACCCCATGCTGCAGAGGAAGGTGAAAAACCTCCAAGGCCTCTGCCAATCTGCCCTGGAGGAAAATTCCTTCCCGACCCCAAATATCACGATCAGTTAAATCCCTGCGCATGTGGGCAAGACTCACCAGCCAGCACCCAGGAAAGAATTCTCTGTCGTAACTCAGATCCCATCCATCCCATCACAGACCACTGGACATACTTACCTGCTGATAATCAAATATCAATTTGATCAATTGCCAAAATTAGGCTATCCATCATACCATCCCCTCCATAAACTTATAAAGCTTAGTCTTAAAGCCAGATATCGTTTGCAATAAAGTTTGCGGATGACACAAAGCTGGGAGGTATTGCTAACACGGAGAAGGACCGGGATATCATTACATGGAAGATTCTTGATGACCTTTGTAAACTGGATGAATAGTGATAGGATGAAATTTAATAGTGAAAAGTGCAAGGTTATGCATTTAGAGATAACGACAAGAATTTAGTTATAATTTGGGGGCACATTAGTTGGAAGCAACAGAGGAGGAGAAGGACCTCCGAGGATTAGTTGATCATAGGATGACTATGAGACACCAATGTGATATGACTGTTAAAAAGCTTATGCAGTTTTAGGATGCATCAGGCAAGGTATTTCCGGAAAAGATAAGGAGGTGTTAGTATGGTTGTATAAGGCACTGGTGAAGGCTCTACTGGATACTATGTGCAGTTTTGGTCTCCTATGTTTAGAAGGATGAATTCAAACTGGAACAGGTACAGAGAAGGGCTCCTAGGATGATCGAGGAATGAAAACCTGCTTATGAAAGGAGACTCAAGAGCTTGGCTTGTTTAGCCTAACCAAAAGAAGGCTGAGGGGGGGATATGATTGCTCTTTATAAATATATCAGAGGGATAAATATTAGGGAGGGAGAGGAATTATTTAAGCTTAGTACCAATGTGGACACAAGAACAAATGGACATAAACTGGACACTAGGAAGTTTAGACTTTAAATTAGACGAAGGTTTCTAACTATTAGAGGAGTGAATTCTGGAACAGCCTTCCAAGGGAGTAGTGGGGAAAAAACATATCTTCCCACTTTTTGTGCCAAGGTCAGTAATAAAAAGGTTAAATAAGATTGGTCCCAAAACTGATCCCTGAGGAACTCCACTAGTAACCTCCTTCCAGCCTGACAGTTCACCTTTGAGTACGATCTGTTGTAGTCTCCCCTTTAAGCAGTTCATTATCCACCTTTCAATTTTCATATTGATCTCCATCTTTTCCAATTTAACTAATAATTCCCCATGTGGAACCATGTCAAATGCCCTACTGAAATAGAGGTAAATTAGATCCACAGAATTCCATCGGCCATTGTGTTGGCCAGTCCCCTCGTTTTGTGAGATCCCTTTATAGCTCTTCAGAATCATTCTCACCATTTATTCCTACCCTTTGAGTCCTTTCTTTTAACGGGAGCACCTGGCAATGCTTTCAGGATCATCTAACAAGCCTTGATTTAATTTAATGACACGCCTTTTGTTATCTTAATCACCTAGCCTCTGTTTATTAACAAATTCCCTGACCCAAGGGTGGAAGCTGGAAGCAGCATGGAACTCATGATATATCACACTCAAGTAGTGTTGCAAGTGACAGATCCATCTCCGGCTTCGGTGTGCACCGTGAGCAGACTGCAGGTATGAAATGAAAGTGGGCTAAAGGCCCCTGACCTCCCTAAATGTTGCCTCTGCCTAGTTGGGCTCCCTCTGCTCCAGGGCTGAGATGGAAGCTATTCACTCATGTTTGTTTGTATGAACCATCTTATGTCTTTGGGCTTTTACTGTGCTCTTCGCTCACACTCCTTTTGCCCAAGGGAAGGAGGCTGGGGTGGAGGCATCTGTCTATATATAAGTTGGTCATTAAACACTATCAGCCATTAACAAGATCTCGCTGGGACAGAAGAAGGGAGTAACTGCATTCTAGATAGAAACCATTTTTCTCCAGCATCGCTGCAGAGGGTTGGGCATGGAATGAATGGAATTTCCCCAGCACAGGGAACAGAATGAGGAGGTTGTCCTCAGATGCTACCAGTGTGGTGTTCTGTTCTGTTCAATGTTGATATCAGTTAGCTGCATGCATGTTCCCTCTGTGTGCTGCCCTGGCTCTGCCTAGAGAGCTGACACAGCAGATCCCGAGAGAACCCGCAATGACCACAGACTCTAGTAAGATATGAAGGCACCTGGCCAGGTTTATTGTTGAAGAGAAATACAGTCTCCAGCTCCCCTGGATAGAAGTCCAAGGTGCTGCTAAGTGCTGAGTAGGTCTAATATTTATTTAATTTTCTTTCTTTTATACAGGAATTAGATACAGTTCTGCTGTCGGCAACTGCTAAGTTATCTGCCAAAAAAATAGAATTTTCTAAGTAGCCCCTGAAATCATGATTAAAGTTGCCATTCCTACCAGATTCTGAAATGGTGCTCGTTTGCCACTGGGGGTGGAGGGAGGGAGGTGGAAATGATCCAGCAAGTGACAAGGGGAGGGGAATAGAGGAGCAAGTGACAACTGTGTGGCCTTGGGGTGAAGAGGCAGAGCAGGGGCAGAGACTTGGGAGAAGAGATGGGGCAAGAGGTAGGTTTTCAGGGGTCCAGTTACCAGCAATTAGGAAGGAGGCAACCCAGTGAATGGTACATGAACTGATTCCCCAGTTTGTCATGCTAACACAGCACAGTAACATCAGGAAAGGGTTTAAGTTTCTCTGACTATCCAGCAAATGGTTCAGGAAAAGGGCCCAGCACCATGTCCCCAGTGATCTCTGCTCAGAGCACAGTCTGAAAGCCAAAGCAACAGGAGAAAACTTCAAGTTCTTTTATGAGTAAAAAGCCAGAGCAACCTCTCCCGGATCTGTTTGGTGCTCACCCCATAGATGACGGGATTTAGCATGGGGGGCCCCAAAAGGTACATGTTGGCAATAAGAATATGTAAATGTTGGGGCACATTGTGGCCATATCGGTGAGTGAGGAAGGAGAACAGAGGTGGGATGTAAGACACTAAAATGACACAAAGGTGGGAGACACAGGTCTGAAAAGTCTTGAGCCGGGCATCCTTTGTGGGGAGGCTGAAGATGGCCCTGAGGATCTGAGTGTAGGACACGGTGATAAAAAACACATCCAGACCAGTCACCAAGAATGCTACAGAGAGGCTGTAGTAACTACTGACACGGATGTCAGCACAGGACAGTTTCACCACGGCTATGTGCTCACAGTAAGAGTGGAGGATGATCTTGGTTCTACAATATGGCCACTGCCTTGCCAGGAATAGATGGGGCAGTACGAGCATGCCACCGCGCAGCGCCACAGCCAGGCCAATCTTAGCCACCACCGAGTTTGTCAGGATGGTGGAATGTCTGAGGGGTTCACAGATGGCCACATAGCGATCCAAAGCCATGGCCACGAGGATCCCAGACCCCATCACTGAGAAGCAGTGAATGAAGTACATCTGGGTGAGGCAGGCACTGAAATCGATCTCCCTGGAATTGAACCAGAAGATGCTCAGCATTTTGGGCAGGATGGACGTGCACAGGACCAGGTCAGTGACAGCCAGCATGCAGAGGAAATAGTACATGGGCTTATGGAGGCTCGGCTCCCTTTTCACAGTGAACAGGATGGTGAAGTTCCCCAAGATGGTTATGGCGTACATGGTGCAGAAAGGGATGGACATCCAGACATGGGCTGTCTCCAGGCCAGGAATGCCCTGCAGGATGAAGGTGGAGGGATTGGTAAACTCAGTTGTGTTGGAATCTGACATGAAGTAGGGGAGAATGTGTCCAACTCTGAGGTTAACGGTGTCTCCTGCACATACCGTACGTTCCCCTGACTTCCTTTATGTGCCCAGAGTCTAGGGTGATGATCACAGTACAAATGCCTGGACAGAGAGAGACAATGTTACTATGGGCCACTACATGCACAACTGGAGGCTGTTCTCATGGGTAAAGCAGATTGGTCGCCCTTCACACACAGAAAAATGACATTTTCATTATTCAGATAAATGAATTATGAACAATTGAATCTACTAATGCGAATTCCATATTTTATGGTACTCTTTGTATCAACAATTCCTACACATCTTGGACTGTTTAGTTTAGAGAAGAGAAAAAATAAGGGGGCAAATGATAGAGGAGGACAAAATAAAAGAATGGAACTGATTAAACCCCAGCTTGACAAAGACCTGGCTGGGATGATTTAGTTGGTGTTGGTCCTGATTTGAGCAAGGGGTGGGACTAGATGACCTCCTGAGTCCCTTCCAACCCTGATATTCTATGATAATGTGATTCTTTATTAAAATGGAGAAACAGAAAACAGTTCCCAACCTGTACTATCTATAGACACTTAGTACTTCAAAGGGGCTAATTCCCCAAAGCTGAGGGAAATTATCAGCAAAACTGACTGGGAAAAAAAATTAGACAATAAAACGGGAATGAAAATTGGGAGTTCTTCAAGAAGAGCATATTAGATAGCTAAAAAGCCTTGATTCTACAGTCAAGAAAGTGGACAACTTTACCTAAAAATTCCATTCAGTGGCAAAGGGAAAAATCAGTATGTAAAAATGGGGAAAATGGAATAAAGATGGCAAGCAATGCAAATTGGAAGTTATGAAAATTGATAAGGGCATTGATAAGACATCAGGGAATATCTATGCCTGGCAGGGCTTAGGGTGACAAAAATGAGATTATTGAAGTACATTAAGAACAAAAGAAATCCTAGAAAAAGTTTAGAACAATTCCTAGAGAGCAAAAGGAAACTTTTTAATGTACCTAAAAAGTTAGATGTGTTCATGAAATAGCTGTGTTCTGCATTTGGAAAGAAACGGTATGTGGTACTCATTTCACACGAGATGATGAAATACTTTCCAGTCCATCAGTTGTCAGGGAGGATGTTTAACAACATTTACAGTGGAACGTTAGAGTGATGAACACCAGAGTTATGCACTGACCGAACAACCATACATCTCACTCAGAACCGGAGGTACGCGATCAGCAGCAGCAGAGCCACAAAAAGAAAAAGCCCACAAAAACAAATTCAGGCCTAATACTATTCAATATCTTCATGGACAATCTGGAAGAAAACATAAAATCACTGCAGATAAAATTTGTGGATGTCTCAAAGATTGGCAAAGTGGGTGCAGTGAAGAGGCCAGGGCAGGCAGACAGATTTATCAGGAACATTTGGCAAGCTTGGCCCATGCAAACTAGATGTTTTAATGCAGTCGCATGCAAAGTGATCCTCTCAGAACAGGCAATGCAGGCCTGACCCATAGACTACAGCAGTGTATTATGGAACTCAGAGACCCTCAAAAGGATTTAGGGGACATTGTGGACAACCACCCAGCTCATCATGAGCTCCCAGTGGGATGCTGTGGCCAAAAGGACTGATTTCATCCTTGGATGTATAAACAGGGTAGTGGTGAGTTGGAGCAGAGAAATGATTTTACCTCTGCATGTGGCACTGGTGAAACCAATCACGTCCACTTGTGGGATCTACATTTCAAAAAGGATGTTGAAATATTGGAGAAAAGAGCCCCCAAAATAAGTGGAGGCTGGAGAAAATGCCGGATAGTAAGAGACCTAAAGAGTCTATTTACTGTATTAAAAAACAATAAGAACAACAACAACAACAAACAATCAAGAGAGAAATTCCTGGTCAGAAAAAAAGTGGTTAATAATGAGCTCTTTAACCTGGCGGAGAAAGGGCAGAGCACGACACAGGTGCGAATGACAGCCAGATTTTTAGCATTGAGGAACAAACTGCAATGTGAAGTGGTGGATTCTCCAACTCCTCATATCTGCAGATGCAGACTGGATGCTTTTGTAGAAGATCTACTTGAGGGCCTGTCTACACTTTAAATGCTACATAGCGCTTCAGTGTAGACATCACTTACACAGAGGGCAGGGGTTCTTCCGTCAGCGTAAGTAATCCAGCTCCCCAAGAGGGGGTAACTAGATCGATGAAAGAATTATTTTGTTGACCTCATTCTGTCTAAGCTGGGGTCAGTTTGAAATAGCTTCACCTCTCAGGGGTGTGGATTATTTTGCTGTTGAAAAAACAGAAAATGCAGTTTTGGGTTGCATTAACAGAGACATAGAATGCAAATCATGGGAGGTGATAGTATTCTTCTACTTGGCGTTTATTAGGCCTCCATGCTTTCCAACAGATAAAAGTCAGGTAACAGTCCCCACTTTAACAGCAATAGCCCTGAAATGCAAGAGGAGGAAGTGACAGTGTCTGTGCATTAAAATGCAGCTGGCTCCTGAGATCTTTACTCAATTTCTACTCCAAAGGAAGATTTACCTCAGTGAGGCCTGGGAAAAGTACGGGCTAGGGACTCAGAATTTGGTCCTATGCCAAATACCACCTTGGGCTGGAGGCCATCATCTGCAGAAGAACAAAAAAGAGGGAGCTATTTGCACATGATACTGGAGTAAACGCTTCACCTATGGCAAGGGAACTGGGACGTTTAATGGCTGTGCAGAGTGGAAAGGACTACAGACCTATTCTCTAGCCCATCATGCCCACGTTGCCCTGAGTTTGTCGAGCTTGTAAGCTCCTCAGCAAAAGATGTGTACCTGTGAATTCAGTGATGGAACTGTCTTTCCTGGGAATCCATCTCAGGTAGCCGTGCCCCACATCTCTCTGACCAGAACATCTGCAGCAGCATCCCATGCTGAGAGCCAACACAGGGGTATGTACCGTTTATAATATAGCTCTGTGCAATCTCACAGGAATTCATTCAGCCTCTAGGGGAGCATCTGAATGTAAACAGGCTGGAGACAAACCTGTCTGCACTTCTGTGCTCTTTATCCAGCTTTCGGAGTAAACAGTAATTAAGGGACTTTCCCAAAGGGAGATGAGAACTCTTGGGCTCTCCCCTGAGTCAGAGAGGAATTGGCTGCTCTGTGTATTGGTGTACATTTCAAAACTATAATTGATTAATAAGAAAATTAGGGATAATGCTAGATCTCCATAGGGTCTGAATCCTGTAAATATCCAGGAAGACTGGAATGAGAGTAGACAGGCAGATCTGGAGACAGATGCCTGAGGGGAGATACAAACACTTTCTGCAGGCACACAGGGTTGTCTCTCAGGGATCAGTAATTCTCATCAGTAACTATCATCATACTGTGCAACACCTTTCACTGAAGGATCTTCAAAACACTTATCAAACAAAAGTCCCTATGAACATATCCCATTATACAGATAGGTAAACTGAGGTTCAGGGAAACATGAATGGGCCAAGGTCACATTCAGAATGAATAGCAGGATGACAGGGAGAACACAGGAGTCCTGACTTCCCTGCTGTAACCACAGTCTCTCCATCCCACCAAGAGTGAAATGGACTCCTGCTTTGGCAGAGAATGTTCATTGGGTGGGATTCAGAGGAAAGGCTGGAAGAGGGATCTGGAGCCTTCGCCATCCTCTCAAGGTGAACCTGAGGTTTTCAGAACTAGCTGGAGTTTGAGACCTCCCCGCTCCTATGAGGTGTGGATTTCGGGACTTCCTTCTTCGGGTGCAGATTTTGCCTCCTTCTTATGAATTCTGAAGACAGCCTGCAGGAGCAGAGGAGAGACCAGAGGAGAGGGCAGAGAAAAGAGGGTTGTCACGAAGGAAAGAAGGAGCCATTCCGGAGATTGAACAATGGAACAGCCCAAAGGAATTGAAACACTCGGGCAATGCAGCAGACTCTAGGAAGAGATTCAGGCAGAGTTTTGAGATATGCTAGCAACCAGGTTTAGTGAGAAAGACCATCAGAAAATAGCTATCTTCTTAAACAGTGCAGCACTTGAGGCCCTTTACTATCATGCAACTAAGGATTTTTCTGCACTGGCACTTTTGTCTGTTAAAGTTTTGTCGATCAAGGGTGTGAAAAAAACACCCCTCTGACTGACAAAAGGGATGGTGTGAATTTCACTATGTAAGCAGAAGAGTCCTCATAACCCCAACAAGGCTGCACCCAGGATTCATGGGGGGATCAAACCCCAATCTTGTTGTGGTCACTTAGGACAGGGGCTAGGGTGTCCCACAACAGGGTGCTCTCTCTGTTCTGATCAATTCCAGGACTCACTGTTCATTACATATAGTTCAGGCAAATACAATTTATTAAACTATCAATTAAAAAAAATAACGAAAAAACAGGAAAGAGAAAAGTAAAACACATCACTCTGCTCTGCAGCACGGGCACACTACATACAGCCGTCTGTGGAGTGCCAGGGCAGTGCACGGTCTGTCACTTGAATGTCCCAGGCCCTGGCTCTGCTGCAGAGTACGTTGGGTTAGACAGCTGCTCTGGTGGTGGACACACACTCTCAGGCTCTAGGTGGCAGGAAAGGTAACTCATCCTCCCTTCTCCCTCCTTGCCATCCGCAGCTCAATTCCATTCTCTCTAAATGTTACCTTCACCTGAGGCACCACTCCCGCAGGCCGGTGCACCTCTGCAGTTCTGTTCCGAGGATGGAATCCCGCACCCGTCGAGTTTAGAAGGCTTCTTGGTGCTCTTCTTTCGATAGCACTAGTTGATACATTGGCTGACTGGAGCCCATTAAGTAGGCTTGCCCCACATATAGTCTCTACAAGCACTCGATATCCATTGGTATTCCCTGGTACCAGCAGCGTTCATGAAGGGAGGAATTGCTGTCTTCATCTTCTGCCACTTTAACATTTCCAATCTGTCCTGTGCAACTCAGGGGACGACTCTGTCTCTCCGCTTGAGCCAGTGCTCTACTCAGCACAGAGTTTTTCTTAGAGTGCTTGTGATTATTCATTCTCCTGGTTTCTTCTCCTGGCAACAGTAGCTCCTTCAGCTCTCTAATGATGTTCATTGCTAGAATCCCTGCAACTCCTTCTTTCATGTGGCTCCCTTAACAAGCTTTGTCGTTCAGGATAAAGATGCATTTTTGTGTCAGTGTCTGGTCCATGTACTCTATGTCTGCTCCAAGGCATCTCACCGATGGGATTGCCAGTCCATTAACTGCTGCTAGATGTACAAACCATGTGCTATGCATGGTCAGCTCCTTGGCCTCCAAATATTTTTGAAAATGTGACTCAGTAATGGTGGTGACTTCTGAGCCAGTGTCTAACAAACATGCCTGCCACTGGGAGTGGCTGTACTTGTGGATGCTCCAGTAAACAAAGCTTTTCCCAGCCTCCCAGGGCTTACCCTGAACAAGCCGTGAACCAGGTTTGGGAACCACTGAATTAGGACAAATACCTAACCATGAAAGAGCTACGATAATGAATTGACATACATCATAATAAGTGAAAATCATGAATACACCAGCCTATAGGGAAAAGATGTAAGATGAAGAAATACAAATAAGGAAAAGAGGAAAAAATCCCCTACAGAATATGCATCAAATAGAACAGTGTCAGTGTAACATATTATAGAAGTGGCATCCCAGCCTAGGAGGTAGGAGAGAGAGATGTCGTCCTTGGGAGGTGCCAGAATGATGTCCGTTGGTGAAGATGAAGAAGATGATGGTGATGAGGAAGACAATGGCTAGCATTTCAGGTTGTTCTACGGGAGAAGGTGTGAATATATGGATGTGTAGATGTATATTCTGTAGTAGCAGAGCCCGGCACTGGATGCAGTCAATTTCACCAATGCCATGTGCAGAGGTAAAATCCTTCCCCTGCTCCAGTTCACCACTTCCCTGTTTATGTTTTTTTTGGTTCTGTTGCTGCCTGACTGCATAATTCTGGTACCGAATGAGGTGTGTGGTTGATTGGTCACTTTGTAACCCAGTGGTCATAACTGTAACATTCGATGCTGTATAACATCCTCATTGATTGCTAATGAACTGGAAATACCAAACAAAAAATACAACTCATTTTTCTGCAACATTATCAAATTTCCTTTATCTCTTGAGAATTTGGCCTAAATTTCTTTTATCTCTTGAGAATTTGGCCTTTTGAAGCATCATCTGTCCATTTCAACACAATCAGTTTCATTGTTTATTTTCCTCTCCTCTATCATATGGCCCCTTCTTTCTCTCTCCTTAAACTAAAGAGTCACAGACTTTTCAGTCTCTCTGCATGTGGCAGCCTTCCTTATTCTCACATCCTATCTTAGGTCTTGTCTAGGCTTGGGGGGATTGCTCTAAGTTACACAACTTATGTGAATAACGTAGCTGAAGTCGATATACTTAGATCTACTTACCTCAGTGTCTTCATTGCACTAAGTTGATGGTTGATGCTCTCCCGTCAACTCCACCTGTGCCTCTCGCCCTGGTGGAGTACCAGAGTTGACGGGAGAGTGCTCAGTGGTCAATTTATTGCTTCTAGGAGTGATAAATCGATTCCTGCTGGATCAATCAATGCCCATTGATCCAGCTGATAATGTAAAGAAGCCCTTGGAAAACCTCTTTCTCTCTCCTATATCCTTTATAGAGACTTGTCATGGTATCTTTCCCCAATCTGAACCTTAGAGTCCAAAAAAATGGGGTACAAGCATGAATTCCTCTAAGCTTAATTACTAGCTTAGATCTGATAAGCTCCCACCAATCAGGACTTGGAGTGCCTGATACAAATCTGTTCTCCCCAAAAACTTCCCTGGGTAACCCCAAGACCAAATTCCCTTGATTGTCCTCAAAAACAAAGGGGAATAAACCAGTTTCCCTTCCCCCTCCTTCTTCTCTAGATCTTCCCGCCCTGGTACAGCCAGGAATCACCGTGCTTCAAATCTTGAATCACACACAGAAGAAATCAGTTCTTCCCACTGCCCCCCCCCCCCGGCTTTCCTTCCTGGGTATCCTGGAGAGATAGACAGGATTCAAAGCTCCAAGGATCTAAAACACAGAGGAAATTCATCTCTTCCCCTCTCTCCTTTCTCTCACCACCAATCCCTGGTGAGTACAACTCAATCCTTTGGCCTTAACCAGGAGAAAACAATTATCAGGTCATAAAGAGAAAACATGTTTTAAAAAAAAAGGAGAATAAAATATCACTGTAAATTCAAGATGGAATATTACAGGGTCTTTCAGCTTATAGAAACTGGAGAAAAGCCTCCTCCAGCAGAAATACAACTTAAAATACTTCCAGCCAAATATACGTTAAAACTCTACCAGCCAGATACACAATTGCAAATAAAGAAAACAATTAAAAAGACTGAAGCCGCCTTTATCCTGATACTTACTAGAATTAAAACAGAAGACATTTCTTTAGAAAGATTGGAGGAATCTGCTTATGTCTGGTCCCTCTCAGACCCCAGAGAGAACAATGCAAAAATCCAAAAACACAAACAAAGGCTTCCCTCCACCGAGAATTAAAAGTATCTTGTCTCCTGATTGGTCCTCTGGTCAGGTGTTGCAGGTCACTGTTTGTTAACCCTTTACAGGTGAAAGAGACATTAACCCTTAGCTATCTGTTTATGACAAGACTGAACTACCCAAACTGAGCACATATTCAGAGCAGGTTATTTTCCATCCCATTCCTTATGTATTGTCTTTGTTTTGGCCACTGCTTAAAAAGAGCAGGTGTGTCCATTGAGCTGCCAGGTCTTTTCCCAGAGGTGTGTTCTAGTTGAGATGTTTCTTCTGGCATATGTCTTGGCAAAGCTTTGATTTTTTTCCACTCTCAGATTTTGAGCTACCAGGTGAATGAGGAACTCCATACAGCATGAAATTTCTAGCCTGGGTTTCACTGCATTAAGGAACAATGAGCAATAAACAGTATCCACCCTAATGCTTCCTGATTGTGTCTATTAAGGCCACCCACACTGAGACAAATAGGAATTATTGACCTAGGGAGCATCACCGAATATGGAATTGGCATTAGTAGGGTCAGGGGTTCATAATTCATTTCTCTGAATTATGGAAATGTCATTTTTCATGTGTGAAGGCTGACCAATCGCCTTCACCCATGAGAATATCCTCTAGTAGTGCATGTACTGCCTCATATTAATATTGTCTCTCCATCCAGGTATTTGTACTGTGACCATCACCCTGGACCTTGGACACAAACAGAAAGTCAGGGGAAAGCACCGTACATGCAGGTGACACCGTTCTGCCTTAGAGTTGGAAGCCTTCTCCTCTACCTCCATGTCAGATTCCAACACAAGTGAGTTCACCAACCCCTCCACCCTCACCATGCTGGGCATTCCTGGCCAGAAGGAATCCCATGTCTGGATCTCCATCCTCTTCTGTGGGATCTATGTCATAGCCATCTTGGGGAACTTCACTATCCCCTTCATCGTGAAGATAGAGCTGAGTCTGCATGCGCCCATGTACTATTTCCTTTGCATGATGGCTGTCACTAACCTGGCCCTATCTACGTCCATCTTGCCCAAAATGCTGAGCATCTTCTAGTTCAATTCCAGGGAGATCAATTTCAGTGCCTGCATCACCCAGATGTACTTCATTCACTGCTTCTCAGCAATGTGATCTGGGATCTTGCTGGACATGGCTGTGGATCGCTATGTAGCTGTCATAATGTATATTTCCCAAATCTGAACCTTAGCGTCCAAAATTTGGGTACCTGCATGAAACCTCTAAGCTTAAGTACCAGCTTAGATCTGATAGCCTGCCACCACCCAAAAATATTGTGTTTTGGGGCACTCTGACCTCCCCAACCTTCCCTGGGGACCCCAAGAACCCAAATCCCTTGGATTCTTAAAACAAGAAGAAATAAACCATTCCCTCTCCCCCCGCGCCAGACTTTCCCTGAGAGAGACAGTATTCCTGGCACAGAGAGAAATTAGCCTCTCTCTCCCCCTTCCCTCCTCCCCCACCAGTCCTGGTGTTTACACCCACTCTCCTGGGATAAAACAAGAGAAACAAGGAAAGATCAATCAGGTTCTCTAAAAGAAATCTTTTAATAAAAGAAAGGAAAAAGTAAAGAATTATCTCTGTAACTTCAAGATGTAAATATTACAGGGTCCTATAGTTTACAGACAAAGGAAGAAACCCTTCCTCCAGTACCAATACAAATCAAAATATTCCCAGCAACTACACATATAAAACTTAACCAGCCAGATCCACATGTGCAAATAGAGTAAAACAAACAATTAGAAAGCCTAAATTGCCTGTTCTACTTACTATTTGAACAGAACTTTAGAGAGCCTGTAGTAATGTCTGGTCCCTCTCATACCCCCGAGAAAAGACACACACACAGAACAAAGGACCCACACCCAAAACTTCCCTCCACACAGGGTTGAAAGTATCTTGTCTCCTGATTGGTCCTCTGGTCAGGTGTTTAGTTCCCTGTTTGTTAACCCTTTACAGGTGAAAGAGACATTAACCCTTAGCTATCTGTTCATGTCAGTAGCCATCTGTGATCCCCTGAAATATTCCACCACTCTGTCAAGCCCCGTGGTGGCCAAGATAGGTCTGGCTGCGGTACTGCGCAGCAACATACTCGTTCCACCTAATCTCTTCTTGGTGAAGCGGTGCCCCTATTACAGAACTAACATCATCCCCTATACCTACTGCGAGCACATGTCCACGGTGAAGTTGCCCTGTGGTGACATCTGTGTCAATATTTACTATGGCTTCTCTCTGACATTCGTCATCACTGGTGTGAATGTGTTCTTTATTGCCCTGTCCTATACACAGATTCTCAGGGCCATCTTCAGCCTCTCCACAAAGGACGTCCGGCTCAAAACTTTCTTGACTTGCAGCTCTACCTGTTTGCCACCTTAGCCTTTTACATCCCAGCTCTCTTCTCCATCCTCAGGCCCAGAATGTGCCTCTGCATTTCCATGTTCTCATGGGCAACATGAACATCCTGGTGCCCAACATGCTACATCCCATCATCTATGGTTTCAAGACCAAACAGATCTGGGACAGGCTGCTCTGGCTCTTTACTCATAAAGGACCTAAAGTTTTCTCGGTGCTCTGGCTCTAAGGCCAACCACCGTGCCGAGCTGGCTGGGGACATGGTGCTGAGCCCTCTTTCCTGAATCACCTTCTGGACAGTGAGAGAGACAGTAAATCCTTTCCCAGCCCTACTGTGCTGTGTCAGCCTGACAACCTGGGGAATCAGTCTGTGTACAGCTCATTAACGCATAGGTTGCCACCTTTCTAATTGCTGGTAACCGGATTCCAAAACCCTGCCCCTTGCTCTGCCTCTTATGTCAAGTCTCACCCCTTGCTCTGCTCCTTCAGCCTAAGGCCTCACCCCTGTATATTGATCCTCTCCTCCCCTCTCCATCACTCGCTGGATCAGCTCCACCTCCCTCCCGCCCACCCCAGCATCTGCAAGGGAGCCGTTTCAGATTTTGGTTGGAGTGGCAACTTTAACCGTGATTCCAGAGGTTACCTAAGCCCTTGAAAGCTCTAGTTTTGTTTTGTTTTTGGCAGATAACTTAGTAAATAGCAGACAGGAGCACTGTATCTAGTTTGTACATGAAAGAGAGAAAATTAAACAAATATTAAACCCAGTCAGTTCTAATACTGACATGTTCTGGCATCTTGTGGCAGGTCACTTAAGGGATGCTGGTGAGGTTTACAATTTTCTTATTTTGTTACTAATTCTGTGGAGAGACCCTGTCACTTCCTGGATTCTAGCTCAGTCCTGGGAGGTGAGTGAGTTAGAGTGTGTGTGGGGGGGGATAGATCTGGGGTCTAGACAGGAATATCAGAATGGTCACAGTAGGTATCCTGTGGATCCCACTAGCCACTCGTTATAACAGTGGCCAATGCCAGTTGCTTCCAGGGCCGCCCCAGGTGGGAAGGCAAGGGGGGCAATTTGCCCCAGGCCCCGGGCTCTGCAGGGGCCCCCATGAGAATGGCTGAGGCTCCCTCCTCGGCCCCAGCAGGACCAGTCTCTGCACCTATCCCGGAGCCTCAGTGATCCAAGCATCGTCCCGGACACCAGCAGTGCGGCTCCCACTGGGACCCTGAGCTCCGCCCTGCTCCGAGCCGAGTGGCTAATAGCCATTTATGGACTTAACCACCATGAATTTATTCAGTTCTTTTTTAAACCCTCTTATAGTACTAGCCAAATGTCTAAGTGCCAGCACCTGAAGGTCTTTTCCATCTCTGTCAAAATGAACAAGCAGCTGGGTTGAGATGCAGCATGATCTAGGGGCTAGGGTATGGGACTGGAGACCCAAGCTCTATTCCTGGCTCTTTCACTAGCCTGCTCTGTGAACTTGGGCAGGTCATTGCTCTGTGCCTGTTTCTCCTCCCACCTTGTGTCTGTCTTTGCTATTTAAACTGCAAGCTCTTCAAGTCAGGGACTGGACAGTGCCCTAGCACGATGGGGTCCCAGTCTCAGGTGGGGCTTCTAGCCATGACAGCAGTACAAAAACAAGTCAGTTTGTAAAGAAAAGACACTCACCACTACTACAATAAACCACAGGACAAAGACTACAGCCCACACTGATGTGAAACTCAGTAACCAGGTCTGAATCTGAACTTCTCTGACTAGCCCCCTTCTCCTGAGGCTTCTGGAGGTTTAATCCTCTTTGCTCCTTTTGCTAAAGACTGCACCTGTGTCTCCAATGAGATTTGGCTAATGTGGCTCATACATTCATTAGTAGCCCAACACCCATGTTAATTTTTCTTTTTTTTTCCACACAGGTTTATGCATTTGTCTTTTTGTCCTTTCCTTTCCCTAGTTTTCTGGGACGAATCAAAAGGGAGAGCAGAATGCTGCACTGATTATCAAAGAATAAAGTTAAAAAGTCAGAGTGCGCTACTCCCCGTAACACTGCACTATTCTCACAGAAAGCCAGAAGAGGAAAGGGAATCGAATGTCAAAGGGAAGAAACAAATAAACCAAAAAAACCCAGTTTCTTGAAGAGACAGCTGCCACAATGTCCAACTCCATTGATTCTCTGCAAGTTGCTGTCCTGGGACTGGAGCTGGTATTTTGAACAGAGGAACTTGATCCAATGTTCAGTAATTCACTTGCACCCCTGTTTCCCAGGAACTGAATCAGCCCTTATGTGTTCTTTGCTGCCTGTTTAGAGGGTGGAAACTCTCCCAGCTCAGCTAGGAGAAAAACAGCATGTCATGTCATCTCTGAACACCAGCAACAGCTCCCACCCTGCTGCATTCCTCCTGGTCAGCATCCCTGGATTGCAGGAGGCCCAGTTCTGGATCGCCTTCCCTTTCTGCGTCATATATGTCATTGCTGTGCTGGGAAATGTCATTGTTCTCTGTGTTATAAAGACAGAGTGAAGCCTGCATGAGCCCATGTACCTCTTCCTGGCCATGCTGGCCATCACCGAACTTGTTCTGTCCACATCCACCCTGCCCAAAATACTGAGCATCTTCTGGCTGAGCTCCATGGAGTTCTGGTTCCATACCTGCCTCATCCAGATGTTCTTTGTGCATGCCTTCTCATCGGTGGAGTCAGGCATACTCATGGCCATGGCCTTGGATCACTACGTGGCCATCTGCTGCCCTCTCTGGCACTCCAGCATCCTGTCCATCCCGCCATAGTGACAATGGGAAGCCTGGTGCTGACACATGGAGTCCTTCTGGTGAGCCCCCTCGCCCTCCTTGTCAGCAGGTTGCCCTTCTGCCAGCACTGCCTCATCTCCCACTCATAATGCGAGCACATGGCTGTGGTGAAGCTGGTGTGTGGGGATGCTACAGTCAGTATCATTTATGGACTATTTGTGGTTTTTATGGTGGTCAGGATTGACTTGTTTATCATCTCCATGTCCTATGCTAAGATCTTCTGGGCTATACTCAGACTCTCGTACATGGACACCCATCTCAAGGCCTTCAGCACCTGTGCATCTCACTTGTGTGTCATCCTTGCGTTTTACATCCCTGGACTCTTCACGTTCCTCAGCCACCGCTTTGGTCACAATGTCCCCCACCATGTTCACATCCTGGTGGCCAATCTCTACCTGCTGGTGCCCCCCATATTAAACCCTACTGTGTATGGAGTGCAGACGAAACAGATCTGGGAGAGGGTGCTCGGTATCTTCCAGTAGAAATGAGTCTGAGCAGTATGTGCCTGTCTAATTTAATCTAGGGGTATAAAACATTCACCACATGGCCTCTGATCCATTCATGATCTGCCATCACTCACACTGATATCTGATTATAGAGATGGGGATCTCTGTGGATCTCCGTAACCCATCACTCTGAATGGTTTATATCAGCTTTCGGCAATTGTACAAGAAAAATAACGTGAAAAAATCACCTGGTCACAAGTGGATCCCAAATAACTGTGTCTAGTAAATATACCCTGAAGTTCAAGGCTCAGGTATAAACTGGCTGGTTTCTGATGGCTTCTGAAATGTAGAACACATTGAGCTTTGTTACAGCACTCACAAGCAATTCAAAGGAATACTGCTCTCATCCTACACACTGCAGTTAGGAGTGTCTGGTATCCATTACAGAGCTGCACAGCACCATGTATAGACTGCAAACCATCCAACACAGAAACAACAATAGTCTCATCTCTAACTAGGTCCCAGCTTAATTCACACACTATTCCTGAAATAGACAGCAACAGTATTATGAATAATGGACTGTAAGTCGTGTGCAGCTCTACTTGGTGGAGGACTGGGCCCAAGAAACACAGACACACACCTGGCCCATGGAGCCGACAAACTCAGACACACCTGGGTCTCCTGTGAGGGGAAAGGGCCCAAGATACTTAGGCACTGGTCTGGGCCATATGAGGAGATCTGCAGTAAGAAACACTGACACACACCTTGACACTGGGAGGGGAACACACTATACAGACGCAGACACATCTAGCTGCTGTAACGGGAATGGGGCTGAGAGAGATGCAGACAGGATACCCGTCCTACCCCTCTGTAAGAAAAATGGGGCAAACAGACGCATGAAAGGGGCAGAAAGACACAGACACACCACAGCTCCTGAGAGTGGAATAGGGCAGAGAGATACAGGCACATATCCGGTCCTTGTGAGGGGAAAAGGGCTGAAAGACAGACATATGCCCGGGGAATAGAGCCAAGAGACACAGACATACACCCGGCCCCTCTATGAGGAGAATGGTGCAAAAAGACGCAAACACATGCCTGGGCCCTGTCAGGGGAATGGTTCCATGAGATGCAGACACATGGCTGCCCTATGTGTGTAAAACAGTGTTTAGAGACACCGACGCATGGCCAGCCTCTCTGAGAGGTTTGGGGCTGGGAGAGGCAGACGCATGTGTAACGGGTTCAGTCACAGACACCTCCTTAAGACTGTCACCTGATGAGCTGAAATTACCTCTGAGCCCATTTTCCCTGCCTGCCTGGGACTCCAGAACCCTGTCCTGTTGAGCCAAACACATTAGCCTGCTACAACAGAGACCCAGGGTCTGGTCCACACCCCCAAAGCTGCATGTCTAAACTGAAAACAGCTCAGCAAGGTACCTGACCCCAGCACTCTCATACCCAGACCCAAGGGGGTCTAAACCCCAGAAAAATCTGCCTTACCTTTTATAAAGCTTGTACAGAGTAAATTCATAAGCATTTGCCCTCTTTATCCCTGAAAGAGAGAGATGCACAAACTGCCCCCACAGGTAACAATTACTTACACTGGGCTTATTAATAAAAAACTGATTTTATTAAGTATAAAAAGTAGGATTTAAGTGGTTTGAAGTAATAACAGACAGAACAAAGTAAGTCATTAACAAAAATAAAACAAACATGCAAGGTTAAGCTTAGTACACTAAGAAACTGGTTATATTTAATATTTCACCCACAGAGATGTTCCATTAAGCTTCTTTCACAGATTAGACTCCTTACTACTCTGGGCCCAATCCTTCCGCTAGGTCAGTCTTTCTTAGTTCCAGCAGACATCTTAGATGGTAAACAGGGAATTTCCTCACAACTGGCTGCCTCCTTTGTCCTGCTTCACTCCCATATATAGATTTGGCAAAAGGCAGGAGTTCTTTGTCTCAGTTTGACCACATCCCCAGTTTCTCATGGAAAAGTACAAGGTTTAAGATGGATTCCAGTATCATGTGACATGGTGACATCTCCCTGCAAGACCTTAGTCTCCATTCTTCATGCTGTGGCCCACACATCCACAGGAAAGTTAAGCTTTACTGTCTGTTAATGGGCAATTAAGCCCTATCTAGTTTCCCCATTGAAAATCCTGAAGCGTAAGCAAAGAGTCTGACCCAAAGTCTTGAACATAAAATATAGATACATAAGACAATATTCCTAACTTCCTCTGCACAAATAGAATAATCATATCCATGAAATCAATGCCTTTCTAAAGACACGTTACATGAGATAGTTCACATAAAGTGTATTCCAGTTATGTCATATTTATATTCATAAGCATATTTTCATAATACATATGGAATGCAACATCACAACACGCTTGGTCATTGTGAGCAGAATGGGCACCAGAGATGCAATCGTGGTTGGCCAATTCCTGCCCCACAGGAGCATCAAGGGGGTTCCAGACGCACTATAAGATCCAGGTACAGACGGAGGTGCTGGAATACAGTCACCAGCAGGTGCCTGGCCCGTAGCAGGGAGGTGCGGCTGAGAGGGGAAGGCATAGCAAACATTCTGAAGAGAGGATGGCAGAAAGGAGAGTAGATGGGCATAGTCCCCTCACTAGTAGTGGATCCTGTAATGCAATGCTAAACTGTATTGCACTTTTGAGCTACTCAGTGTCCTCCAGGAAAGCCTCTTGTTGCCAGCCCTATAGTCCTCTGTGCACAATCCATAGAGACACCCGCACACACTCACATTCATTTTCAATGGCCAGTCATTAGGTCTCTGCCAACTCCTAGTCATAGTCTTCTTCCCAAAGCTTTTTGCTGTAGAGATAACCCTTCCTACCTCTTCCCAGGCCTCTCCTACTGTCAGTGAAGTTCTTTCTGGCCTGGGAACCTGGAAAGATTCTGAGAGGGGAGAGGGGCAGCTGGCTGGGCATGGGAGGGAGGGTGGCAGAGGGGACAGGGGCAGCTGGCTAGGCCTATGGGGGCATGTGGCATGTAGGATAGGGCAGATAGCTGGATGTGAGAGTATGTGTGGCTGGGTCAGAGGGGAAGCTGGCTAGACCTGTGAGGGTATGTGGCAGCGGGGAGACTGGCAACTGCCTGGGCGTGAGAGGGTGCATGGAGGGTCAGGGGGGAGATGTAGTTGGCTGGGCACGAGAGGGTGCATGGGAGGAGATGCAGCTGACTGAGCATGAGTTTGCCATGTGGTAGATCGAGGGCCTGGTTTGTGGTTAAGGTTCTGGACAGGGCTCAGATCTGGGTTCACTGGCTTGGGCCGGGCTCCTATCTGTTCCATTTGCATTTGTATGACAGTGACCAGGTCAGGTGCAAGACACTCGCAAAGGGGGTTAACCTTTTCGCAGAGGACATTTCTTCCTCACCCCCAATCAGAGAGGTTGGCTGGTTCCCTGAAGCAATTGCTGGCTTTGTCTTAGACTCCCTGTGTCATCTTGGGCTGCCTAGGACTCATCCATCACCTGTGATGTGGGGTGACCACAACCTTGCCTTGCCCATGATTGGTCCATCTTGTCTGTCCAGATTGAATCTCATGGGGCAGGGACGGTTTCTAGCTGTATGTCATACAGCCTCTTGCACAATGAGGCTCTGATCTTGCTGAGTCGGGTGGAAATGACAACCGATAACAATGTTCTAGACCAGTGAGTAACATGTTCTAGAGCAGGAAAAAATTAAAACCGTGTTGTACTGCAGACCCAGAGAAGCGTGTTTATTAGCCCCGCTGCTCCTGTGGGTTTCCACATTATGCGGTGACTGAGCCATCTGGACCCCTGGCCCTGCTGGCCCTGATGTCGCCTGCATGGATCTTGCTCCCCAGCTGCTGACCAGTCCCGTGGGCTTCAGGCTGGTTTGATTCTCAAGATGTGGAGCACCCTTTTCCGGATTCCCAGGGTTCTCACCCCGTAGAAGATGGGGTTCATCATGGGAGGCAAGAGCAGGTAAATGTTGGAGATAAGGATGTGAACATGGGGAAGCCACATGGCCGAAGCTATGGGATAAGTAGGTGAAGATCACAGGGGTGTAAAACACCAGCATGACGCAGATGTGGGAGTTACAAGTGCTGAGGGACTTGTGTTGTGCCTCCTTGGAGGGGAGGCTGAAAACAGCCCGCAGGATCAGGATATAGGACAGGACAATGAGGATAAAATCTGATCCCCTGGTGAGAAATGCTACAGCCAGACTATGGGCACTCATAACCGTCGTGTCCGCAGAGGCCAGTTTCACCAGCACCATGAACTCACAATAGGTGTGAGAAATGACATTGGTCCTGCAGTATGGGAGCCGCTTCAGCAGGAATGGATGTGGACCCAGTAAAATGCCCCCCCTCATCACAACGCACAGGCCTATCTTGGCTACTACCTGATTGGTGAGGATGTCTGAGTGTCTCAGCGCGTTACAGATAGCGATATCGTGATCGAAGGCCATGGCCAGCATAAACGCAGACTCCATGCAAGAAACTGAGTGAATCAAAAAAATCTGGGCCAGGCAAGCATTGGTGTGAATGGCCTGGTCCCTGAACCAGAAAATGCAAAGGGTTTTGGGCAGGGTGGTGGTGGATATGACCAGGTCGGCGAGAGTCAGCATGGAAAGGAAAAGGTACATGGGCTCGTGGAGGCTCGGCTCAGTCTTGATAACAGCCAGGAGGAGGCCGTTCCCCAGGAGGGACAGAATGTAGACGGAGCAGAAGGGGATGGAGATCCAGACGTTCGCTGTCTCCAGTCCCGGGATGCCGAGGAGGAGGAAGGTGGAGGGGTGGGGCATGGTCCAGTTGGAAGCTGCCATGGTGGGGCCAGTTGTGTCTGTTCTGTTCCTCAACATGGCTGCTTCCTGCCCCTGTAACTAACCATTAAAACAATCATTAACCATCTGATGAGAACATGACAAGGTGGTGTTTTGTTACCATTAGTTCTTCACCTGTCCTGTGCTAATGCCACATGAAGAGTGAGTCACAAATGACCTATTCCTGGCTCCTGTGCTGCAGCTATTCCACCCTCATTACAGAGGCTTTTAGTGGTAATTAAGGGCTGTGTAGCAGTTCAAAGCTGTGATTCTTTTTCTCTACACTTCTCTCATTAGATGCACTATGAACTGTCCACGAAAATCCTGCCTGAAAATAGACTCATCAGGCTCAATCCTGAGCTTGTGTAAATGGATGCAGAGCCATTAGAGTTATACCCATTTACACCTGCTGGAGATCTGACCCACTGCAGCCAGCTGAGAGGCCTCATTCGAGCTGTTTTTACTAATTGCGCATTGCTTCCTGAATACCTGCAATAGGGGAGGGGATGGAAAGTGATGTGAGAATTACTGTTCATGTGGGAAATGGGTTTGTATGTCTCAGCCCTGATTATGCAGGGACAACAGAGGCTAATTAATCACTTTGAGGGAATCTCAGGAGAGAGGATGGGGTGGAGTGTGCCCAGGACTTAGAGGCAGCTTCTATTGGTTAGAGATGAGGCCTACTGGAATGGTGTCAAGGATTGTAGCTTGGTCCCACAAAGCTTTCTGCAGGGCTATCAAGCCAGCATGAATTAGAATCATAGAAGATCAGGGCTGGAAGAGAGCTCAGGAGGCTCATCTAGGCAAACCCACTGCTGAAAGCAGGATCACCCACAACTAAATCATCCCAGCCAGGGCTTTGTCAAGCCAGGCCTTAAATACCTCTGAGGAAGGAGATTCTGCCACTCCACCCCCAGTAACCCATTTCAGAGCTTCACCACCCTCCTAGTGAAATAGTGTTTCCTAATATCCAACCTAGACCTTCCCCACTGCAACTTGAGACCAATGACTCTTGTTCTGTCATCTGCCATCACTGAGAACAGCCAAGCTCCATCCTCTTTGGACCCACTTTTCAGTTAGTTGAAAGCAGCTATCAAATCCCCCCTCTTCTCTTCTGCAGACTAAATAAGCCCAGTTTCCTCAGCTCAGCCACTCCTCATATGTCATGTGTCGAAGCCCACTAATCATTTTTTGTTTCCCTCCACTGGATTCTCTGCAGTTTGTCCATTGTTCACTCTAGCAGTAAATTCATATGAGAAGAGTACAACCTTCAGCTGGACTGATTCTGTTGTGTCTAATGTCTCTTTTTGCAGGATTCACAATTACAGCAAAGCTGCCCTTCAGGAGTGCTGGGAGACTCAGGGCTGAGCTCTGCATATTCCTGGGATAGATGTGTCCATTCTCATGGCCCTGCCTTTTGGAGGAAGGACAAAGAAGGTTCATACCAGAGGTCTGACCTGGGAGCCTCTGATCCCAGGAGTCCCATGGACATTCATAGAATATCAAGGTTGGAAGGGACCTCAGAAGGTCATCTAGTCCAACCCCCTGCTCAAAGCAGGACCAATCTCCAGACAGATTTTTGCCCCAGATCCCTAAATGCCCCCACCCCAAGGATTGAACTCATAACCCTGGGGTTAGCGTTGACGGTGAGCTTTGCACAAAAAAAGCACCCAAAGGATTAAGACCAAATGATTACATGATGAGAATGGAGGGCACGCTTGCCATCTTCCCCTCCAATGACATTCTTTCTCCTCCATCTAGTGTCTGTGGGTTTGTCAACAATGCAGCTGGAGATGTCACTCTGAACTCTGATAGAGCATGGATGCTAAAGACAGCAGGGTAGCCCTGATAGTGCAGGGGCTAGGTTGAAGCCCTTTGGAACCTCAAGCTGTGTTTTTGGGAGGCTGGCCTGTTCCATGGCTTGCGCTGCGGCCGCTACGCTTCTACTTGTAATGAGCGAGCTGGGTTAGAGCTGGTGTGGGTACATCTGCAGGAGTTGGGATTTACACCTCCAGACATAGCCTGCCTTTTTTTTAAGAAACGCTTTTGGTAACGTTACTCCTCGCCATCAGTAGTAACCATGCCAGCATTCACAGCTCAGCCTGCAATGAAGGAGCCATGAGCAGAGTTTTGCTGACTATCCAAGTGCAATGTACTAGTTGCTTTGTGCATGCTAGGAAAACTTTCACCAGCTCCTAGTCTGGATTTTCTAGTGTCGCTGGGTGCAAAGTCGAGCTTGGAGCTTGTGCAAACATGGGGTTGCACTGGTTCAATGTTAGGTGCAATTTTAAACTCATTCAGTTAAATTGGCATGAAAGATTTTGTACACGGTTTGATTGCTGTTTAGTTTAACAAGATTAGGGAGAGTTTTAAGCTATAAAAAAGTGTCCACACAAGGATTTACATCTCTTTAACTAAACCAGTTAGTTACAATGGTGCACGTCTGTGGGCCTGTCTTCCTGTACAGTGCTAGAGCATGTAGCTGCCTAAAGATATTGTCATCAAATTTTCAATCCAACGCAGATGGATTGAATGATACACTGACAATAACCTTCCAGCAAAATTCTACCTTAAGCCAGGTACAAGCAGGTGCTGTTGGATCCAGTGGGAGCTAGATGGGAGACACCTTGTGATGCAGAATCAGACCTTGACAAAGAACAGAATGGTCACATACTATTAACCCATCAACGGTGCCTGGAGTACACAGGGGTCTCTGCCACAAAGGGGAGAGCTGGAAACCTACAGGAGCTCTGTTACCCAGGGTTGTCAAAACCCGTAGTGGGAACAACTTCAGTATTTCACTTCCGGTGGTGTGAAGAATGAATCAACAGGAACTCAGGGATCCAGTTTGATCAAGGAGTAATGCAAGCCATATGCCCTTGTCTAACACTGCTGTTAATTACATGTAAGCGCATAGAGACATAAGCAACAGGTTTAGAACATTCAGAGATTCACCTATATTCTTAGACAGTATTGAGTAATCAGAGACATGCCACGCTGGCCAAACACCTCCCTGTTGGGTGTAAAGATATCAGGAAACCATCTCTCCCAGGATGGCTCCTGAGGACTGTTACCAAGTACACTTTATTATTTAATTTTTAACTAGCTTTTATAAAACATATAAGTCTGAATGACCTTTATTAAGTTATTACTTTTTAAAATTTTGAATAAATGTTTATTATTAGTGGCATCTAGCCTTAAGGATGTTTATACATTTATTTATTTTTAGTTATTTACACTTTTTCATACTGATTAGAAAAACTGCCAGTACTTATGACCTTGCTTCTGCAAGCCTGTCCCCAAATTAACCCATAACTATGTGGAGTTCTATTTTATTAATTCATTTTGGTGGAATGCACATAATATGGTTGCAATTAGCTAGGTCACATTCTGGGGTATACAAACCTTTTAAATCTAAGTCAAGATTCCCCTTTTAAAGGCCACATATTTTAAATATTGAGGCTTTTACATATATATGAGTTCAGTGAATTTCTTCTGAGGGTCCATCATTAGGCTCAAGGTTCTCAGCCAATACTGAGCTGGAATTTCCTCGCTGGCTCTTTTCGGTTTCACTCCTGACTTTGCCTCATTAAAGACCAGACATCAGGTACTTATTTTCAGGAAGTGCCGATGGTTTGATTAATATATTTTTTTTATTCAGCATTACAGTGCTAAGAGCACAACAACCAATGGCACCTGAAGCGTTAGAATCACCACAATTGTGTGTAAAGCCAAATTGAACATAACCAATGTCATCGCAACAATGTCCCCCTCCCACTGTGTTCCGAATCTCTGTGAACTCTTTTAATTACTGGTTAATTTTGTTAGCAGTGTGCTGAACAGTAACCAGGACAGCAAAGTGGATATTCACCCACGTAAGCTCATGCTCCAATATATCTGTTAGGCTATAAAGTGCCACAGGATTCTTTGCTGCTTTTACAGATTCGGACTAACACGGCTACCCCTCTGATACTAGTAACCATGACATTACAAGTCTCCTGCCTAGCAACTTGAATACATATATATATATCTATACGAATGATCAAATAACATTTTAATAGCAATTATATTTATTTGACTAGGTACAGGCATTTCTTTGGAGTCTGAGGTGTATTTTACTTTTAATTGGCTGAATTTTTAATTTAGGCACTTGATATTAAAAATTACATTTTTAATGGCTTCAATTGTACCAAAGCACTTATTTTGGGGGGATTCTGGGTTATACTATACACATAATGAATTATGAGCACAGGACACTAACTTTTAAGGCATACACGATTATTATCCACATAAGCAACTATAGATTTATTTTCAAATGGATTAATAACAAAATGACATTCTTAAGGACTTTTTAATATATATTTTGTGGTTGTTAAGCATTTTTGGTAAGTTTATATTCAAATACAGATGTTTTAAAGCAGGATCTTAATTTTACTGTTTTTACATTTGGGGTCTATTTTATGGACCATAGCATATGATTTTTGGTTTCTATTACTGTTCGATGAATATTAAAGCCTAGAGCTATAATAGGATAAACCTATTTTATATTTGCCTTAGACATTAATAAAACAAGGGAGTGTTTTTTTTAAAAGAACTTCTGATTATAAGTAAAATGTATTATTTTTACCAGGATTGCAATTTTTTTAAAATTTGGGTGGAATTTTTAGAAACAATTTATCTAGTCTTTTGGGGAGGGTGCATTGTAAAGTTACCAAAAAAAAAATCCCCTTTGTCTAGATTACAAGCCACTGGCTGGTGGTTAAATATGAGCAGGGATGTGGAACAGCTTTTAAATAACTGTCTGCCCTGTGCAGCCAATAATCCTGATTCCAAAATCGTCAAAGGACCTCTAAGACGCAAGAGAATTGAAGGACCTTGGGCCCATTTACAGACTGATTACATTGGACTTTTGCCAAGAACAGCCAGAGGTAATCAGTGTTGTTTAGTAATCGGTGATTTGTTTACAAAACGGATTAAAGCAATTCCCATCCGAAAAAATAAGAGTCCAAATAACAGGCTCTGTGCTGATTGAGCAGGTAATAACTAGCTGGGGAATTCCCTCCCACACACTTCAGATCACAGTCCTCAGTTTATCAGGGACATCACCAAAGGAATCTGTCAAGCCCTAGAATTTAAGCAGAGACTGCACATAGCAGGGCACCCTCAAAGTTCAGGTCGAATAGAAAAATTTAACTGCACTCCTAAAACTGCTCTAAAAGAAAAGTAGTGAACGAGCAGCGTAATGACTGGGATCAGCAGCTGCCATTTAGTTTTATGTCCATAAAAGTTTCTGTGGTCCCCCATGGAGTTATCTCATTCAAGGCAATGAATGGAAGAGACGTGTTCCTTCCAGAACAATGGTGGGTAGATGAGACACCACATCATAACCTGCAACCTCAGGTCTTACAGACTAAGGGATGCAGCAGCTCTTAAAAGTTCTTGCTAGTACTTCTAGGCAGGTTGCTGTGGGTCCATTCCTGTTGGAATGACCAAGAACTGACAACGCAGGATAGTTTGGACTCTTACGGAATCCCTGCCACTTTGGAGCAAACATCATCGTTATTTTGCATTCACATGGACTTGTTGGAAAAACATATTTGTTAATAAAAAGAAATAAAGACTACCCAGATAGCGGCTGTCACTGGGTAGAATCTGTCAGGCTGCTAATGAATCGTAGCAAGCCCAAGTGGGTCCACTCACTTGTGGAATGGCATCCCTAAGCGAACAACCCCAGGAGAAAAGATAATCCATTGTAGGCTGTAATATTCCCCCTCGTTTCCAAACGCTAAAAATAAATAAAATAAATTTAAAAAAAAAATAAAATTGCAAATAATATGTAAAATTGTTTTGTCTTGCACTTAAAAAGCCCCAGGATTTCAGAAGGTTTACAAAAAAAAGTTTTAAAAAAGCATGTTTAAATGGTCATAAAGACCTCGATTTTGTTGTTACTTTATAAACTTTTCATAAATGTTTATTTTTAGCGGAGTCGAGATCGGTGGTTCTCAATGGGTCGCCAGGGCTGGCTTAGACTTGCTGGGTCCTAGGGCTGAAGCCCTAGGAAGCACAGAGTGGTGGGGCTCAGGCTTTGCTCCCCGCAACTGGGACAGTGGGGCCTGTGTGGGCTCAGGCTTCAGTTCCTCCTCTGGGGGTTGTGAAATAATTTTTGTTTGCCAGGAGGGGATCACAGTGCAATGAAGTTTGAGAACCCCTGGGCTAGAGTTAAGGTTGTTTATTTACATTTTTTTTAAAAAAATTAGTCATTTACTTTTTTTATATTAATTAGCAAAAATCCTAGTACTTATGACCTCACTTCTGAAAGCCTGTCTCCAAATTAACCCTTAACTAAATGGTATTGTATTTTATTAATTCATTTTGATGGAATGCACATAATATGGTTGCAATTAGCTGGATCAAATACTGGGATATATTCGCCAATTAAATACAGGGCGACACCACCTTGTAGGAAAGGGAAACTCACACTGAATTCACATTTCCCAGCCAAGCCCCACTGAATAACCCAGCCCCTTCTGTGCAGTTAAAAGGGGATGAAACTATGAGGGTCCCCCAGGCTAAGTGTCTTTCCTGCAGACCAACCTTCTAGAAATGCAGCTCTCACAGCTCTCTCCCCAGACCCTGAGCCTGCCCCTCTCTGAGCTTCCCTGACTGGGGACAACCTGTGAGATCCCCACTCCCCGTTTCAGCTCTGTGATTCCTCTGGGCTGTTATGTGGGGCAGGTGCTGCTAATCATGGCCATTTCTGGACTCCAAAGCCCTGCACTCATCCAGCTCCTGCTCAGCAGAGTGGGCTGCCCAGGCCAGCTGGAGGCGGCCTGAGACAATCTGTGAAGTGCTGGAGGAGCACTGGGCAGGGAGGTTTATAGCCATCGCTGTGGGGTCCCAGTTGGATTTCTGCCTCACCTGAGAAGCTGCAGCTTCACAAAGACTGTGAGACTGACAAACAATTCCCTGCTCTTCCCCCTGCCTGGGTGTATGGTGCCCCAAGGGGGGCTGGGGAGGGCCATGTGCCAGGGAAAAGCAGAGACAATGGGGAAACTCATAATTGTAAAACAAACTAAAAGCCATGCAGGTTCCGTCAAGAGTCATGAACTCTAGGAGCCCGTTCAAGTGATGTATGTTCTTGGAGTCATTCATAGATTTGGCTGCAAGAATATCGCTGTCTGTGGGTTGGTTGCAGAAATCACAACTCTTGATAGTTGCTGCAAATTTGAGTGGCATTGCGACCCTATAGGCCAGATCACAACACCACTCACTCTCATTGGATCCGGTCACCTCTGCCTGCAGATGTGGGCTGTGCCCCCCTAGAAGCAGCTTGGCTCCTGTGTGACCTTGGGGATTTCACACTGCGTGGCTCCTCCAGACCTGTTGGCTTTTCCCCAACCTTCAGCTGAAAAAATCCTCCATAACCTTTTTAATTTTACATGCCTGTGAGCTCATCCGTCCTGTATGGGTCACTCATTCTCCAAAAGGTTCTTCAGTTCTTATTAAACCTAACCTCCTCCTACTTACATCATTGTCTCATTCCTAGATTGAGACCCAGCAGCTCTGCCTGTCTTACTTGTCCTGAGCACAGATCTGGAAGCGTTTCAGAGAATGGTTCTATGGAGGTTCTGAAATTTAATCTCTTACCTAGCAGCCTAAATTTGGCTTCCAGGACTCGAAGACCTCTCACTTATCTTTCCTTATGTCATTGTTACCTACCTGTACCACAACAACTGGCTCCTCCCCAGAACTTCCTGTAAGTCTATGTAGATGCTTTGTGAGATCCACTACCTTCATACCCAAGAGGCAATTCATCATGTGGTTCTTCTGGTTATCATAAACCCAACTATCTCTATTTCTAATAATAGGAATCCCCGCTACTGTTGTCTGTCTCTTCCTATAACTGGGGTCCCAACCCCCAGAGTGCAATAGGATATCATGACATCATCTAGAAAGTGGGTACTAACTATGGGATTGTTTCTCTGCTATCATTAAAGTTCAGTATGTATCAGCCTGTTAGGTGTCTCTGAATCCTTCTGTTTTTCTAATTAGATAACTTGAATGTGTAACAACTTGGACATCTGGCTGTTGCACCAACTGTCTCTGGTCATTTTGGAATCTTTTCATCTTCTTTTTATTATTCTCCATCTACCATCTTTGCTCTGTTCATTGCGCCTTCCGAGGAGCAAACAGTAGATGTTGATAGTTTGTGTTGGACTCTTCATTGTTAGTCTCTATTAGAGATGATTTGGGCTTTAAAATATTTTTCTTTACCACAGCTGAAGTTGCCCATCCTTTTTCTCCATCCACTTTCACACAAACATAGTCAACAGGTTCTAGTCTCAGCAGTTTTTGAGTGACATCTGTGGTAAAAGTGTTTATAAGCTTGGTTGTGCCTTTTTATCTGATCTGGGGACTCTTCATGTCTGGCCACTTTGAAGTGGATTTTCCTGGAACATGGGGAAGTCCTGGAAGACTGAAAGAAAGCTGGTGCTTGGCCAATATTTAAAAATAGTCACTTAGATTGTGAACCCAGCCCTATAGTCTTCACAGAATTATATTTATGATATCAATATGGCATAACTAAGATATGTTTTATGCAACCTGGTTCATGTGAGGTATCATTGGAAATATTATGATTCACTGAATAAGATTATCCTATTTGTATGCATGTATCATTTTTGTATCTCAAGTAAGGAATATGGCCTATGTACCCTGATTCTATGATTCTATGTAAATTAAACTAAACAGTAACAAGTCATCAGGACCAGATGGTATTCACCCAGTAGTTCTGAAGGAACTCAAATGTGAAATTGCACAAGTACCAATTGTAGTCTGTAACCTATTATTTAGATCAGCTTCTGTACCAAATGACTGAAGGATAGCTAATGTGATGCCAATTTTTTTTAAAGGGGATCCAGAGGTAATCCTGGCAATTACAGGCTGGAAGCTTGACTTCAGTACTGGGGAAACTGGTTGAAATTATAGTAAAGAACAAAATTATGGAACACATAGATGAGTATAATTTGTTGGGGAGGAGTCAACATGGTTTTTTAAAGTGAAATCATCCCTCATCAATCAAGTAGAATTTTTGGCAGGGTCAACAAACATGTGGACAGTGAGGATCCAGTGGATGTACTTAGATTTTCAGAAAGCCTTTGACAAGGTCCCTCACCCAAGGCTCTTAATCAAAGTTAGCTGTCATGGGATAAGAGGGAAGGTCCTCTCATGGATTGGTAACTGGTTAAAGGACAGGAAACAAAGGGAAAGAATAAAATGTCAATTTTCAGAATAAAGGGAGGTAAATAGAGGTGTCCCCCAAGGCTCTCTACTGAGCTCTGTCCAACTCAATATGTTCATAAATGATCTGGTTAAAAGGGAAAACAGTGAGGTTGCAAAATTTCGGAGGATACAAAATTGATCAAGATAGTAAAGTCTCAGGCACATAGCAAAGATCTACAAAAGGATCTCTCAAAAGAGAGTGACTAGGTAACAAAATTGAAGATGAAATTCAATGTTGATAAATGCAAAGTAATGACTAATGAAAAACATAATCCCAAATATACATATAAAATGATAGGGTCTAAATTGGCTGTTACCTCTCAAGAAAGAGATCTTGGAGTCATTGGGTTTTACAGAGTTTCAACTTAAATGTATACCCCAATTTAAATAATATAGTAAGAGAACAAAAAAAAAAGCCACTGTGGTTAGATAAGAAAGTAAAAGTAGCAGTGAGAGGCAAAAAGGTTTTCTTTAAAAATTAGTAGATAAATCCAAATGAGGAAAATAGAAAACAGCATAAACTCTTGCAAATTAACTGTAAAAATATAATTAGACAAGCCAAAAAAGAAGTTGAAGAACAGCTAGCGAAAGACTCGAAAAGTAATAGCAATTTTTTTTTAATATACATCAGAAGCAGAAAGCCTGGTAAACAATCAGCGGGGCTACTGGATGATCGAGACGCTAAAGGAGCACTCAAAAATGATAAGGCCATTGCAAAGAAACTAAATGAATTCTTTGCATCGGTCTTCACTGTTGAGGATGTGAAGGAGATTTCCAAACCTGAACAATTCTTTTTGGGTGAAGATCTGTCCCAAATCGAGGTGTCATTAAAGGAGGTTTGGGGGAAAAAATGACAAAGTAAACATTATTAAGTCTCCAGGACCTGATCGTATTGACCCAAGAGTTCTGAAGGAAATCAAATGTGAAATTGCAGGACTATTAACTGTTATCTGTAACCTAGCATTTAAATCAGCTTCTGTACCAAATGACTGGAGGAGAGTTAATGTGATGCCAATTTTTAAAAAGGGCTCCAGAGGTGACTCTGGCACCTACAGGCCAGTAACCCTCACTTCAGTACTAGGCAAGCTGGTTGAAACAATCGTAATCTTGTTGAAACTATGGTAAGAACAAAATTGTCAGACACATAGATGAACATAATTTGTTGGGAAATAGTTAACATGTTTTTTGTAAAGGGAAATCATGCCACACTAATCTACTAGAGTTCTTTGAGGAGATCAACAAGCATGCAGACAAAGTAGATCCAGTGGATATAGTGCATTTAGATTGTCAGAAAGCCTTTGACAAGGTCCCTCAATAAAGGCTTTTAAGCAAAATAAGCATTCATGGGATAAGAGAGAAGATTCTCTCATGTATTGGTAACGTGTTAAAAGATGGGAAATGAAGGGTAGGAATAAATGGTCTGTTTTCAGATGGAGAGAGGTAAATAGTGGCGTCCATCTGGGGTCTGTACTAAGCCCAGTCCTATTTAACATGTTCATAAATTATCTGGAAAAAGGGGTAAACAGTGAGGTGGTAAAATTTGCAGATGATACAAAAGGATCTCACAAAACTGGGTGACTGGGTAACAAAATGGCAGATAAAATTTAATGTTGATGAACACAAAGTAATGCCCTTTGGAATAATGGGGTCTAAATTTGCTGTTACCACTCAAGCAAGAGATCTTGGAGTCATTGTGGATAGTTCTCTGAAATCATCCACTCACTGTGCAGCAGAAGTCAAAAAAGCAAACAGAATATTGGGGATCATCAAGAAAAGAATAGATAATAAGACAGATATTACCTCTATATATATCCACTGGATGCCCACACCTTGAATACTGCATGCAGTTGTGGTCTCTCCATCTCAAAAAAGATATACTGTAATTGGAAAAGGTTTAGAAAAGGGCAACAAACATGATTAGGAGTATAGAACATCTTCCGTAGGAGGAGAGATTAATAAGACTGCAACTTTTCAGCTTGGAAAAGAGGAGACTAAAGGGGGATATGATAGAGGTCTATAAAATCATTAATGGTATAGAGAAAATAAATTGGGAAGTGTTATTTACTCCTTCTCACAATAAAAGAAAAAGGGCCCACCAAACAAAATTAATAGGTAGCAAGTTTAAAACAATCACAAAGTATTTTTCACGCAACACACCATCAACCTTTGTAACTCCTTGCCAGAGGGTATTGTGAAGGTCAATACTATAACAGGGTCCAAAAGGGAGCTAGATAGATTCATGGAAGATAGGTCCATCAATGGCTACTAGCCAGGATTGGCAAAAATGGTGTCTCTAGCCTCTGTTTGCCAGAAGCTGGGATTGGGTGACAGAGCACGTATCACTTGATGATAACCTCTCTGTTCATTCCCTTTGGGGTACTTGCCATTGGCCACTGTCAGAGGACAAGATATTGAGCTAGACGGTCCTTTGGTCTGACTCAACATGGCCGTTCTTATGTTCTTATTCATTATCCTGTTCATTCCCTCTGGGGCACCTGACATTGGCCACTGTCAGAAGACAGGATTCTGGGCTAGATGGACCTTTTGTCTGACCCACTATGGTGGTTCTTATATTCTTATGTTCTTATTAGTTACAAAAGTGTTTGAACCAGGACAACACCCACCAGACAAAATGCAATCAGTCTGGTTGGTTAGTCAATAAACTCAAGTTGCAATGCAGGAGATCTAGGTTAGATATTAGGAAACACTATTTCACTTGGAGGGTGGTTAAGCACTGGAATGGGTTACCTAGGGAGGTGGTGAATCACCATCTTTAGAGTTTTTTAAGGCCTGGTTTGACAAAACCTTGGCTGGGATGATTTAGTTGGTGTTGGTCCTCCATTGAATAGAGGATTGGACTAGATGACCTCCTGAGGTCTCTTCCAACCCTGATATTCTATGATTCTATGATTAGGAGGACAATAAGTCTTTGAAGATGTTAATCGCCCTCCTTCCTGAGAAGTTTCCTGGGATGGTGCTCTGACTCTGCAAGATGAGATGATCATGTCACCGGGTACTGGATACCATCTTCGAATTTCAGTGTTCTTGCACTAAGAGGAGTTGGGGTCAAAATGGGGAAAAAAGGATTCCCACCATATGCAAAACCTATCTAAGGCTGTGGAGTGAGTTAATCTTGGTTCATTCTCCACTGAATCCCACCCAGGATGACACTTGGAAACATCTAAGAAACAAAGGAAATGGGAAAGAGAGGGAAGTACTGAACCCGGGCTGGGTTTAGTGTCTGGCTGTGAAAGATATACCTGGAATTTTAAGCCTCAAACAAGAGCAGTTTGTCTTCAAGAAATTCTGCAACCTACCTAAAGCAACATTTAGGGAGAAAAATTACTATTTGTAGCCAATGTGTTTACTGCATTAAGTCTAGTTTGAGTGTTTGCTTTATTTGCTCAGTAATCTGCTTTAATCCGTTTGATATTACTTATAATAACTTAAAATCTACTTTTTGTAGTTAATAAACTTGTTTTTTTTGTTTGCTCTATAACCAGTTTGTGTAATTCTTAACTGGGGGAGGGCAAAAAGCTGTGCATATCTTCCTCCACATTGAGGGAGGGAGCTAATTTCTTTGGTTGACACTATATAGTCTTCTGTGCAACACAAGACAATAAATACATTTTTGGGTTTACACTCCAGAGGAGGCATGCAAATGAGTGCTGGGCAAACCCCAAGCTTAGTCTTCCCACACAGAGCTGATCTCAGTGTCCGTGTTCCTTTACAGCTGGGTGTGTCCCTACCTGTGTGTGCTACAGGAGGATTGAGAGCCTGGTACAGCAGGACAGGATTGGGGAGCCCAGACTGGTAGAACAGGTGGGGTCAATGGTAACCCAGGACACCAGGTGGCAACCTATCATAGGAATGACCTAGGTAATTATAGGGATGAGATTTCAAGTTTGATGGATAAAGATAATGATGCTGATGTAATATTTTTAAACTTTTATAAGGTATTTGACTTGGTACTGCATCATATTTTGCTTAAAACATAGAAAATATCAAATTAACATGGCCCACATTAAATGGATTAAAAAGCTAACTAATAGATCCCAAAATATATCTGTAAAGGGGGAATCATCATCAAGGAGGGCATTTCCAGTGGGGTCCCAGAGGAATCAGTTCTTGGCCCTATGCTATATAACATTTTCACCAATGACCTGAAAAAAAACATAAAATCATTATTAGTAATGGTTTCAGATAACACACAAATGGTGAGACTGGCAATAATGAAGAGGACAGGTCACTGATACAGAGTAATCTCTTTGCTTTATATACTGTGTGCAAGCAAACACGATGTGTTTTAATATAGCTAAATGTAAATGCATGTATCTAGGGTCAAAGAGTGCAGGCCATGCTTATAGGATGGGGGATTGTATCCTGAGAAAAGTGTCTCTGAACAAGATTGGGTGTCATGGTGAATAATCAGCTTAATATGAGCTCCCAGCACAAGACAGCAGCCAAAAGGACAAATGCAGTCCTTGAATCTCAGATGGGCATAGAGAGATTATTTTACCTGTGTACTTGGCACTGCTGTGACCACTGCTGGAATCCTGTGTCCTGTTCTGGAGTCCACAATACAGGAAGGAGGTTGATAATTTGAAGAGGGTTCACAGTAAAGCCACAAGAATGATTAGAAAACCTGCTTTATAGCGATAGACTCAAGGAGCTCCATCTATTTAACTTAACAAAGAGACAGATAAGGGGGACTTGATCACAGTCTGTAAGTACCTGTATGGGGAGCAAATATTTAATACTGGGCTCTTCAATCTTGCAGAAAAAGGTAATGGCTGGAAGTTTAAGCTAGACAATTTCGGGATGGAAATAAAGTGTACATATTTAACAGTGAGGATAATTAACCACTGGAACAACTTACTCAAGGTTGTGGTGGATTCTCTATTACTGACAATTTTTAATTCAAGACTGGATGTTTTTCTAAAAGATCTGCTGCAATAAATTTTTGGGGAAGTTCTCTGGCCTGTGTTAGGGAGGTCAGACTAGATCAGAGCTGGACAGACTACGGCCAACGGGGCCATCCTGTCTGGACCTTGAGCTCCTGGCTGGAGAGCTAGCCCCCAGCCCCTCTCCTGCTCTCCCCCCTCCCCCACAGCCATGCTGCCGGGCGGGCAGCGCAGCTGGCTCCAGCCGGGCGGCGGGGCTGCGAGCTCCTGCTGCTCTGAGCAGCATGGTGGGGAGGGGATGGATAAGGGGAAGGAGGTTCCAGGAGGCAGTCAGGGGACAGGGATTAGGGGATGGCAGGATGAGGTGGGGTCCCGGGGGGCCTGTCGGTGTGTGTGTGTGGATAGGGGTCAGGGCAGCCAGGGGACAGGGAGCAGGGGGCGGTTGGATGGGGGTAGTGTTCTGGGGGCACAATTTGTGGCATGGGGTCCTGCAGGGGTCAGTCAGGGGACAAGGATCAGGGAGGTTGAATGGGTCAGGAGTTGTGAGGGAGGCAGTCAAGGGTCGGGAAGTAGGAAGGCAGATGGGGGCAGGGGCCAGGCTGTTTAGGGAGGCACTGCCTTCCCTACATGACCCTCCATACAGTTTTGCACCTTGATGTGGTCCTCAAGTCAAAAAGTTTGCCCACCCCGGACAAGATGATTACAATAGTATTTTCTGGCTTTGGGATCTATGAATCCAGGAAACAGATTTTCACATAGCTTATTGCCACAAAAGATCATAAGAACATAACGACAATACAGGGTTCGACCAAAGGTCCATCTGGCCCAATACCCTGTCTTCCAACAGTGGCCAATGCCAGGTGCTCCAGACAGAATAAACAGAGCAGGGAATCTTCAATTGGTCCAGTCCCTGTCACTCATTACCAGTTTCTGGTAAACAGAGTCTAGGGACACTATCCCTGCCTATCCTGGATAATAGCCATTTATGGACTGTCCTCCATCTAGGTTTTTTGTTTTTTGTTTAACCTTGTTATAGTCTTGGCTTTCACAACATCTTCTGGCAAAGAATTTCTCAGTTTGTGGGTTGTGTGATGAAGTAATTCCTTTTGTTTTAAACCTGCTGCCTATTAATTTCATTTGATATCCCCTAGTTCTTGTGTTATGAGAAGGAACAAATAACCCATCCTTATTTATTTTCTCTACAGCAGTCATGATTTTATGGACCTCACTCATATCCCCCTTATTTGTCTCTTTTCCAAGCTGAGAATCCCAGTATTATTAATCTCTGCTCATATGGAAGCCCCTTCATATCTCCAATCATTTTAGTTGATCTTTCCTGAATCTTTTCCAATTCCAATATATCTTTCTTGAGATATGGCAACCACATCTATCAGTATTCGGTATTCAAGATATGGGTGTGCCATGGATTTATAGAGGCAATATGATCTTTTCTGTCTTCTTATTGATCTCTTTCCTAGTGATTCCCAACATTGTGTTCGCTCTTTTGTTCTGTTCTGCTGCACATTGAATGGATGTTTTCAGAGAACTAGCCACAATGACTTCAAAATCTCTTTCTTGAGTGGTAACAGCTAATTTAGATCCATTGACTTTATATAGATAGTTGGTATTATGTATTCCAATGTGAATTATTTTGCATTTATCAGTAAATCATTGATTCCCAGAGCTTAGAAGTTTATTCCTATGTTCTTGTGATACTGTGGTTTACACACAAAAAACAAAACAAAACAAAACACTACGCTTAATGTCAATGAATAAAAACAATTTTAAAAGCCGCTATTATATATATAGGACCTTTGTACTGTATTTGGCTGCAGTTAGCAGAGTGCAATAACATGCACCTTTTGACACCGCTACGAGGAATACTGTAAAGACAAATAGACAAGTTCAACAGAACCCATCCAAGAAATGCTGTTCCCCGGAGCTATGATCCTATTGTCAAAGATGCTAGTGCAAATGGAGCACTGGATCCATCCAACAAAAAGGGAGAAAACTAAAATTCACTTCAGTGTCTTTTTCTTTCTTCTCTCGTATTGTAAAGGAGTCGGTGTTAGTGTCTCATTAACAAACAGGGGAAGGTTACTGTTTCCTGACACCATTCATCTCTATGTGTATATTTAGGCTCCCTATTTAGCTTTGTCAATGGCCCAGAGTGACAGACCCCCAGCTGGTCAGGAACCTCCATGGAGACACCCAAGAGCTGTATATAAAGGTATTCCCACTCTCCAGCCCCTGCAGCTGGGAGTCTCCTGCTATTGATGCTGGGTTCATCCTTCCTTGAGCAGATGAGCTGAATTCACATTGTTTTACTGCTGGGGGGATTGCTGGTGAGTCAGGGGTCTTGGGGAAACTGACTTCTCCATGACAGAGTCTCTTCAGCCATTACACCAGGGGAGAAGGGTGGCTTACAGGAGCATGTACAGGAAATATCACCTTTTGCAGTGGGAAGAGGGGTTCAATCACGTGGCAGCTCAAAGCTCCGAGTATATGCAGTCCTGATGCTCAGTGGTCTCTGGAAGAGTGCGTATTAAGGGATATGTTGGGTAATACGTATATGTTAGGTGTTGTATAGATAACATTACTGGGTATTATGCCCATGGCATTAATGTAATTTACAAGTTTTGGGAAGGTTTGCTAACTCAGTGCTTTTCCTACAGTTCTGTCCACGCATGTCGAGTGTCCCACTACATTTTGCATAGCTGATGACTGTTTTTGCATTCGAAAACAGGAGGCTAGCTATGTCTAGGGTTGGGAGAATTCAGTTTTTATTTTTTTATCATTTTGAAGGATAATCTCTCTGTTTTTAAGCATTTTCATTTTTTCATCACTTTACATTTCCGTGGTTTTACATAACAATGGGTTTTTCTTTTTCATTTATTTAACTTTTCACAGTTACACACAGCACTTGTGAGCTTTTGTAATGAAACAAAGGTTGATTTGTTTAAGAAATAATAAAGATTTAACAAGAAGCAGGAGAGAGTGGCAGATACAATGGAAAAAGAAAATCATAAAACAGAAGCCTGGGTCTACACTTGTCATTAATTACCTTTTCTGTCTCATAAAGTGGAGTCCACCTCCTACCCCAAAATTTCAGTCTGTTGCAGAGCTGGCTGGTTTCACAAGAACCAGGATCCAAATGTTCAAGAAAACAGTACAAAAGTTTTTCTTTGTTTTTTCTCCTGCCGATAATAGCTCATCTTAATTAATTAGCCTCTATAGAGTGGGTATGGAAACTTCCACCTTTTCATGTTCTCTGTATGTATATGTATATATATGTATATATATGTGTATATATATATATCTTCTTACTATATGTTCCATTCTATGCATCTGCTAAATGATAGCTTATGCTCAAATAAATTTGTTAGTCTCTAAGGTGCCGCAAGTACTCCTGTTCTTTTTTCAAGAAAACACTCTTACTCGAGAAGGCATTTCCTCAGTGGATGGATACAGAGTGCTTTTCCTTCTCTGTGCTAGATTGAAAACAGCCCTTTGATTCTCGTCACAGATAGGGAGAACCCCTGTATGGCTGTAAAGTATATTTTTCACCTCTAGAGGTTTTGATTGTGTGTGACTACATCTGATGGTTTTACATTCAAAATCCTAGTATTGTACAAGATAAAACAATTGAAACTTGCATTGCATCACCTTCAAAACTATCTGTGTTCTACTACAGGTACCTTCATGGACAACTGGTTTGGAATGTAGCATCCAAAACAGAGGTAAGGTAAGGTGTCATAAACAGAAGGTTAAGGGTTAATGTCTCTTTTACCTGTAAAGGGTTAAGAAGCTCAGTAAACCTGGCTGAGACCTGACCAGAGGACCAATAGGGGGACAAGATACCTTCATATCTTGATGGAGGGAAGTTTTGTTTGTGTTTTTTGTGTTGTTCGTTGTTCACTCTTGGGGCTAAGAGGGACCAGACATACACCCAGGCTTTCCCAATCTTTCTGAATCAG
>NC_133769.1:371800437-371831877 GCF_003597395.2 Chelonoidis abingdonii | reverse complement strand
CTTGTTTTAAGACTCAAGGGGTTTGGGTCTGGGTTCCCCAGGGAAGGTTTTGGGGGAACAGAAAGTGTGCCAGACACTAAATTCTGGTCGGTGGCAGCGTACCAGATTTAAGCTAGTATTTAAGCTTAAAAGTGTTCATGCAGGTCCCCATTTTTTGTACCCTAAAGTTCAAAGTGGGGGAAAAAAACCTTGACATAAGGTATACAACAAGAAATTAAGTTTGGATTTTAGGTGACATATAAAATACTTTCTAATACGTAAGCAATTGTGTTATAAATAGAAATGATGTGGGGAACATATTTTGAATCACACCTACTATATAAGATGGACATGCTATGAGATTGGAATTACTTCAATTACCATCATCATTACAAATGTATGCTTTATTTCTGATTTTCTTTGCTCAGCTTCCAGACATTGGATTGTGTATGTCTTTGTCTGCTAGATGAAAGATCCCACTCGCAAAGGAAATGTTCTCCCCATGGAAGGAATTCCATTTTGTGACCAAGTCAACTGAATCTATACAGACTGAGAGTGTGATGGCTCTGACAGTAAAGTGTGCTTTTCAGCCCTGGAATCATTCTTGTGGCTCTTCTCTGGTCTTTTGCAAAGATGCAAACACACAACAGTTATAGGTACTATATAAATACCTTCATAGATCACATGGCTATTGTTGTCCCATTAGGTCGAAAATAATATAGACATAAGACTATAAGAATGGCCATTCTGGGTCAGACTAGTGGTCTATCTTGCCCAATATCCTATCTGCCAACAGTGGCAAATGTCAGGTGTTTTAAAGGAATGAAAAGAAGAGGTAATAATCAAGTGATCCACTCTCTGTCATCCACTCTCAGCTGGAAGTCAGATGTTTGGGGACACCCAGAGTGTGGGGTTGTGTCCCTGACTTACTTGGTTAATACCATTGATGGAGCTGTCCCCCAGGAACTTATGAAGTTCTTTTTTGAACCCTGTTATAGTTTTGGCCTTCACAGCATCCCCTCACAATGAAAATAGAGTATTCAGGTTCTTCCATTTTTTGTCCATTCCCACACAGGGAATGGTGAAGTATTTAAGTAACTAAACTAGAAACACTGAGATGAATAAAGACAAGGAAAATTTAAGCTAAACAGCAGGAAGTGAGACAGTGAGACCTGTAGGTGGTGAAATTGTCTTCAAGAGGAACAAATTGATAAAAGCTCCATCAGCTGAGTTATTGAAAAGTAGACTAGAGAAATCATATGAAAATATACCAGAGGGAAGAAGTGTGCCCTGACCAAGGGATATGAGCAAGTGGGGAATGTTATCTCTTCATAAATTGCACGGCAGAAAGGACAGCTGTGAATATCTTGTCTGACCTCCTATATAAGACAGACTATAGAAATTTCCTGAGCTAATTCCTATTGGAACCAAAGCAGATCTTCTAGAAAAATGAGATTACGTGGAGCACTGATCATAGCATCACCTAACCGTAGTATCTAAGAGCCTGCACCTCCTTTTCCATCTTTCTCAAAATGAACAAGCAGCTGGGTTGAGATGCAGCATAATCTAGGGCCTAGAGTACAGAACTAGAGACCCAAGTTCTATTCCTGGCTCTTTCACTAGCCTGCTCTGTGAACTTGGGCAAGTCATTGCTCTGTGCCTGTTTCTTCTCCCACCTTGTGTCTGTCTTTGTTATTTAAATTGCAAGCTCTTCAAGTCAGGGACTGGACAGTGCCCTAGCACAATGGGGTCCCAGTCTAGCCATGACAGCAGTACACAAATGTCAACTTGTAAAGAAAAGACACCCGCCACTGTTACAATAAACCACAGGACAAAGATTCCAGCCCACACTGATGTGAGACTCACTAACCAGCTCTGAATCCGAGCTTCTCTGACTAGCCCCCTTCTCCTGAGGCTTCTGGGGTTTAATTCTGTTTTCTCCAGCTGGGTCTGTCTTTTGCTAAAAGGCCGCACTTCTGTCTCCATCAAGGTCTGGCTAATGTTCTCCATTCACTCACTAATAGTCCAGCAGCCACATCCACATTAGGTTTTGTTTTTTTCCACACAGGTTTATGCATTTGCCTACTTGTCCTTTCCTTTCCCTAGTTTTCTGAGAAGGGTCAAAAGGGAGAGACAGAATGCTGCACAGATTAAGAAGAAAGGAGACAAGAGTGCACTCCTCCCCATCGTGCTTCATTCTTCTCATCCTCATGCCCTTCAGAAATCCTGAAGAGGAAAGGGAATTGAATCTCAAAGGGAGGAAACAAACAATCCAAAAAAACTTCAAACAGTCTCTCAAAGAGACAAATAGTGTTCATGTATTTGTCTGACAATTTTGTTCTTATCATAGTTTCAGCAACTTTGCCCCAAAGTCAGACTTTTTAAAAATTTGCCTCACATTACCTATCTTGCAGTCATTTGGTAGAGAAGCTGATTTAAAAGATAGGTTACCGACTACAGGTAGTCATTCTGCATTTCCCATTTGTGTCCCTTCACAATTCTTGCATGATCACCATCAGGTTTGGCTGACTTATTACTATTTAATTTGTTCACTTGTTCAAAACCTCATCTAATGACATGTCAATCTGGGCTAGTTCTTCAGATTTGTCACCTAAAAAGAATGGCCCAGGTTTGGGAATCTCCCTCTCAGCCTCAGCCATGAAGATTGATGCAAAGAATTCATTCATTTTCTCCAAAGTGGCCTTATCATTCTTGAGCGCTCAAGAGTCCAGTGGCCCCATTGGTTGGGTAGCTATCCTACTGCTTCTAATGTACTTAAAAAGTTTTGCTATTATTTTTGAGTCTTTAACTAGCTGTTCTTAACCTTCTTTTTGGCTTTCCTAATTATATTTGTACACTTTGTTTACCAGAGTTTATGCTGCTTTCTATTTTCCTCACTTTAACTTCCATTTTTAAAGGATGCCTTTTTGCCTCAGCCCTCATGGGTTCTTTGCTGCTTGTTTACAGGGTGAAAGCTTGCCCAGCTCAGACAGGAGAAGAACTGCAAATCATGTCATGTCCAAACACCAGCACCCGTTCTCACCCTCCTGCCTTCCTCCTGGTTGGCATCCCTGAACTTCAAGAGGCTCAGTTCTGGATTGCCTTCCCTTTCTGCATCATGTATGTCATTGCTGTCCTGGGAAATGTCATTGTTCTCTGTGTTATAAAGACAGAGCGAAGCCTGCGTGAGCCCATGTACCTCTTCCTGGCCATGCTGACCACTGACCTGGTTCTGTCCACGTCCACCCTGCCCAAAATGCTGAGCACCTTCTGGCTGGGCTCCAGGGAGATCGGGTTCCATGCCTGCCTCACCCAGATGTTCTTTGTACATGCCTTCTCGTCGGTGGAGTCAGGCGTACTCATGGCCATGGCCTTGGATCGCTACGTGGCCATCTGCTTTCCTCTCCGGCATTCCAGCATCCTGTCCGTCCCAGTCTTAGTGACAATGGGAAGCCTGGTACTGGTACATGGAGTCCTTCTGGTGAGCCCCTTCTCCCTCCATGTCAGCAGGTTGCCCTTCTGCCAGCACTGCCTCATCTCCCACTCATACTGCGAGCACATGGCGGTCGTGAAGCTTGTGTGTGGGTACCTTAGAGTCAGTGTCATTTATGGCTTGTTTGTGGCTTTTATGGTGGTTGGGATTGACTTGTTTATCATCTCTGTGTCCTATGTTATGATCCTCCGGGCCGTGCTCAGACTCCCATCCACTAACGCCCATCTCAAGGCCTTCAGCACCTGTGCATCTCACTTGTGCATTATCCTGTCATTTTACATCCCTGCCCTCTTCACGTTCCTCACCCACCTATTTGGCCACAATGTCCCCCACCATGTCCACATCCTGGTGGCAAATCTGTACCTGCTGGTGCCCCCCATGTTAAACCCTATTGTGTATGGGGTGAAAACCAAACTGATCCGGGGCAGAGTGCTCTATATCTTCCAGCAGAAAGGATTCTGAGCAGTTTGTGCCTGTCTAATTTAAATCCAGGAATATAAAACATTCATCACCATGGCCTCTGATCCATTCATGATCTGCCATCACTCACACTGGTATGTGAGCATAGAGATGTCAGCATGGACACTTGCCAGGATGGGTAAGAAATGGTGTCCCTAGCCTCTGTTTGTCAGAGGATGGAGATGGATGGAAGGAGAGAGATCACTTGATCATTGCCTGTTAGATTCACTCCCTGTGGGGCAACTGGCATTGGCCACTCTCGGTAGACAGGACACTGGGCTAGATGGACCTTTGATCTGATCCAGTACGGCCGTTCTTATGTTCTTATGGACTCCGGTGGGCTCCACCTTCCCTTCCTGCCCAAGGAAGATCACCTCAGTGGTAGCTTTAAGAAGAAATGTGAGAGGGAAACCTCTTCCCTCAGCTCCCATGATATCCTCAGCCTGGGTGCAGGATGACTCCTTGTGAGATTTCTGTGGATCTCTATCACCCTTCACTCTCAATGGCTTAAAGCAGCTTTCCGCAATGGTTTGTTGTACAACAAAAACAAGCTGAAGAAGTCACTTGGGCACAGCTGGGTCCCAAACGACTGTATCTTCCAAATATACTCAAAGGTTCAAGGATCAGGTGGAAACTGGCTGGCTACTGGTGGCTTCTGAAATGTAGAACACATTGAGCTCTGCTACATGGCTCTCAAACAATTTAAAGGGATCCTACTCTTACCCTATATACTATACAGTTATTAATGTCTGGTATCCATTATAGAGCTTCATAGCGCCATACATATACCAGAAACCATCCAAAACAAAACCAAAACTAGTTTCTTCCCTAAAGAGATCATTATTTAATTCACACAGACCTACTTGGTGGAGGAATAGGCCAAAGAGAGAGACATACCCAGCCCGGTGAGGGGAATGGGGCTGAGAGATGCAGACGCACGCCATGCCCCTGTGAAAACAGGGCTGAGAGATGCAGAAACATGACCAGCCACTTTAAGGCAAATGGGGCTGAGAGACACACACACTTGTCTTGGAATGGGGGACAGAGATGTAGTTACATGGTTTGCCCCCTCCACCTCTGAGCAGCAGCAATGGCATGACAGACATATTAAGAGCACCAGATTCAGACTGGGAACTTTGGACAGTGGCACCAGCAGGACCCTGGCTCTTGGCAGGAGGATGGGGCAGAGAGGTGAACACACAGCAAATGTGCGTAAGAGATGTAACCTACACGGCTAACCTGCTTGCTTGCCTATAGAGAGATATTTTCTTCTAGATTTTTTATTTCCTTTTGGTTTTGATTATTTGTTTTATTATAATAGGTTTATATTAAAGTAGTTTGGCTGTAGTAGAAGGGATTTACAGGCTACATCCTATATGTTCCCCTAGGGTAAAGTTAGCATACACAGGTCTGGGACCTTTCACCTAGATAGCAAAGTTGGCTCACATTTGTTTGGGACCTTTCACCTAGAAAGATGGTTATGAGATAAAGCATAAAGGCCACATATGACATATTAAAGCAAGTTACCATAGGGACTTTCCTAAGTTCATCCCTTTTAAACTTAACAGGTACACCACAACTTGGGGGGCGAGGAATAACTGGTTAAGAACAGACCAAAATGACCAGTTAGGACAGAAATACAGATGTGATACCTAACCACAAAAGAGCCATGGTAATGAATTGATGTATATGGTGATACACTGAGATCAATGATATACTGACCTATAGGAAAAAGACACATCAACATTAGTAAGGTGAGGAAATACAAATACGGGAAAAGGGGAAAAATCCCCTACTGAACATGCATCAGACATAACAATGTCAGTGTAAGATATTATCCCAGCCTAGGGGCAGGGGGAGAAGGAGATGTCGTCCTTGGGAGGTGCCAGAACGATGGCCACTGGTGATGATGGGGAAGGTGCTGGCTGGTGAGTCTTGCCCAAATGCTCAGGGTTTAGCTGATCACCATATTTGGGGTCGGGAAGGAATTTTCCTCCAGGGCGGATTGGCAGGGGCCCTGGAGGTTTTTCGCCTTCCTCTGCAGCGTGGGGCATGGGTCACTTGCTGGTGGATTCTCTGCAGCTTGAGGTCTTCAAACCACAATTTTGAGGACTTCAATAACTCAGTCATGGGTTAGGGATTGTTATAAAAGGGATGGGTAGGGTTCTGTGGCCTGCTTTGTGCAGGAGGTCAGACTAGATGATCATATTGGTCCCTTCTGACCTACGAGTCTATGAGCCTATAAGATGATGGCTAACACTCTAGACTGTTGTACAAGGAATGGTGTGAGTCTATGGAAGTGCAGATATATGTTCTCTATCTATCTTGTTAAGTTGGGGTGTTTGTGACTGTGCTAAATGTATTAATCAACTACAGAAAATATAAAAGAGTTCCTGTAGTGTGAGTATTGTAACTATGCACATCAGGGTTCCTATCTCTATAATAATTTAAATAATACCAGGCCTGATTTTGGGACAAGAACCTATCAATCCTTAAAGTGATAATGGAGGATCCTTAAGTGATCTCTATAATTCATAAACAATCTAAAGGGCAAAAGCACCCAGCATTTGACAAGGACCCAGACTGAGGTTCACACAAATATAATCCTTGCACGGGGCTCTAGGTAGATTTGTAAGTTGTATGGTTATGAGGGACCCGCTCTAACCACATAACACCTCTAAGTGCTGTAACACCTCACAGTTTACCCCTTCTTTCAGCGTATTTATGAATTTGTTGAACAGTACTGGTCCCAGTACAGTCTCTGTAGTACACCATTATTTTCCTCTCTCCAGTCTGTAAACTGACCATTTATTCCTAGACTTTTTAACCAGCTACCTGTCAATGAGTGACCTTCGCTCTTATCCCAGCTTATTTTGTTTAAGAGCCTTAGATAAAGGGCTTTCTAATAATCTAAATATACTATATCCACTGGATCCTCAGGCTTGGTGACCCCTTCAAAGAATTCTAGTGAGGCATGATTTTCCCTTTACAAAACCCATGTTGACTCCTCTCCCTACAAATTACGTTCATCTATGTGTCTGACAATTCTGTTCGTTACTAAACTTTCAGCCATTTTACTCGGTACAGACATCAGGCTTACTAACTTGCAATTGCTGGGATCACCTTTGGAGCCCTTTTAAAAAATGTGCATAACATTAACTATCTGCCAGTCATTTGGTACAGAAGCTAATTTAAATTAAGGCCACACAACTATATATTGATGGCCCACCAAGGACAGTTATCCCTCACAGTGCGAGTCATCAAAGCATGTGAGGACATGTTATATGCTCATGTGACAATGGACTCCATCTTGGGACAATAACTTTCCACAAACAGAGGCTGTGGGCTTTGTTTGGGGCAGTAAAATTCCATGCACAGAGCAGAGGAGGATCTGGAGCAACGTGACAATTAGGTAACATCTGAATTATGTATTGGCCTGGCTATGTGGTTGATCTCTTGGAATTGGAAGGACCCTATATGTGGTTTTCACTAAACGCTCATCATGGAGTTTGTGGACATTGCACTCATTATGTTTATGGAAATATGCTTATGAGTGTAAATATGATATGATCTACTGCATACAAATAGGATTAATATATCCATGTATCATTTTTATGTCTGGAGTTCCACATCTGAGCTTTCCTGGGAATGTTCAGACTAACATGTAAATAATGGCATCGGCCTGCAAAAAGCTGAATCAGTCATGGACCTGTGACTTGCCCAGGTGGCTACATACTCCATTTTGTTACTGTGACTTTGCACAGAAGAACAAAGGGGTTTCCGCCCAAAAGAGAGAGAATATAAAAGGCCCTGGAAGCCTGTCCATTTTTTTTTCAGCTGGCTCAAGAGAGAGCCTCTCCACCCCAAAGAGATGCCTGAAAGAAACTGGAACAAAGGACTATAACTATGGGGGGTGGGGGTGTAAGTGATTGCTGGACCCAGGCCATAAACTACAACTTTGGTCTGAAAAGGATTGTACCTGAGATAACATCTAGCATGAGAAGTTAGTATTTGTAACTAGATCCTTAGTCAATTAAGTGAGCCTTGTGTATTTTGATTTATTTTACTTAGTAACTTACTTTTTTCTGACTGTTATTACTTGAAACCACTTAAATCCTACTTTTTATACTCAATAAACTCACTTTTGTTTATTAATTAGCCCAGAGTAAGTGATTAATACTTGGGGGAGCAAACAGCTGTGCATCTCTCTCTACCAGTGTCATAGAGGGTGAACAATTTATGAATTTACCCTCTATAAGCTTTATACAGAGTAAAACAGATTTATTTAGGGTTTGGATCCCATTGGGAACTCATTGTCTGGGTGCTGGAGACAGGAGTACTTGCTGAGTCTTGCCTAGCATGTCTGGCTCAATGAGACATGGTTCTGGAGTTCCAAACTGGCAGGGAAAATGGGCTCACAGTCAGAGTCAGCACATCAGGTGACAGTCTCAAGGGGCTCTCTGTGACCCAACCCGTCACAGAATCTGGTGTCTAGGTGGTGATCCAAAGGCTGAGATGCCTCAGGAGGCTGCATTTTAGGCTTGTAGTTAACCAGTGCAGTTCCCTGTAACCTGCACAATGGCTGCACAGAAGCCTTCTTAGCACCACACAGGTGCTCCGGGAACCCTCATGGGGGACCTCCTAGGGTGGTCTGCCCTGGACCCAGCTGTGGCCAAGGTGTCTCTCTCCTGGCCTGAACTCAGCCCTGGCCTGGACTTGCTGGGGGAGCAGGGGGTGCCTATCCTCCAGGCCTAGTCCCAGAGTTGCCGTAGTGTGGAAAGGACATGTCCTCTCCTCCAGCCCAGGTGCTGCTGTGGGAGAGTCCTGGAGAGAGTCCCTTGTCCCTGACGTAGCTCCAAAGCACGTTCATGAACCTCAAATGCCTCAACCCCATCCCAACCCCAGAGCCTGCACCCCCAGCCGGAGCTCTCACCCCAAACTCTCAACCATCTGCCCCAGCCCTGTGCTCCTCATCTCTGACCCCCCCCCACCAGAGCCCTCATACCTCTTCACCCCAACTGTCTGCTCCAGCCATGAGCCCCTCATCCATGGCCCCATCCCAGAGCCTGCACCCCCAGCCAGTGCCCACTGCCCCACAACCGTTGGCCCCATTCCACCATATGAATTGTGTTATGTGCATACATCACCATCATATTGCTGGGCATAACAAAACTCATTCTGCACTTGGATGGGAAAAATTAGAGGGAACACTGGACTGGTGAGACATAAATTTACATTTCTTGCAAGTTTGGTATAATCTAATGATAGAATAACCACCCATCCGGGGTGTGTCTGCCCTATTTCTCAGCTCTTTGTCCTGAATTTGGCATCCTCTGCTGTGGCCCACTGAGGCATGGTGACACATGGACACAGCTGACAGATGCTTATTACTCACAGGAGGTATCCCCCTTTTACAGATGGGGAAACTGAGGCAGCAGGAAGGAGAGTGTTCTGGACTGGGAACATAATCCACAAGTTCCATTGCTTAGTCTCTCTCAGACCTGGCTTGTATGGTCCATGCAGCAGCACAGAGGTATGGTGCTGTCTCTCCATTGGATTATAGAATATCAAGGTTGGAAGGGACCTCAAGAGATCATCTAGTCCAACCCCTTGCTCAAAGCAGGACCAATCCCCAGACAGATTTTTACCCCATTTCCCTAAATGGCCCCTTCAAGGATTGAACTGACAACTCTGAATTTAGCAGGCCAATGCTCAAACCACTGAGCTATCCCTCCCCACCCCCAATGCATTTGATGAGGATGGGATCTAGTGAGGGAATCTCCCCTGAAATCAGTGGGGCTGCACTCACTTTCACCATGTGAGGATTTGGCCCAAGACATTTAACTAGATTCATAGACTTAAAGGTCAGAAGGGACCATTATGATCATCTAGTCTGACCTTCTACACAATGAAGGCCACAGAATCTCAGCTATCCACTTCTGTAACAAAACCCTAACCTATGTTTAGGCTATTGAAGTCCTAAAATCATAGTTTAAAGACTTCAAGATGCAAAGAATCTTCCGGCAAGTGACACTGCAGAGGAAAGTGAGAAACCCCCAAGGCCTCTGCCAATCTGCCCTGGAGGAAAATTCCCGACCCCAAATATGGTGATCAGTTAAACCCTGAGCACGTGGGCAAGACTCACCAGCCAACACCCAGGAAAGAATTCTCTGTAGTAACTCAGATCCCACTCCATCTAACATCCCATCACAGACCATGGGACATATTTACCGCTAATAATCAAAGATCAGTTAATTGCCAAAATTAGGCTATCCCATCACACCATCCCCTCCATAAAGGTATCAGGTTTAGTCTAGAGATATCTACAGATAAAGCATCAGCAGAGACCAGTGAGCTGGGAGTGAATAGGACCAGATTTGCCATGTATTCACTGGATGACTTTGGCAGAGCTGATGATTATTATTTCTAGTGGGCCGCTACCGCAAAGTGACACTCTGCACTGATTTGGTTCCTGGCAGCACATTGGAAGGGATGGTGCCCCTAGCATCTGTTTACCAGGAGCTGGCAATGGGTGACAGGAGATAGATCACTTGATGATTCCTTGTTCTGTTCATTTCCTCTGAAGCACCTGGCACTGGCCACTGTCGGAAAACAGGACACTGGGCTAGATGGGCCTTTTGTCTGACCTAGTATGGTCGTTCTTATGTTCTTATCATTGGCCTCTATGCAGTGCCTAGTAACCTAGCTAAAGAGCTTCTAGATTCAGTGATAAAAAGCATCATGTAGAGTATATGCTAGATTCACCTTCACCGTTGAACTTCCAGCCCTAGGAAATAGGTGCCCCGTAGCTCCTGATAAGATGCCATGTACGTGTGTAAATATCTGGCTTATCTCCTTCCCTGACAGCTATCGGAGCCACTCCAGCCTATGCCCAGCATCCTGCCTTCCCAGCTAATGCAGGGGCTTATCCTTCCACCTCTTTCAGCTGTTGTCCTCTTAGCTTCAAAGCTGATCCCTTGCCCTGCCCCCAAGGCCTGGCTCAGGACAAAGGGCTCCCAGCCTATCCCCATTACAGGGGCTCTGCCTGGTACAGGCCCCCAGCCAGGAGGAGAAAAAGGGAGCTGAAAGCTAAGGAAATAAGCCACACAATGGTCTCTGCCCTCAGGACTCTGTAGCTGAGCTTTAGGGCCCACAAGCTGTATGGTGCACAATCTTGTCCGCCGGCCACACAGCCCGGCTCTCAACCCTCAGCTGCTTTTATACGGCTTCCTGGCTTCCTGCTCTGTTCCTGACTGGCCTGTCAGGTCCTGTGCTGCATCCCCACTGTCCTCACTGAAGGCTCCTTGTCAGGCTGCAGCAGCTCCCATCACAGCCTCGGAGCAGAGGGAGTCCAGGTGGGGGGGAATAGGGAGGAGGAAGGTAGAGATGATCCACCAAGGGATGGGGGAGAGGAGAGGAGAGAGTGACAGTCAGAGCTATGGATGAAAAGGCACAAAATTGGAAGCGGCTCTGAGGGAATATGTGAGGCCTCTGGTCTCCAGTTACCAGCAATTAGAAAGGTGGCAACCCAATGAGTTCTACATAGACCAATTCCCCAGTATGTCGCACTGACACAGCACAGTAAGGCCAGGAAACAGATTAATGTCACTTTGACTGTCCAGTCAGTGATTCAAGGAAGAGGACCCAGCACCATGTTACCGGCCAGCTCTGCAGAGCCAGAGCACCAGGAGAAAAAATTAGGTCCCTTTATGAGCAAAGATCCGGAGCACCCTGCTCCTGATCTGTTTGTTCCTCACTCTGTAGATGATGGGATTTACCATGGGGGGCACCAGGAGGTAAATGTTGGAAATCAGCATGTGGAAATGCAGGGAAACATTGTGACCAAACCAGTGCATGAGAGAGAAGAAGAGAGCTGAGATATAAAAGGCTAAGATGACACAGAGGTGGGAGCTGCATGTCGCAAAAGTCTTAAGCCGGGCATCCTTTGTGGGGAGGCTGAAGACGGCCCTGAGGATCTGAGTATAGGACATAGACATAAAAAGCACATCCACACAGATCACAGAGAATACAACAAAAAGGCCATAGTAATTATTGATGCAGATGTCGGCGCAGGCCAGCTTCTCTATGGGCATGTGCTTGCAGTGTGTGTGGGGGATAATGTTGGTTCTGCAATAAGACCACTGCCTAGCCAGGAGGATACAGGGCAGAACGATTGTGCTGCTACACAGCACCACAGCCAGGCTGATCTTGGCCACCACAATGTTTGTCAGGATGGTGGAATATCTCAGAGGACGGCAGATGGCCACATAACAATCCAAAGCCATGGCCACGAGGATCCCAGACTCCATCACTAAGAAAGAGTGAATGAAGTGCATCTGGGTGAGGCAGGCATTGAAATCAGTCTCCCTGGAATTGAACCAGAAGATGCTCAGCGTTTTGGGCAGGATTGACATGGACAGAACCAAGTCGGTGACAGCCAGCATGCAGAGGAAATAGTACATGGTGCCATGGAGGCTTGGCTCCCTCTTTACAATGTACAAAATAATGAAGTTCCCCAAGATGGCTAAAGTGCACATGGTGCAGAAGGGGATGGAGATCCAGATGTGGGCCACCACCAGGCCAGGAATGCCCAGCAGGATGAAGGTGGGAGGGTTGATGAAGTCAGTTGTGTTGGAATCTGACATAGAGTAGGGGAAAAGGTGTCCAACTCTGAGGCAGAATGGTGTCTCCTGAATGTAGTGTATGTTCCCCTGACTTTCTGTATGTGCCCAGGGTCAAGAGTGATGGTCACAGAACAAATGCCTGGATGGAGAGACAATATTAATATGAGGCTCTGCATGTACTACTGGAGGCTGTTCTCATGGGTGAAGCAGATTGGTTGCTCTTCACACACTGAAAAATGACATTTTCATTATTCAGAGAAATAAGTTATGAAGAACAGACTGTACTAATGGCAATTCCATATGCTTCTGTGCACCATGTGTCAAAAATTCCTACACATTGTGATGTGGGAAACCTTAATAGGCACCAGCAGAAAACATGAGTGTTGATACTGGTTATCCATAATTCTTCCTTAATTCAATGAAACTCAGGCTAGAGAATCCATGGTGTAAGTAGTTCCCCGTTCACCCAGTTGCTCAACATTTGAGCGTGAAAAAACAAAAACAAAAAAACAAATCTTTGCCAAGACATGTGCTGGGGCATACATCCCAATTAGAGCACAACTCAGAGAAAAGACCCGGGTGTCACTGATAGCAATGCCAAGGAAACACCTGCTTATTCGAAATAGTGGCCAAAACAAGGACAATTTTAGGATGTCTATGGTATGGATGGAGAATAACCTGCTATGGATATGTGCTCTGTTTTGGTCATCCATTCCCTATAAATGATGTAGCAGATAGAAAGGGGATATTTGAAACAGGCTATATGAATTGGGGAGGCTGCCATATGAAGACTGACTGAAAAGTCTGGGAACGTTTAGTTTAGAGAAGAGACTAAGAACAGGGCCTATGATAGAGGAGAGCAAAATAAAGAATGCAACTGATTATATTCTCATTTACAAACAGCAGAATTCCCAACCAGTAACATGTATATGTACTTAATGTTTTAAAAAGGTTAATTCCCCTGAGCATAGGCAAATTATCAGCAAAACTGTTTTGGAGCAAAAATTTAGACAGAAAAATTGGATGGAAAATTGCAAACGCTTTAAGAAAAGTGTATTTGATAGTTAAAAAGCCACATTTCCACCATCAAGAAAGTACACACCTTTTGCTAAAAGGCTGTTTCAGGTGCAAAGTGAAGGCAGCAATTCCAGGATGGGTGGGTGGGTGGAAAGCAATATATAATAAATGGGAAAAATGGAAAATAGCAAGCAATAGAAATTGGAAGTTATGAAATTCAATAATGGATGTTAAAGACATCCAGGAAAATCCATACTTGATTGCGCTAAGAATCTTAAAAAGGTGGTTATTAAGTTTATAAAGAACAAAAGAAATCCTAGAAAAAGTTTAGGTTAATTCCTAGAGAGTGAAAGGAAACATGTTAATGTAGCTGAAAAAGTTGAAGTGTTATAAATAGTTTTGTTCTGCATTCAGAAAGAAGCCATATGCGATATTTATATCATATGCAGTGAAAAAGTACTTTCCAGTTTAAACAGCATCTGTGGTAGAAATTCAGAGTTACAAACACCAGAGTTACTAGATCCACCACACATCTCACTTGGAACCAGAAGTACGCAGTCAGGCATCAGCAACCCTCTACCTCCAGGCAAATAAACATGAAGTATTTTAAAAAATGAAAGTGTTTTCTTTGTTTGTTTGTTTTTGTTTTGTCTTGTTTTTTTTAAGGATTTGACAAGGTTAGGAAACAATTAAAAAAAACTGGTTTGGGATTATTATGTTTCAGTTTTCAAGAAGAAGGCTGTCTAGTGGAGCGGTTACCCACTCCTGCCCTTTGGAGTGGAAAACAGCCCAGGACAGGGCTGGGTCTGGGGCAAGAAGCCTGGGCTGATTGGGGAAAGTAGGCTCAGCTGGGGCCAAGCCCCAATCAGGCCCAGCTCGCCCCTATAAGAGGCAGTGAGCCAGAAGCCCACTTAGTGTCCCTCTGTCTGTAGGGGGAGAAGGGCATGGTTGCAAGGTGCCAAAAAGGGAACCTAGATTGGAGCAGGGCTGGGGAAAGGCCTAGGGAGCCAGAGAGCTCCAACCTAGGAAAGCCCCAGGCTGCAGGCCTGATAAGGCCTATTAGGTACTGGATTGCAGGGGGCAGCCCATGGGTAGGCAGAGGCAACAGGTCTGAACCCCCTTTGCCTATGATGAGTGGCTTACACTGCAGTCCACCTTGGGCGGGAGGGATAGCTCAGTGGTTTGAGCACTGGCCTGGTAAAGCCAGGGTTTGTGAGCCCAGCCCTTGAGGGGGCCACTTAGGGATCTGGGGCAAAATCAGTACTTGGTCCTGCTCATGAAGGTGGGGGCTGGACTCAATGACCTTTCAAGGTCTCTTCCAGTTCTAGGAGATAGGTATATCCAGGGGCAGCTCTAGGGTTTTTGCCGCCCCAAGCATGGCAGGCAGGCTGCCTGGGAGGATCCGATGGTCCTCCGAAGCCACAGGACCAGCAGGCAAGCCACCAAAGGCAGCCTACCTGCCACCCTGCCGGTGCTGGCAGAGCACCCTCTGCGGCCTGCCACTCCAAGCACGCACTTGGCGTGCTAGGCCTGGAACCACCCCTGGGTATATCTCCAATTATTTAAAAAAAAAAAAGATGAGCAGAGCTAGACAGAGACTGGCAGTAGCAAAACACTGAGGCAAAGTGGGGATAGTGAGTGGGGGTTTCCCTGGAAGGGAACCTTGAGGCTGTGAGGGGTTACTGCCAGAGGGGCAGCACCCCAGGTAAAAGGGGCACCTGGTCCTAGGAGGGACATAGGCCAAAAATAAGGGAGATCACCCGCCTGCAGAGGGTGCTCCTGGATGTAAAAAGAGCTAATTTCCTGAGAGACCAGCAGGAGGCACTTCAGGCGTGAGTCTGCACATTGCTACAAGTTGCCATAGAGAATGCCAGTGAAAATGGTGTCGGTTTAGTTGCTAAATTAGGAAGAAAAAACAAGTTAAAAGTTACTTCAACAACTTAGATATATTCAAGTCACCAGAGCCTGAAGAAATGCATCCTAGAATATTCAGGGAACTAGATGAGGAGATATCTGAGCCAATAGCTACTATCCTTGAAAAGTCATGGAAGACAGGGGAGATTCCAGAAGACTGGAAAGGAGAACATATAGTGCCTATCTATAAAAAGGGCAACCTAGGGAATTACAGACAAGTCAACTTAACTTCTGTATCAGGTAAGATAATTAAGCAAATAATTAAGGAATCAAATTGCAAACACCTAGAAGATAATAAGATGAAAAGTGACAGTCAGCATGGATTGGTCAAGAAGAATTCATGTCAAACCCACCTGATAGTTTTCTTTGACAGGGTAACAAGCTTTGTGGGTAGGAGGGATGTGGTAGTTGTGGTATATCTAGACTTTAGTAAGACTTTTTATATATGACCTTCTCATTAAGAAACTAGGGAAATACAACTTAGATGGAGCTACTATAACATGGATGCATAACTGGTTGGAAAACCATTCCTAGAGCATAGTTATCAATGGTTCACAGTCAGGCTGGAAGGGCATAACAAGTGGGATTCCAGAGGGATCAGTTCTGGTTCTGGTTCTTTTCAATGTCTTCATTGGTGATTTAGATAACGGCATAGAAAGTACACTTTTTAAGTTTGGAGATGATACCAAACTGGGAGGGGTTGGAAATGCTTTGGAGGATAGGATGAAATTTCAAAATGATCTGGACAAACTAGAGGAATGGTCTGAAGTATAATTAGATATGTTGTTAACAAGACTCAAGAAGTAATTCTTCCACTCTAATCTGCGCTGATTAGGCCTCAACTGGAGTAGTGTCCAGTTCTGGGAGCTACATTTCAGGAAAGATGTGAACAGACTGGAAAGAGTCCATAGAAGAGCAACAAGGATGATTAGGGGCCTGGAAATCATGATCTCTGAGGGACTATTGAAAGAATTGGGTTTGTTTAGTCTGGAAAAAAGAAGACTGAGAAGGGACATGATAATTGTTTTCAAGTACCTAAAAGGTTATTACAAGGAGGAGGGAGAAACATTGTTTTCTTTAACCTCTGATGATAGAAGAAGCAGCAATGGACTTAAATTGCAGCAAGGGTGATTTAGATTGGACGTTAAGAAAATGTTCCTAATTGTCACGGTGGTTAGGCAATGGAATAAATTGCTTAGGGAGGTTGTGGAATCTCCATCACTTGAGATTTTTAAGATCAGGTTAGACAAACACCTGTAAGGGATGTTATAGATGGTGCTGGTCTTTCCATGAGTGCAGGGGACAAGACTTGATGACCTCTTGAGGTCCTTTTCAGTTCTATGATTCTATGGTTTAAGGAAAATACAGATAACTGGTCTTATTAAATTAAACCAATTTCATCCTTTACTGAGAGTACACTTTTGGTTGATCAAGGGAACTGTGCAGATGCAACAGACTTCCATTTCTCTGAGGCATTTTATTTTAATAGGGGAAAACATTCACATTAAAAAATACTATAAAATACAGAAATGCTAAATGGACTAAAAACTGTCTAACTGATAGATCTCAGAAAGCAGTTGTGAAAGGGCCACTGTCAGGAAATGATGATTTTCTAGTTGGGTTCTGCAGGGGTCAGTTCTAGGCCTGATGCTAATCAATATTTTTGCCAATGATTTGGAAGGAAATAGCTAATCACTGCAGATAAGATTTGCAGACGAACCAAAGATTGGCACAGTGGTTACAATGAGGAGAACAAGGTGGGAATACTGATTGACCTGCACGGTTGGGTGAGCTGGGCCTATGCAAACATATTTTCATACAGTCAAATGCAAAGTTGAACTTCTCAGAAGAGAAAATGCAGGCCCAACCCACAGACTAGGGCACTGTGTTATGGAACACAGGGACTCTGAAAAGGATTTAGGGGTCATAGTGGACGACCAACTCCTAGTGAGCTCCCAGTGTGATGCTGTCGCCAAAAGGGCTGATACCTAAGCAGGAGAATGGTGAGTTGAAACAGGGGAAAGATTTTTACATCTGCACATGGGATCCACATTTTAAAAAGAACGTTGAAAATTGGAGAGGATGCAGAAAAGAGCCCCCAAATGATTGCAGGCTGGAAGAAAAATGTCTGACAGAGAGAGGCACGTTAACAGATGAAAAAGACCAATCGAGCAAAGACTTTCATGGATACAAAGCTTTGGGTAAGAATGGGCTCTGTAATGCAGCAGAGCAAGGAAGCTCAAGCCAGACAAATTCCATCTGGAAATGAAGGCCAGATGTTTAGCACTGAGGATGATGAACCATTGGAATAAACTGTGAAGAGAAATGATGGCATTCTCCAGCTCTTCATGTCTGCAGATCCAGACTGGATGCTTTTCTGGAAGATCTGCTTAATGGTTTATCTACACTTAAAATGTCACATAGTGCTTTGCCATAGTGTTCTAGTGTAGACACTACTTTCACCGACGGCACAGTTCTCTCATCAGCGTAGGGAATCCATCTCCCAAAGGGATGGTATCTAGATCGATGGAAGAATTTTTCCATTGACTTCTTGAAAAACCCCCCTAAACTAATGTAAGGTTGCATTAGCAGGGGTATACCATGCAAGTCCCGCGACATGCTAGTACTGCTCTAGTCTGCTCTGGTTAGGCCTCAGCTGGAGTATTGTGTGGCGTTTTGGTCACCAATGTATAGGAAGGATGCAGAGTAGCTAGAAAGGATCCACAGATGAGAAACAAAGATGATCAAAAGGATGTAAAACAAGCCATACGAGCAAAGACTGAAGGAACTAGGTATGTTTAGTTTGGAAACGAGATTAAGGGGGAAACATCACAACAGCCTTGAAATACTTGACAAGCTGCCATAAAAAGGAGAAAAGTTGATCTCTCTCACTATAGAAGCCAGGAGAAGAGGCAATGAGTTCAAACTACAGCACAGCAGATTTAGATTAAATCTCAGGATAAACTTCCTAACAGTAAGAACAGTGGGACAGTAGAACAGATGCACAGGGAAGTAACAGAAGCTCCTTCACTGGAGATTTTCCAAAGGAGTGTGGAAAGCCATTAGTCTTCGATGACTAAGACACAACAAATCCTGCATCCTGGCATGGGGTTTGAGTAACTGACCCTTGCTGTCCCTTCTTTGGGCTCAATACAGGAGTAACTGGGTGAAGTTTAATGACCTGTGTTATACAGGAGGTTTGACTGGATGATCTAATGCTCCCTTCTGACATTAAACCCTATGGATAGATCAATAAAGAAAGTAGATCAGGCATTTGTTTACTGTGTCTCACAACACACAAATAAGAGAATGTTCAATTACATTACAAGTTTGAACATATAACACTGATTAAATTAAATTGTTTATATAATCCACATCTGGCCTGTGGAACTCCTTGCCACAGATTTTATTGGAACAAAGCTTAGCTGAATGGGCTTCCCCAATGGATTGACCATTGTAGGTGGTTTTGGTGGCACCACCATTAGTTAAAGCTATCTGACACCTTCAATTACAAGACCTCAATTTCAGTTGCTGATAAGTTTTCAAAACTTTAAGTCTCTGGACTGAATTTTTCCTCTGAGTGTCTGCTTTCAGCTAAATTCAGCAAAACTACTCTTGGAGTAAGAACTGAGTAAAGATCTGAGGAGCCAGCTGTGATAAGGTACAGAGACTGTCCCCTCCTCCTCTTGTATTTTAGGGTTCAGTCTGTTAATGGGGGGCAGCGGCTGTTATCTGCTAGACAGCATGGAGGTGCAAGGGCTCCTCAGTGGAACAATTATAAGAATTTTTCAACATGAACAACACAGCTATTGTCCTAGCTGTTGTCCTAGTTTCATTTGGGAAGTCAGCTGCTGCTGTTGGGAAGTCAGCTGAATTGTTATGCCTGAAACTTTCAAAATAGAATTTAGCTGTTGCATCATATGCTTGTTGCACTGAGTTCTTCGAGCAGTGAACTTGTCAGCAAGAGATGGGTACCTGTGAATTCTGAGACAGGAGTGTCTTCCCTGGGACTCCCCTGCAAGTAGTCATGTCCAACGCCTCTCTCACTCCAGCATCTGTAACAGCGTCCCACGCTAAGAGCTGACACATGGGTGTGCACTGTTTATAATATAGCTCTCTGCAATCCCAGGGGGGTTCATTCTGCCTCTAGAGAAGAAATGCTCTGCCTCTAGGGGAAAAGCGGTATCTGGATGTAAACAGGCTGGAGACAGGCCTCTCTGCATTTCTGTGCTCTTTATCAAGCTTCAGCAGTAAACAGTAATTAAGGGATCTTCCCGAACGGTGATGACAACTCTTGGGCTCTGTGCTGAGTCAAAGAGGAATTGGATGCTCTGTGCATTTGTGTATATTGAAAAATTATTGTTGATTGGTACAAAAACTAGGGATAATGCCTAGATCTCATGGGGTCTGATACACTGTACATGCCCAGGATGGATGGGTAGATAGCAGATAGAGAGATCTGAAAGTACATGACTGAGGTATTGTGTAGCAAATTTCATTGAGGGATCTTTAAGACACCTAGCAAAGGAAATTCACAGTGAACATATCATCATTATACAGATAGGTGAACTGAGGCACAGGGAGACATGAATTGTCCAAGGTCACAAAGAGATTGAGTAGCAGGATGACAGACAGAACCCATGAGTCCTGACTTCCCTGCTATAACCATGGTCTCTCTGTCACACCAGAGTGAAATGGACTCCCGCTCTGGCAGAGAACGTTTGTTGGGTGGGATGCAGAGGAAATGCTGGGAGAGAGAGCCTGAACCTTTGCCATCCTCTGAAGGTGAATCTCAGGTTTTCAGAACTAGCTGCAGTTTGTGAGCTCCCCAATCCTGTGAGGTGTGAACTCTGGGTGTCTGCTCCCACTCCCACTCAGAAACCTGCCAACGCATCTTTGATGTTCCCCTCTGGTGTTTTCTGGACCAGTGATCTGCTAGGTCACTCCAATTCTTGACTCTGTGAGCCAGCCTTACCCTGCTCTACTCTGAGAACCCCCACTCCTGGGCTGTTCACACTCAGCCTCTGCCCTGGAAACTGCTCCTTGGATTGTGCAGCCGAATGACACTAGCCAATATCTCCGGTCCCAGACACGACCCTAGGAGCCTCCACCTTGCAGTGTCCAGTTATGCCTGCTCTCCCCTTTGATCAGTGGTTCAGTCGCTTGGTGGTGGTGGTGTCTGTAGATGTAGGTAGAAGAGAGAGAGCAGGGTAAAATGGCTCTCCCTTTCATCATGTCCTTTCTTTCCTCTTGGCTTTGCTCCCCCCCTTCAGAGTCAGGTGAGCATTACCTCACTGGCAGTGTCCAGTGTTCCTGTGAGGCTGGGCTGGGTTTGTCCCATCCATGCCCTGATGAGGTGTGAACTGCCTCTCTGTTCTTTGAGTATCAGAGGGGTAGCCGTGTTAGTCTGGATCTGTAAAAGAAGCAAAGAGTCCTGTGGCACCTTATAGACGAACAGACATTGGAGCGAGAGCTTTCATGGTTGAATACCCACTTTGTCGAATGCATATATGTATTCACCCATGAAAGCTCAAGCTCCAATATGTCTGTTAGTCTATAAGGTGCCACAGGACTCTTTGCTGCTCTGTTCTTTGAGAGTTTTTGCCTGGGCTTGCTTTAAACCATGAGGATGCATTTTCAGCCTCATAACTATATACATGAAATTATAACCTTATTGTAACAGTTTACTATAACATCATTATAACAACAATGCTCAGTGCATTATGAACCTTCTGAAGAAACTCAACATGACAAACTTTGCACTGGATACCACACAGTCATTTTACAAAGATGAACATGGTGGTGTTGGGTGTTCCCCTGAGATACAGAGCTTCACAGCATCAGAGTCACTGGGGTCACTTTGGGGGAACAGACTCAGAAAAAGCAACACCAACAGAATGCTCCTGGGATAGAGTGCAGCTGGAGCCTGTCCTGGTGATAGTGATGTGGTCAAATGGGAGGGATAAGAGGAGCTTGGTGTCACCTGCATATTGTGGTATTTCAGTCGATGTTGTGTGACCTGTTCCCACAGAGGCTGCATGGAGATGTTGAAAAGCCCCAGAGAGGGAACTGATCCTTCTGGGACTCCACAGGGGAGGGGTCTATTGCTGAAGATGCAATTTCCCATCACCACTAATTGGGTGTGTCCCTCCAAGACCATTTTAGTGGATCCCTTTGGATTTTTGCTGCTTCTCAGGTGAGAGAAGTATTTCATTGTCAAAAGTGTCAAATAATACAAAGAGGTCCAGGAGAACAAGCATGAATGTCTGCCCCCCTTCCATTGATAGAATATCATCCATCAGTGCCTCTAAAGCAGAGAAATTGGATAGAAATTGATAAAAATGAGAAATTATAAAGTATAGATAATGGCTAAGAGAAGCAAAAGTCACAAATAACAAATCCCCCCCCCCCAAAATTGGAGATATACCTATCTCCTAGAACTGGAAATGACCTTGACAGGTCATTGAGTCCAGCCCCCTGCCTTCACTAGCAGAACCAAATACTGATTTACCCCAGATCCCTAAGTGGCACCCTCAAAGATTGAACTTGCAACCCAACTTAGTTATCTTTTTTCCAAACTGAAAAGTCCCAGTCTTTTAAATCTCTCTTCATACAGAAACTTTGAACTTTAGTGTCCAAAAGGTGGGGACCTGCATGATCACTTTAAAGCTTAATTACTAGCAGAAACTGCTCCATACCCCTAATCATTATTGTTGCCCTTTTCTGAACTTTTTCCAATTCCAATATATTCTGAGTGGAGCTCTCAGTTTCTCTGGCTGGAGCTCTTCCACTCTGTGCAATAAATTTTATTTTTATTCAGTAAAAACATCATAGTGAGAGAGGGATACCCCAGGTTGGTGGGACAGAGGGCTCTGCAGACCCACAGTCTTGGTTGCACCCCGGGGATCCCATCACAGGAGGTCTGTCCTTGGACTAGTCCCAGAAAATGCAGGGATTCTTAAAAGCACCCCTGTATGGGCAGGTTGTTCAAAGCCAAGGTGCTGGCTGGTGATGCTTGGAGGAAACAGCCAAGCTCACAGACATCCATCTCTCACTTTTAAATAACTCTTTCCTGCTTTCTGTGTACAAGGAGCAGGCTCCCTGTGGCAAAACACATTTTTTCCACTCTTCTCGTCCTCCAGTGGCTCTAGCGTCTCAACTACTCACTGTGCTAGAACCCAGGTGTCATAAACAGATGGTTAAGGGTTAATGTCTCTTTTACCTGTAAAGGGTTAAGAAGCTCAGTGAACCTGGCTGACACCTGACCAGAGGACCAATGGGGGGGACAAGATACTTTCAAATCTTGTTGGAGGGAAGTCTTTGTTTGTGCTGTTTGTTTTGTTCGTTGTTCACTCTTGGGGCTAAGAGGGACCAGACGTACAACCAGGTGTTCCCAATTTTTCTGAATTAGTCTTTCGTGTTTCAAAATTGTAAGTATAGCCAGGCAAGGCGGATTAGTCTTATGTTTGTTTTCTTAACTTGTAAATGTGTCTTTTTGCTAGAAGGATTTTTACCTCTGTTTGCTGTAATTTTAAATCTCAGGCTAAGGGGAGGAGGAGTCCCTCTAGGGTATATGAATCTGAATACCCTGTAAAGCATTTTACATACTGATTTTACAGAGATAATTTTTACTTTTTCTTTCTTTTATTAAAAGGTTTCTTTTTTAAGAACCTGAGTGATTTTTTCCCTTTATTTAAGACCCAAGGGATTGGGTCTGAATTCACCAGGGATTGGGGGGGGGGAAGAAAGGGAATGGTTAATTCCTCTTTGTTTTAAGATCCGAGGAATTTGGATCTGTGTAGCTTCCCAAGGCAACCCAGGGAGGGGAAAGTCTGGGAGGGGGAAAGGAGGGGGATTGTTTATTTCTCCTTGTTTTAAGACCCAAGGGGCTGGGTCTTGGGTTCCCCAGGGAAGGTTTTGGGGGATCAGGAAGTGTGCCAAACTCTATATTTTTGGCTGGTAGCAGCAAACCAAATTTAAGCTAGTAATTAAGCTTTAAAGTGATCATGCAGGTCCCCACCTTTTGGACGCTAAAGTTCAAAGTGGGGAAAAACCCTTGACACCAGGAAATGCCCCTTGCTTAGGTTGCTTGCAGCTGTCGCTCCATCATGGGATGAGAATGTGCTGTGATATGACTGAATATGACCATTTTTATTATCGGTGCTATCACAGTTATACAATTGCAACAAATACTGTCCAAAGTATGTCCTGCCACTTGTCAGTGGGAAAGTAATGATTGGCTAAGTATGATTATCCTGGGTATATGTGTGTATCATCTTTGTGTCTGAAGTTACTAATATTGGCAATGTACTGGCATGTGCTCTGCTTGGGGCAGTAAAATTCTAAGCATAGGGCAAAGGATATAAATGGACCCTCGAGACATCTCCATCTTGTGTTCATTTCTCTAGACTGGATTTCCAACAAAGATGCTCTGAACAAGGACTAATGACCCCCAACATGCTTGGGTAATTGTCAGAGAGATTTTTGCAATCAAGCACTTTATTCCATCACTCCTGTGATCCTGATCTCTGAAAACGGAAAAATCTCTTGAATGTATCTGATCTATTGACCATTTAGACTCTTCTTCCTTTCTTGTATTATTAAACCTTTCGTATTTAATTGCTAAAGAGATGGCAGCAGCATGATTATTGGGTAAGATCTGAGTTATATATTCACATGCATAAATGGCTCATCTCTTCAGATTAGAAGAACCTAATATGTGGGGGAAATTGGTGTTCACTGACTGCTCATCATGGCATCCAGCTTCTGGGTGGTGAGCCGAGGGCTAGGACACAACAACAACAACAACGAGGAGTCCTTGTGGCACCTTAGAGACGAACAAATTTATTTAGGAAAAAGCTTTTGTGGGCTAAAAGCTACTTCATCAGATGCATGGACCGGAAAATACAGTAGGAAAGTATAAATACACAGCACATGAGAAGAAAGGAGGTGCCTGACCAAGTGAGGGGGTCAGTGCTAATGAACCAGTTCAATTAAGGTGGAAGTGGCCTGTTCTCAACAATTGACAAGACGGGATGAATAGCAAGGGAGTGAAAATCACTTTTATAGTGCTAGTGAGGCCAGTGCAATCAAGGTGGCCCATTGTAAACAGTTGACAAGAAGGTGTGAGTATCAGCAGAGGGAAATTACTCTTTGTAGTGACCCATCCACTCCTAGTCTTTATTCAGGCATTATTTGATGGTGTCCAGTTTGCAAATTGATTCCAGTTCTGCAGTCTCTTGTTGGAGACTTTTTTTGACGTTTTTTTGGTTGAAGAATTGCCACTTTTAAGTCTCTTATTGAATGTCCAGGGAGGTTGAAGTGTTCTCTGACTGGTTTTTGAATGTTATAATTCTTGATCTCTCATTTGTGTCCATTTATTCTTTTGCGTAGAGACTGTCTGGTTTGTCCAATGTACATGGCAGAGGGGCATGGCTGGCACATGATGGCGCATATCACATTGGTAGATGTGCAGGTGAACAAGCCCCTGATGGTGTGGCTAATGTGATTAGGTCCTATGATGATGTCCCTTGAATAGATATGAGGACAGAGTTAGCAACAGGCTCAACAAAGAAAGTAACAGAACGCCACTAGCCGTCACCTGCAGTCCCCAACTAAAACCTCTCCAGCGCATCATCAAGGATCTACAACCTATCCTGAAGGATGATCCCCTGGCTGGGATGATTTAGTTGGATATTGGCCCTGCTTTGAGCAGAGGGTTGGACTAGATGACCTCCTGAGGTCCCTTCCAACCCTGATATTCTATGATTCTATGAAAACTTCCTCTACAGACATCTCAATCTGAGACAGTTCCTCAGATCTGTCACCTGAAAAGAATGGCTCAAGTTTGTGAATCTCCCTCAAATCCTCAGTCATTAAGACTGATGCAAAAAATTCATTTAATTTCTCCGCAATGGCCACATTGTCCTTGAGTACTCCTTTAGCATCTAGTTTGTTCAGTGGCCCCACAGGTTATTTAGCAGGCTTCCTGCTTCTGATATACTTAAACATTTATGCTTTTACTTTTTGAGTCTGTTCAAAGAAGAAGGAGCAGGTTGATCCAGAAGTGGATTTGAGTATGGGCTTCATTATTGCGATACTTGTTCCACTCAATGCAATTGTCAAGTAAGCACTGGATTAGTTACAGCAAACTCTTTCTATCTAAGTTAGTATGTAAACACTTACATCCATTACAACACCCCCAAAACCCTTATTAAGAAATAGAAACACTCTTATCGTTAGTATACCCACCCCATGTATTGTTCACAGCATTACGCATGTTATACAGTCATTTTTACCTTGAAAATACATTTCTTTGCAATAATCTGTTGCTACTAATTTCACTAATCAGTGGTTCTCAGGCAAGAGAGGAAGGGTCCATGAGACAGGGCTCTCTCGTGTAGCTTGTGCGGAAGCAGGGAAAGAAAGAGACAGCTTAAGTGCAGCCATTTACGTGTCAGAGACAGAACAACTGTTCTGTCAAGTCTTAACCTAATATCGAGAGATCTGAAGAAGCAGGGCTCACGTCAGAAGCGAATGGAAAACAACAGAATAGTCAGTGTGACCCAGTCTTCGGATAACAATGTTTTGAGAAGAGAAAGTGAGAAAATACTGGAATAGATAGTAAATAGTCTATATAAAAAGCAGATGTTTTTAATTAATCCACGTCACAACGAGGTATAAATGCTTGTCTAATTTAGCTTGTACTTTGGAGAAAGTGAGGCAGAGATGCTGTCTGCCAGCTGTGTTCTTCCCTGGCAATTGCTTGGATAAAGCTGTCTCTGATTTTGTTGCTTCCAACCTGAGAGTGGAGTTTTGTTTCTTCCACAATATTTGGTGCTGTGACTCAGATGAGCATATTCTGTTATCTTCATGTCATATTACTTTGGCTTATTGGCCCATTCTGAATCCTGCTTTGCTGTTACCAGGGACCCTTGACGGAGACCTTCATGGTTGTGTGTCTGTTACTTCTCTTCTTACCTGCTCAAGGGAAAATCTTACTGATGTGCCTTTGCAGAATCCTGATCTTATTTATTTTGTAAATGGTTCCTGTTTGTGAAACTCGGAGGGAAAATTGGATGCTGGTTATGCTGTCTGTTCTTTATATTCTGTTATTGAAAATGCTTTCGTTCCCTCTGTCTCTTCAGCTCAGCTTGCTGAGCTCGTGGCTTTGACACAGGCATGTATTCTGGACCAGGATCAAACTGTTACTATTTACACTGATTCTCACTATGCCTAGAGGTTTCCTTACTTCCTCTGGTTCCCCCATTAAGAATAGTCAGTATGTATCTGCTCTTTTGGATGCTCTTTTGTTGCCCAAAGCTGTTATTATTGTAAAATGCATGGCTTATCCAAGCCCTCATGATGAAGTTACTCGTGGGAATGCTTCAGCTGATTCAGCAGCCAAGGATGCAGCCCTTTCTGGACCTCAGGCTGCTTTTATTTTTGCCTTAGTTGAGCAGCCTCCACTGGCTTCCTTTGATGACCTTGCTAAGATCCAGAAGATGGTGCCAGAGACTGAGAAACATTCTTGGAGTGTTGCTGGGTGCACCTTGTACCCTGATCACCTTTGGCACTTCTGGGACGGCTGCCCGATTGCACTGAGGGTGTTTCTGCCCTATCTTGCTCGTATGCACCACAGGGTGGTGCATGTGAGCAAAGTGGGGATGTTTGCTGCAGTTGGAGGCGATTGGTATGCCCCAGGTTTTCCTTCTGTGGCCCAGAACTACTGCCAACAATGTTCAGTCTGCCAGCAACATAATGTTGGTAAAGCTGTTAAAACCAGACAAGCAGCCCATCCCCCTCTGTAGGGACCATTTGTAAATATTCAAACTGATTTTATTCAAATGTCTAAATGTTGTAATTATGAATAAGTATTAGTTAGTATTAGTTGATGTTTTTTTCAAGCTGGGTTGAGGCCTTCCCCTGCAGGAGGGCAGATGCCAAGTCGGTTGTGAAAATTTTGCTCAAAGACATCGTACCAAGATTTAGTATACCTGTGTGTATCAACAGTGACTGTGGCACTCATTTTACTGGACAGATTGTAAAAGAATTATGTGCAGCCTTGCAGATACAAGAGAACCTACACTGCCCTCACCATCCACAATCTGCTGGCACAGTGGAAAGTCACAATGGGATTCTGAAAAACAAACTGGCTAAAATTTGTGCAGAGACAAACCCCAAATGGCCAAATGCTTTGCCATTAGCATTGATAAGCATGACGAGCACTGCCAACTGAAAGACTGGACTCAGCTCACATGAGATTTTGACAGGGCACCTGATGTGACTTCCAGTAGCGCCCCCACTGGCCCTTGCTCAGATGGGCATTCATTTGATGGATGTTATGATGCATTACTCAAGGACCCTGAACAGCCCTGCCACTCCTAGGACCCAGGAGACTGGGTCTAAGTAAAGGTCCACCAGCCAAAGACTGCTTTGGCTCCACACTGGAAAGACCTGCTGACTACCAACACCGCTGGGAAGTGCCAAGGACTGACTGCTTGGACCCATGCTTCTCACTGCAAAGAGACACACAATGGTCTCTGACCTCAGGATTTTGCATCTGAGCTTTAGGGCCCACAAACTCTTTGATGCACAATCTCAGCTGACTGCATCACAGCCCTGTTCCCAACCCTCAGCTGATTTAATACAGTTTCCTGGCTTCCATCCTGGCTCCAGACTGGCCTGCTGGCCTTAGTGCCATGACCTCACTGCAGGTTCCTTGCCAGGCTGCAGCAGATCCCGTCCCAGCCCAGGAGCAGAGGGAGCCCAGGCTGGGGAGAAGGAAGGTGGAGATGAATTTGTAAGTGCATGGGGTTGGAGAGGAGGGGAGGTAGTAACAGGGGTGTAGCTTTGGGGGAAGACATTGAGAATGGAGCGGGGCCTTAGGGGAATAGGTGAGATGAGGGAAGGGGCCTTGTGGAGAGAGGTGGGTCAGGGGGCAGGGCCTTGGGGAATAGGCAGCACAGGGCATGAGGCCTCAGATATCCAGTTAACAGCAGTTAGAAAGGTGACATCCTATGGGAGAATGGTTGTACACAAAAAGATTCCTCCGTTTGTCACACAGACAGACCACAGCAAGGCCAGGAAAGGATTTAATGTCACTTCGACTGTCCAGTAAGTGATTGTGGGAAGGGGACCCAGCACCATGTCACCAGCACTACACAGAGCCCAGTCTGAGAGCCAGAGCACCAGGAGAAAACTTTAGGGCCCTTTATGAGTAAAGAGTCGAAGTAGCCTGATCCGGATCTGTTTGGTCCTCACCCTGTAGATGATGGGGTTTAGCATGGGGGGCAGCAAGAGGTACACATTGGCAATGAGAACATGGAAATGCTGGGGCACATTTTGGGCAAATCTGTTGATGAGGGAGATGATGAGACCTGGGATGTAAAAGGCTAAAATGACAAAAAGATGGGAGCCGTAGGTCTCCAAAGTCTTGATCTGGGTGTCCTTTGTGGGAAGGCTGAAAATGACCCTGAGGATCTGGATATAGGACAGAGCAATAAAAATCCAATCCAGACCCATCACACACACTAGCACAAAGAGGCCGTAGTAACTACTGACACGGGTATCGGCTCAGGCCAAGTTCACCACAGCTATGTGTGCACAGTATGGCTGGGGGATGATGTTGGTTCTGCAATATGGCCACTGCCTCACTAGGAAGGGATAGAGCAGTGTGAGCATGCCGCTGCACAGAACCAAGGCCAGGTCGGTCTTGGCCACAACACAATTTGTCAGGATGGTGAAATGTCTCAGGGGATGGCAGATGGCCACATAGCGATCAAAAGCCATGGCCACAACGATCCCAGACTCCAGTACTGAGAAGATGAGACTAAAGTACATCTGGATGAGGCAGGCACTGAAATCGATCTCTCTGGCATTGAACCAGAAGATGCTCAGCATTTTGGGCAGGGTAGACATATACACAACCAGGTCGGTGATGGCCAGCAGGCAGAGGAAATAGTACATGGGCCCATGGAGGCTCTGCTCCATCTTCACGATGAACAGGATGGTGAAGTTCCCCAAGATGGCTATGACGTACATGGTGAAGAAGGGGGTGGAGGTCCACACATGGGCTGCTCCCAGGCCAGGAATGTCCAGCAGGATGAAGGTGAAGGGGTTGGTGAAGCTGGTTGTGTTGGAATCTGACATGGAGTAGGGGAGAAGATGTCCAACACTGAGGCAGAACAGTGTCTCTTGCATGTACCACATGTTCCCCTGACTTCCTGTATGTGCCCAGGGTCTCGGGTGATAGTAGCAGTACAAATACCTGGATGGAGAGATAATGTGAATATGAGACACGACATGCACTACTGAACACTGTTGTCATGGGGGGAGCAGATCGGTCGCTCTTCACACACCAAAAATGACATTATCATTATTCAGGGAAATGAGTTATGAAGAACTGGCCCTACTAATTCCAATTCCATATTTTATGGTGCTCCCTGCTCAATAATTCCTACACATCATTGTGTGGGAAACCTTACTAGGCACCAGTAGAAAACAGAAGTGTGGATACTGGTTATTCCTCATTGTTCCTTAGGGTTTTCTTACACCTCACAAATAAGTAGCTTTTGCCAAAGGAATAGTGGCAGTGTACACACTACAAAGCAACTTTCAGTGCTGGAACTCCTCAGCTTCAATGACATTATATAACCACCTTGACAAGAGTTTTATGCAAAAGTTTTGTTGGCAAAGTGCCAGTGTAGACACTTGTCCTTGTTTTTGTCGCTGTCCCAGATTGCCCTCCTGAGTGCTCTGGTGAACAGTTTTAACACCTCTCTCCTGCATCAGAGTAAACACTTTCTGCCCATCCCCCTTTAAAGACCTGGGAATGTAGAAATTCCCCTTCCTGTTTGCTCGGTGTGGAGTGCTCACATCACACGTTCCCAGGTGGTTGTGGTGGCTCCATGCTGGGGACACCGTGAAGCTTCTGGAGCTGCTCAGCATTTGGGGAGAGGAGGCTGTGCAGTCCCAGATGCCTTCCAGCCACAGGAATGTCAATACCTAAGGGCAGATTTTGTGCAGTATGTGGGAAAAGAGCTACGATCGGGACACGCTGCAGTACACAGCAAAGGTGAAGGAACTGAGGCACATTTACCAAAAGGCAAGGGAGGCAAACAGTGTCTCTGGTGCTGTGCCACAACCTGCCGTTTTTATAAGAAGTTGGATGCTATCCTCACCAGTGACCCCATTTCAACCACCAAGAGCCCCGTGGGTACTTCAGGGGGATTCTCCTGTCAGAGTATGTAATCTATCTCTCTGATAACGTCTAGGTCGATAAAGAATTCTTCAGTAGACCTCATGCTGTATATACCAGTGTTCGGTTGATATAGCTATATCCCTCAGGAGTGTGATTTCTTTTTGTTATTGCAAAAGAAAGCAAATCCAATTTTTCATTTGCATTAGCAGAGGCAGAGCATGCCAGTCTCGGGAGGGGATAGTAGCACTACTTGGCACTAGTTAGGCCTCAGCTGGAGAATTGTGTCCAGTTTGGGTCTCCAGTATATAGGAAGCATGTAGGGAAACCGGAAAGGATCCAGATGATCCAGTCTTTTATATCATGGAGTCAAAGAATGACAGAGTTGGAAGAGGGCTGCAAGGATCAACTATTCTAGCCCCCTGCCAAGATGCAGGATTTGTTGTGTCAAAACCACCCCAGATAGATGGCTGTCCAGCTGTCATAAATAGATAGCTAAGGGTTAATGTTTCTTTTACCTGTAAAGGGTTAACAAAGGGAACCAAACACCTGACCAGAGGACCAATCAGGAAGCTGGATTTTTCAAAGCTCAGGGGAGGGATTTTTTTGGTTCTTTTGTCTTTGTCTGGCTCTCAGCTATGAGAGGGGATCTTTTTCTATCTGTAAGCTTCTCATCTTCAGTTTCCCAGTTGTAAGTACAAAGGTAGCAAAACAATAGGCTTTTATATGTTTTGTTTTGTATTTACATGTGTGTG
>NC_133769.1:371791426-371799352 GCF_003597395.2 Chelonoidis abingdonii | reverse complement strand
ATGCGGTCACTGTAGCCCCCAGGCTTCCCCTCCCTGGGTTACCCTGGAAGATCACTGTGATTCAAACTCCTTGAAACACAAAACAGAGAGGACAATTCACCTTCCTCCCTCCTTCTCTTTCCCCCTCCCAGACTTCCTGAGAGAGAAAGTAATCCTGACACCGAGAGAAATTAGCCTTTCTCTCCCCCTTCCCTCCTTTCTCCCCACCAATTCCCTGGAGAATCCAGACCCTGTCCCCTGGGGTCTCACACCAGAATAAAAAAAAACAATCAGGTTCTCAAACAAGAAAAGCTTTTAATTGAAGAGAGAAAAACAGTCAAAATTATTTTTGTAAATTTAAAATGGATTAGGTACAGGGTTTTTTAGCTATAGGCACTGGGAGTATCCTCCCAGCCTGTCATAAATAGATAGCTAAGGGTTAATGTTTCTTTTACCTGAAAAGGGAACCAAAAACCTCCAGAGGTTCCCTCCCCTGCTTTGAACAATCTGGTTTCCTGAAAGAAACATTAACCCTTAGCTATCTATTTATGACACAGCCTAAGTATTCAAATGCAAATTAAAATCCTTTCAGCAAAAATACAAATTTGAACTCCTTTCAGCCAAATGCACAATTAAACTCCTTCCAGCCAAATGCACATTTGCAATAAAGAAAACAAACATAAGCCTAACTCGCTTTATCTATCTAGTACTGACTATTCTGAACTTATAAGAGCCTGAATTGCAGAGATTGGAGAGAAACCTGGTTGCACGTCTGGTCCCTCTGAGCCCCCAGAGTGAAAAACAACCAAAAACTAACAGCACACACAGAAACTTCCCTCTCTCAAGATTTGAAAGTATCCTGTCCCCTGATTGGTCCTCCAGTCAGGCGACAGCCAGGCTTACTGAACTTGTTAAACCTTTACAGTCAAAAGAGTTATGAAGTACTTCTGTTTCATTAACTCCTACTATCTGTTTATGACAGGTGTCTACTTAACGGCTGAATTTAATTTTGTAACTTTCAGGCATAACAGTTCAGCCAACTTCTAGAATGAAGTTAGGGGAGAAGATGTCTCGCCCATATTGAACAATTGTCATATTTATGCGAGTGAAGAGCCCTAGCACCGCCATGCTTTTCAGCAGATAAAGTCTGGTAACACCCACCTCCCACCTTGCCCCCTAACAGTCAAAGCCCTAAATTGCAAGAAGAGGATGTGGTGGTGTCTGTACATATTCCACATTACTTGTACCAGCACTGCTCTTAGAATTTGTAAATTTCACGCTATATGTTTCAGGGGTAATTTGAAATTATTTCTAAATCATTTCTTTGAATTTAAAATAATCTAAAAGATTCTCAATTGTTATTAAATTTAATATATCCAGAGCTTTGCCAGTTAAGTTTTCAACTAAAGTGGGCATCTTCTGGTTATCAGGAATCATATGACTCATATACAGCCTCTCAATGATAACGAAATATTCAACAATATCACCTGCCTCCTTGTATGCAGGACACAATTGTTCTTATTTGTGGACTTTTGGACAGGTTCCTGCATTTCTCCTTTACAACCTGTGACCACATCACCAGGAAAAGTCTTTTTTTTTCTAGCTGTGTTTTAAAGTGTTGAGTTGTGGGGGTAATGAGACCAAGTAGTGATAACACTTCCCTCTTTTACAGCTTCTGCCATGTGGAGGGAACTTTATTGTCCCAAACAGAGATACCAGTATAGTTAGTGGGAAAGAAGAGGCATAAGATGAGATCCAGTGTCACATGAGCAGATCACATACCCTTGCATACTTCAGTGAGTTACAACAGGGGCCATTACCCATGTTTTGGATACAGAGGGGGACAAGCTTCTACCATGGCCCATTGTCTTAACTGATGAGCAATGAATTTGAATATCCATTCTTAATGTGCTGGCTAAACTGGATGTTAACTACTTTGTGGGAGTCACCACAGGAGGGAATGCATCTGAAATACAGATAGATAATACAGTATTTGTTATTTCAGAGGCAAAAATGATATAGACACACAAATAGGATAATCATATTCAGCAAACCACGGCTTTTCCATAGATACCTCACATGACATATTTTGTATAAGATTTGTTGTATCTACATAACAGTGAATGTGGGGTGCCAGGGTTTTCCTTTGGGGGTACAGAGTGTCAGAGCAATATAGCTCTAGAACTAGAACTTTCTGAATCTAATTTTCTATTTTTATATAAGATTTACTTCCATGTCCTGAAAGAGACTACAGTCTACTCTGTACTGCAGGAGAAAAGCCTGCCAAGGTACAGAGCAAAGGAAAATAGCTTCAGGGTTTTGGTGCTTGCTGTGCAGCTCCTCACACCCAGAGGGAGGTGCTAGAATGGAATCTGTACCCCAAGAGTGTGCCTAGAATCCCACTGAACGCTGCTCTGACTCAAAAGCACATGGGTCCAGTACGTGGGACCCAAACACACCTTTCTGGCGGGCATCGAGCCACAGGAGCTTGAGCAGGGCTGTGACAGCAAACCTGGAGCTGCTCCATGGACACTAGAGCACTGTGAGTGGAAAGGGAGTAGGGCTGGGTGATCCCAAACCTTTGTGAAGTGGTTCACAATTTGTTCTCCCTAAAGTGATTCAGCTCCCCCAGACACTCCAATTGGTTCAGCACACCCTTGCTAGAGCTCCCCCTTGGGTGCACTCTGCTTTCAGTTTCTCTCCTTCAGGGCACAGGATCGTTAAAGCAAACAGACCCAGGCCTTGCAAACGGGGTTTCTCAAATCTTTCCTTTACTTTAGACAGCACAAGAGATACCGAATACACACAGTACAATACCTGCCCTCCATTCCCTGCCTCAGTGAACATTAGATCACAAGAATGGCCATACTGGGCCAGATCATAGGTCAATCTAGACCAGTATCCTGTCTTTTGACAGTGACCAATGCCAAGTGCTCCAGAGAGAATCCATACCCTGTCAACCATTCCTAGCTTCTGGCAAACAGAGGCCAGGGACAGCATCGCTGCCCATCCTCATTAAAAGCCACTGATGGGCCTATCCTCTATGATTTTATCTTGTTCTCTTTTCCCCCTCTTATAGTCGTGACCTTCCCAACATCCTCTGGCAAGTTCCACAGGTTGAGTGCACATTGTGTGTAGAAATGCTCCCTTTTATTTGTTTTAAATCTATTGCCCATCCATTTCGTTTAGTGACCCCTAGTTCTTGTGTTATGGGAAGGCGTAAATTACACTTCTGTATAGACTTTCTCCACACCAATCATGATTTTATGATATTTTCCAACTTATTATCTATCCCCTTCTTAATGATTCTCAACATTCTGTTCCCTTTTTTGATTGTTGCTGCCAATTGTGTGGATGTTTTCAGAGAACTATCCGCAATGACTCCAAGAACGTTTTCCTGAGTGGTAAAAATTCATTTAGACACCATAATTTTCTATGCATATTTGGAAAGATGTTTTCCAATGTGCATTACTTTGTCCACACCACCCTGGAGTGAACTCTGGGATTTGGTCAGAGGCCTCTGGGGTGTCCAGGGGTCACCTCCTGTAACTCATGGATTCTCCTCCAGCTGGGGTGTGGTTTGCTGCTGCAGCCACAGCCCTGCAACTAAAGAGTCCCTTGTGCCTCCTGTGTGCCTCTCTCCCACCCTAGCTTCTTCTGGCTCATCCAGTCTCTATGTTTTAAAACGGGCTGGACCAACCCCTCTTCTTTCTGTTCCCTTTCCTGGGGAGGTTCCATTCCTTCCATGCCCACCCCTCTTCAGAGAACCTGGAGAAAACTGTCTTTTATGTAGAATGCAGTTACTCCTTTGTTCAGTACCGGTGAGATCTGATTAGGTGCTGAGAGTCATAAATGACCATCCTATTTATAGACAGATGCCTCCGTCTGAGCCTCCTGCCCCTGAGCACAAGGCACCTGAGTGGACAGTACTGAAAAAGCCCAAAGACATAAGGTTAACAATGGTTCAAAGCATCATACAAGACTTAAAGGTGTTTCCATCCATCATGGTTTTACCTGGACAGTCTGGTTTTTGGCTGCTGTGTCGGGGTGCCCACGTAACCCAGACACAGGCACCCAGCATCACAGGGCCCTTGCCACTGGTGATGAGTTTGCTTCATTATCATTGGCCAAACTCTCTCTCTTTTCTTTGAATCCCTGTTGACCTCTGATCCCAAGATGGCTGCATTTTAGTGGTACAGTGGATCTTTCAGGATGAAATTTGTTCGTAGATGAACAACAGAAAGCCATATTCGGAAGCCATGGCCCAAAGTTTTCTCTGGACCCAGTAAGGCAAAACTCCCCTTGGAGTAAGAACTGAGTAAAGACCTCAGGAACCAACTGTGTGTGAATGAGCAGAGACTGTCAACTCCTCGTCTTACATTTCAGGGTTCTGGCTGATAATGCATGGACACTTACCTGACTTTTATCTGCTGGAAAGCATGGAGCTAGAAGGGCTTCTCACTAGAATAATTATAAGAATTTTTCAACTTTGGCAAGACATGTTCTCTCCTAGCTTCATTTGAGAAGTCAGCTGAAATGTTATGCATGAAACATTCAAAAAGGGCATGAAGAACTCCTAAGGAGGGAGATTCCACCACCTCCCTAGGTAACCCATTCCAATGCTTCACCATCCTCCTAGTGAAATAGTGTTTCCTAATATCCAACCTAGACCTCCCCTACTGCAACTTGAGACCATTGTTGAAAGCTAAGGAAATAAGCCACACAATGATCTCTTTCCTCAGGACTTTGCAGCTGAGCTTTTGTGGCCCACAATCTGTTGGATGCACAATCTCTGCTGACTGCCTCGCATCCCTGCTCCCAACTCTCAGTTGATTTTACACGGTTTACTGGATTTCCTCTCTGCTTCAGACTGGAATGTCTGCTCCAGGGCTGCATCCTCACTGCACTCACTGCAGGTTGCTTGCCAGGCTTCACCAGATCCCGTCCCAAGCCCACAGCAGAGGGAGCCCAGATTGACGGTGGGTAGGGTAGGAAGGTGAAGCTGATCCAGCAAGTGGATGAGGTTGGAGAGAAGGGGAGTGAGCAACAGGATGCGGTTTTGAGGGAAAAGGTTGAGCTGAGGCAGGGCATTGGAGGAAGAGGGGAAGAAGGGAGTGGGACCTTGTGGGATACAGAACAGTGGAAGCAGCCTTATGGAAAAAGGTGGGGCAGGGGGCAGGACCTTGGCAAATAGACAGGGCAGGGCATGGGCCTCAGAGGTTCAGTTAACAAAAATTAGAAAGGTGGCCATCCTATGAATAGTACACAGACCAATTCCTCAGTCTGTCACACTGACACAACAGAGTAAGGCCAGGAAAGGAGTTCATGTCACTTTGACTGTCCAGTCAGTAGTTCATGGAAGGGGGCCCAGCACCATGTCACTCGTCAGCTCTGCATGGAGCTCAATCTGAGAATCAGAGCACATGAAGAAAACGTTAGGCCCCTTTATGAGTAAAGAGCTGGAACAGCCTGCCCTGGGTTTTTTTGGTCCTCACCCTGTAGATGATAGAGTTTAGCATGGCAGGCAGCAAGAGCTACACATTGGCAATGAGAATGTGAAAATGCAGGGGTACATTCTGGGCAAATCTGTACAGGAGAAAGATGAAAAGACTTGAGATGTAAAAGGCTAAAATGACAAAAAAAGTGGGAGCCGCAGGTTTCAAAAGTCTTGAGCCGGGCATCCTTTGTGGGGAAGTTGAAGATGACCCTGAGGATCAGAGCATAGGACACAGTGATAAAAATCCCATCAAGACCCATCACAATGAATATCATGAAGAGGCCATAGTAACTACTGACGTGGGTGTCGGCACAGGCAAGCTTCACCATGGCTATATGTGCACAGTACGGCTGGGGGATGATGTTGGTTCTGCAATATGGCCATTGTCTTACCAAGAAAGGATAGGGCAGTACAACCATTACATTGCGCAGAACCACAGCCAGTCCAATCCTAGCCACCGCAGGATTTGTCAGGATGGTAGAATGTTTCAGGTGATCACAGATGGCCACAAAGCGATCCAAAGCCATGGCCACAAAGATCCCAGACTCTATCACTGCGAAGCAGTGAATGAAGTACATCTGGGTGAGACAGACACTGAAATTGGTCTCCCTGAAATTAAACCAGAAGATGCTCAGCATTTTGGGCAGAGTGGACGTACATAGGACCAGGTCGTGGGTGGCCAGCATGAAGACGAAATTGTACATGGGGCCATGGAGGCTCGGCTCTGTTATCACGATGAACAGGATGGTGAAGTTCCCCAAGATGGCTATGGGGTACATGGTGCAAAAGAGGATGGAGATCCAGATGTGGGCCGCCTCCAGGCCAGGAATGCCCAGCAGGATGAAGGTGAAGGGGTTGGTGAAGTCAGTTGTATTGGAATCTGACATGGAGTAAGGGAATATGTGTCTCCTGTTTGTACCATACTTTTTCCTGACCTCCTGTATATGCTCAGGCTGATGGTCACAGTGCAATTACCTGGATGGAGAGACAATGTTAATATGAGATGCTGCATGCGCTACTGGAGGCTGTTCTCATGGGTGATGCAGATTGGTTGCTCAAATGAGTTTCCTAATCTCAATTCCATATTTTATGGTATTCCCTGTCTGAACAATTCCCACACATTGTGGTGTAGGAAACTTTACAGGGCACCAGCAGCAAAACAAGTGTGGACACTGATTATCCATCGTTATTCCTTAGGCCTTGTTTACACTGCCAAGTTTTTTCACAAAAAAAGCATCTTTTGAGGAAGAAACAGTGGAGGTGTACACACACAGCAAAGCCACTTTCAATGATGGAACTCTTCAGTTTCAGTGACATAATAAAATCACCTTAACAAGAGATTTAAGGCCTTTTACGCAAAAATTTGCTCATCGAAGTGCTACTGTAGACACTTGCACTTGTTTCTATCACTAAAATTGGCCTCCAGTAGGTATCCCACATTGCCCATCCTGACTGCTCTGGTGAACAGTTTCAGCTCCTCTCCCCTGCACTGAGATGAACGCCATTTGACTGTCCCCCTTTAAAGGTCCAGGAAGTTAGAAATTCCTCTTCCTGTTTGCTCGGTGGGGAATGCTCACATCACACCTTCCCAGGTGGGCGTGTTGGCTCAATGCTTGGGACACTGCTGAGCTTCTGGATCCGCTCGCTATTTGGGGAGGAGGCTGTGCAGTCTCAGCTGCGCTCCAGCCATAGGAATGTCAATATCTAAGGGCAGATTTTGCACAGCTTGTGGGAAAAGAGCTACGATCAGGATACACTGCAGTAAACAGGAAAGTAGAAGGAGCTGAGGCATGTGTACCAGAAAGCCAGGGAGGAAAGAGTATCTCCAGTGCTTTGTCCCAGACCTGCCATTTTTATAAGGAGTTGGATGCTATCCTCAAGGGTTACCCGATTTCCTCCACCAAGAACCCTGTGGGTATTTTGGTGGGGGTACTCCTGTCAGTGTAGTTAATCCACCTCTCTGAGAGGAGGTAGCTAGTTCGATGCAGAATTCTTCAGTTGACCTCATGCTGTATATACCAGGGTCAGGTTGATATAGCTATATCGCTCAGGGGCGTGATTTTTTTTTTTTTTGCTATTGCAAAGAAGAGCCAATGCAATTTTCATTTGCATTAGCAAAGGCAGAGCATGCCAGTCATGGGAGGGGATAGTAGCACTTTTCTTGGTGCTGGTTAGACCTCAGCTGGAATATTGTGTCCAGTTTGGGTCTCCAATTACAGGAAGGATGTAGAGCAGCTGGAATGGATCCAGATCCAGATCAGACAGCTGCAGCGGCACAGTAGCCAGCAAACAGAGCTGCTAACAGGGGAGTTTCAGTGGTAGTTCTGTTGGAGGAGCAGGTTTTTGTAGTTTGTGGATTGTATTGTGTAGTTTGTGTGTGAGTGAGTGTGTGTGAAGGCTGCTAGGGGCCATGTGCTGGGAGAGAGGCTGAGCCCTGAGTTGGGGGCGGG
>NC_133769.1:371740774-371786991 GCF_003597395.2 Chelonoidis abingdonii | reverse complement strand
TGGATTCTCTGCAGCTTGAGCTCTTCAATCCACAATTTTGAGGACTTCAATAACTCAGTCATGGGTTAGGGGTTGTTATAAAAGTGGATGGGTAGGGTTCTGTGGCCTGCTTTGTGCAGGAGGTCAGACTAAATGATCATATTGGTCCCTTCTGACCTACGAGTCTATGAGTCTATGAGTGACAAAGATGAGCCACAGGACGGAATACAAGCCATACGAGCAAAAGCTGAAGGAACTGGATATGTTTAGTTTAAAAAAGGGAGGATTGAGGGGGGACATGACAAAAGTCTTGAGATACTTGAAAGGTTGCCGTAAAAAAGATGAAGGAAAGTTGTTCTTTCTTGCCACATAGGGCAGGAGAAGATGCAAAGGATCAATTGACAATTAGCTGGATAGTAATTAGATTTAATCTCAGACAAACTTCTCAACTATAAGAAGAGAAGAACAATGGAACAGATGCCCAGGCAGGTTGTGGAAAGTCCTACACTGGAGTTTTTCAACAGGAGGCTAGACAGTCATCTGTCTATCGTGGTTGACACAACAAATCCTGCATCTTGGCAGAGGGTTAAACTAGCTGATCCTTGCAACACATTCTAACCCAGTCACTCTTTGATTCAATCATATAAAATCCTCATGTAGACCAGGTCTGACTCAAACACAACTTATGGAGCTCAATACTGGGGTAACTGGGTGAAATTTAATGACCTTACACAGGAGGTCAGACAGAATGATCTAATGGTTCCTTCTGACTTTAAACCCTATGCATCTTTCGATACAGAGAGTAGTTCAGGCATTTATATTTATCTCATAAGAGACAAACAAGGGGACATTCCAACATTGAAACTCTGAATATATAAAATTGATAAAAGAAAACTGTTTACATAATCCATATTTGGCCTGTGGAACTCCTTGCCACAGACATTACTCTAGCAAAGAGCTTAGCTGAATGGGCGTCACAAATGAATTGGACATAGTTGGTAGTGCTGGTGCCACGACTCATCATTAAGTCTGTCTGATACCTTCAATTACAAGACTTCATTTTCAGCTGCATATAGGTTGGCCAAATATTAGCCTGAATTTTCCTATGGTGGGTGTCTACTTCCGGTTGAATTGCATTTTGAAAGTTGTAGGCATAACAGTTCAGCCAATTTCTAGAATGAAGATAGGAGAGAAGATGTCTCGACCATGTTGAAAAATTGTTATATTTCCGCTAGTGAGGCGCCCTAGCACCTCCATGCCTTTCAACAGATAAAGTCTGGTCACAGCCCTTCTATACTCCACACCCTCTGCCCCCCGTTACCTGCAAAAGCCCTACGTTGCAAGAGGAAGAGGTGACAGTGTCTGTACATTAACACACAGCTGGCTCGTGAGGTTTTATCCAGTTCTTACTTCAGACGGGATGTTTTTCTGGATGACCTGCTTGAGGGCTTGTCTACACTTAAAACATGACAGGGGGGCTACCATAGTGCTTCATGGGGGCCTGAGCAAACTGCAGCCCACAGCCTCCGAATCTGGCCTTGTCCTGGACGTCTACTAACAACTTGCATCCTGGAGGATCCATTGTGCCACTGAAATGCAGCCACCTTAGGGCTGGAGCCCATCATGGAGGAGAACAGGAAAAAGGTACATTTTGGCCCATGATACTAGAGCAAATTCAGCACCTGTGGCAAGGGCCTTGGGATGTTTAATGGCTGCGTTAAGTGGAAAGGGATAGAGACCTCTCCTCTATCCCATCATGCTTATGTTGCACTTGGTTTGTTGAACACAAAGAGATGGGTACCTTGATTTCTGAGACAGAAGCATCTTCTCTGGGAATATCCCTCAGGTAACCATGTTCCAGACCTCTCTCAGCCCAATATCTGTAGCAGTATCTCACGCCGAGAGCTGACTGGGGTGTGCACTGTTTATAAAATAGCTCTGTGCAATTCCACTGGGGCTCGCTCAGGCCCCTGGGGAGAAGCGGCATCTGGATGCAAACAGGCTGGAGACCAGACACACCCTAGCCAGCCTCTCTCTTTCCATTTCTGTGCTTCTGTGATTGTTATCCAGCTTTAGCAGTAAACAATAATTAAGGGAACTTCCCAAAGGGAGATGAGACCTCTTGGGCTCTCCACTGCACCGCTGCTTGGTGTTCATTGTTTTTGTTTTTGTTTTTTAATTATAGTTGATTACTAAAAAGCTAGGGATAGTGTCTAGGTCTCATCGTATCTACTGCTGTCTAAATGCCTAGGATGAATGGGCAGACACTACACAGATAGATCTGGAGAAACATGACAGAGGGGAGACACAAACAGTTTCTGGAGGCATAAGGTTGCTAAGGGATCAGAGAATTGTAATTCTCATCAGTAAGTATTCTCATACCACGCAGAACCTTTCACTGAAGGATCTTTAAAAGACCTAGGAAAGGAAGACACTATGAATGTATCCCAATTATATCCATGGGTAAACTGAGGAACAGGGAGACATGAGTTGGCCAAAGTCACACAGAGAATGACACACAGACCTCTGGAGTCCTGACTTCCCTGCCATAAAAACAGCCTCTCCATCAGTAACTGAATGCATGGTAAGCGGTAAATGGACTTATACCGTTGCAGGGCCTGTTCTTCGATGCGTGTGATGGACTTCTGCAGGTTGCAACATGGAACGGGGTATCCATGAGCCCTCTCACATACCAAGCTGGGCCCCTTTCACACAGTGATGCTATGGAATACTGCAACCACTCCAGGTCTTGCACTTACACAATCATACACAGAGATAGACACCCAGCTGCAGTTGCCTGAAAGCTTTCGCTAGCCACTAATGAACCAACAATACAGAGGCTCCAGCCAATTCCCCCTCAGCTCCCCAGCCTAGGACCCTAGACTCTGCTGTCTTGCCCTTGTCAGAAGATTGACCAGTGTAAATTTCTTGCCCTGCCCCTTTCCTCAATGTGGAGAGGACAATTCACCAGCTCCAGATTTCCCTTTATATTTTATATAACACACTGTTTTAGGTAAATAAATAGAAAGCAGAAAGTACAGAAAAATGGATTTTAAGTTGTTATAGGTTGTAGAGAACAGATCAAAGTTGGTTATGTAAGAAATAAACAAAATCACAATCTCAGTTCTAGACACTAGACAGGATTTGAATCAAGCAGTGTCTCACCTGATGGGACAAAGAGTCCATCTATCTTTCATACACAGGCAAGAAATCCCTTCAGCTTGCGAAAACATCCCCAGTTCAGTAATTATTTGTAAGGTGGTTCTGGATGTTGAGTTGTGGGGGGAGTTAGGCCAAGTGACAATATCGCTTTCCCCTATTACAGCTTCCGCCATGTGGAGGGAACTTCATTTTTTCCAAGCAAAAGCCCCCAGCACAGTTAGTGGAAAAGTTCAGGCACAAGATGGAGTCCAGAGACACATGAGCTGGTCAAGTGCCCTTGCCTGCTTCGATGAGTCATAGCAGGGGCCATTTCCCATTTCCTTGCTAGAATATAGACAGGAAAGTCCATCAGGTCGGGATAACCTTCAAAGGCTATTATGTTTCTTAATGTACCATTACTGAGAGGCCTCATCTGGAGCACTGTGTCCCGTTTTGGGTCCCACACTACGAGAAGAATGTGGAAAAATCAGAAAAAGTCCAGTGGAGGGCAACAAAAATGATTAGGGGGCTGGAGCACATGACTTATGTGGAGAAGCTGAGGGAACTGGGACTGTTAGTCTGCAGAAGAGAAGAAGGAGGAGGAATTTGATAGCTGCTTTCAACTACCTGAAAGGAAGTTCCAAAGAGGATGGATCTAGACTGTTCTCAGTGATGGCAGATGACAGAACAAGGAGTAATGGTCTCAAGCTGCAGTGGAGGAGGTTTAGGTTGGATTTTAGGAAAAACTTTTTTACTAGGAGGGTGGTGAAGCTCTGGAATGGGTTACCTAGGGAGGTGGCAGAATCTCCTTCCTTAGAGGTTTTTAAGGTCAGGCTTGAGAAAGCCCTGGCTGGGATGATTTAGTTGGTGTTGGTCCTGCTTTGAGCAGGGGGTTGGACTAGATGACTCCTGAGGTCTCTTCCAACCCTGATATTCTATGATTCTATGTTACCGAGGGGCAAACACATTTGAAATACTGGCACATAGTCAATATTCCTAACTTTAGGTACAAAAATAATACATGCACACAACTAGGGTAATCATATTCAGCAAATCATAACTTTTCCATTGATATATTCCATGACAAACTTTATATAAAACACATCAGAATCATATCACAACAATAAATATGGGGATGTGACAGTGTTGCTTTGGGGCACCTAATGTCAGGGTTGTTTGTCAATGAGTACTGCAGTGGCTGTGTGCCCAAAGCTTTAATTAGGTTTTGACCCTACAACTCCCAAGTGTTGCAAACATTGTGGTTTTACCCACAGTTGTTCTTGCACAGTTTTCTGTACCTTTCAACACTCTATATCTCAGTCTAGTGATCTCAAAAGTCAGCAAGTGCCTTCTCTGGGTCACTTGATATATCTGTGCACCATTGTTTTCCATTTTGCTGTTCCAGTTGGCGATATCTCAACAGAGATAGAGCAGAAAAGAGTCCTATGGCACCTTATAGACTAACAGACATATTGGAGTATGAGCTTTTGTGGGTGAATACCCACTTCATCAGATGCCGTTGTTACCCTTCCCTTACTAGTTATAACAGGGGGCGAGAACATGGTGTGGTGCTGTATGATTGAATATGACCATTTTTATCATTCTTGCTACCACGGTTATATAATTGCAACAAATAGGAAAGTTATGATTTGCTAAGTATGATTATCCTGTGTATATGCATGTATCATCTTTGTGTCTGAAGTTATTAATACTGGCAATTCTAAGCAGAAGGCAAAGGATATTTATGCACTGAGTTTCTAACAAGGAAGCTCTGAGTAAGGACTAACGACCCTCAACTTGCTTTGGTTATTTCCACAGAGACTTTTGCAAGCTAGCAATTTATTGCATGACTGCTGTGATCCTGATCTCTGAACGCTGAAAAACCACTTGGATGTATCTGATTTATTAACCATTTATTACTCTTCTTGTTTTCTTTTATTATTAAACCTTTAGTTTTTAAGCGCTAAAGGGGTGGCAGAAGTGGGATTATTGGGTAAGATCTGAGTTATGTATGGACCTGAATAAGTGGCTGGTGTCTTCAGATTGGAAGGACTTGATACGTGGTGGAAATTGGTTTCCACTGACTGCTCATCATGAAGTCCAGTGTGCGAATGGTGTGCCAAGGGCTGGGATGTGTCTAGTTAACCAGTGTGGTGAGACAGAAGTTTATATTTATTACTGGCTTGGTATAATGTAACCATAGAAAAACTACCAGCCTGGGGTGACTCTACCCTCTTTCTCAGCAGATTGTCCTGAATTTGGCATCCTTAGCCATGTCCCACTGAAGCACGGTCACACATGGACAGAATTTACTGTTGATTGGTTCTACACACAGTATTGCTCACTCCTCTGAGGAGGTATCCTTCTTTTACAGATGAGGAAACTGAGGCAGCAGGAAGGAAAATATTTTAAGCCAGGAAAATAGCCCAGAGTCCATTGCTTCCAATCCCTTGTTTAGTGTCATAGTCCTGGCTTTTATGGTCCATGCAGCTGCACAGATTTATGGTGCTTTCTCTCCATTGGTTTCTTTAATGCTGGGGATCGCCCCTGATTTCAGTGAGGCTGCAACCCCTTACACCACCTGAGGATTTGGCCCAAGACCAGCCAGCTGGGAATGAAGAGTCCCAGCTCTCCCACGGATTTGCTGGATGAGCTTGGGCACATATTCTCCTTGCATTAAATGTAGATAATTATTTATTATTTCTAGTGTGCTGCTACCAAAAGCCCCTAATCAGGGCTGCAGAGTCACACCCTGCACTGATGTGGTTCCTTACAGCACATCCTTGTCCATTCTGTACTCTGTAGAGTTCGAGGCAGTGTGTGGCCCCGGTAAACAAGCAAGACAAGGCTGAAGGCTGAACTGTGCGGAAATCTGTTTGTGTGGCTGTAGTTTTTAGCTGTTCCTTTATTAAATCCCTCCTGTTTAAGAAGGACGTCAACTCCACTGATCACAACACACAAACAACAACACAGAGGAGAAATGCGAGTTCATGGCCAGAGCAGTTGTCCGGGGAGGTGGGGGGGTGTCAGGTTCTATAACTCCCAGATTCTATTCTCAGCTCTGTCACTGACTCATTGTGTGGCCTTGAGTAAATCACTTTAGCTCTGTGTGGCTCTGCCCATCCGTGACATGGGGAGAACCCTACCTGGCAGCCTAGCTAAAGAACTTCTAGATGTAGTGATCAAAAGCATCACGCAGAGTGTATGTTAGACTCAGCTTCACCGTTCAGCTTCAGCCCCTGGGCAGTGGGTGCCCTGTTGTTCCAAATAGGGTGCCGTATAAATTGCTGGCTAACAGGAGCTGTGCCATTAATCTCCCTCCCTGTGAGCTACCGCAGCCACCCAGCCTCTGCCCAGCATCCCGCCTTCACAGCTAATGCAGGGGCTTATCTTATCACTGCTCTCAGCTGTTGTCCTCCTAGCTTCAAAACTGATCCCTTGCCCTACCCCTGAGGGCTCACTCAGGACAAACAGCTCCCAACCCATCCCCATTGCAGGGACCCTGCCAGATACGGGCCCGCAGCCAGGAGGAACAAATCATAGAATATTAGGTTGGAAGGGACCTCAGGAAGTCATCTAGTCCAACCCCCTGCTCAAAGCAGGACCAATCGCAACTAAATCATCCCAGCCAGGGCTTTGTCAATCCGGGCCTTATATACTTCTAAAGATAGAGATTCCACCACCTCCCTAGGTAACCCAATCCAGTGCTTCACCACAATCCTAGTGAAATACTGTTTCCCTAATATCCAACCTAGACCTCCCCCACTGCAATTTGAGACAATCACTGAAAGGTATGGAAATAAGCCACACAATGTTCTCTGCCCTCAGGACTTTGAAGCTGAGCTTTAGGGCAACAAGCTGTACGAGGCACAATCTCAGGGTATGTCTACACTATGAGATTAGGTCGAATTTATAGAAGTTGGTTTTTGAGAAATCGTTTTTATACAGTCGATTGTGTGTGCCCCCACACAAAATGTTCTAAGTGGATTAAATTGGCCGACTGCGTCCACAGTATCGAGGCTAGCATCAACTTCTGGAGCACTGAACTGTGGGTAGCTGTGAGTATCTATCTCACAGTTCCCACAGTCTCCGCTGCCCATTGGGATTCTGGGTTGAGATCCCAATGCCTAATGGGGCAAAAACAGTGTCGCGGGTGATTCTGGGTGCATATTATCAGGCTCCCCTCTTCCTCCCTCCCTCCCTCTCTCCCTCCATGCAAGCAACGGCAGACAATGGTTTCGCACCATTTTTCCTGGGTTACCTGTGCAGACACCATACCACAGCAAGCATGGAGCCCGCTCAGCTCACCATCACTGTACGTCTCCTGGGTGCTGGCAGACGTGAGACTGAATTGCTACACAGCAGCAGCTCGTTGCTTTTTGGCAGCAGATGGTGCATTACGACTGGTCATATTCCTGGGTGCTCTTTTAGCCGACCTCAGTGAGGTCGGTCAGGGGCTCCTGGGCAGACATGGGAGTAACTCAGCCAGGTCATTCCCATCTTCTGGTGAGCACGCAGGAGATGATGATGGCTACCAGTCGTAATGCACCGTTTTCTGCCGAGAGCCAGGAGATGACGATGGATAGCAGTCATACTGCATCGTCTGCTGCCAACCAAAGATATAAAGATAGATGGAGTGGATCAAAACAAGAAATTGACCCGATTTGTTTTGTTAAATCAACAGTCTGCTAAACCAGGGTTTTGAGTTCAATCCTTGAGAGGGCCATTCTGTGTGACAGTTGTTTGTGTTTCTCCTTAATGCAAAGCCTCCTCTGTTGTTGATTTCAATTCCCTGTAAGCCATGTCGTCAGTCGCCCCGCCCTCTGTCAGGGCAATGGCAGGCAATTGTTTTGCGCCTTTTTTCAGTGCAGAACCAGAAGCTGCAAAAGCAAAACCAGGCGAGGAGGCGACGGCAGCGCGGTGACGAGAGTGATGAGGACATAGACATGGTCATAAACTTCTCACAAAGTACGGGCCGGGCAACATGCCTGGCAATGTGCACATGCTGATGAGCTCTGCTGATGAGCTCTACGTGGTCACCAGTGCTGATCAGCTCACCACACTGGCCAAACAAAAAATGAAATTCAAAAGTTTGCGACCCTTTTCCTGTCTACCTGGCCAGTGCATCTGAGTTGAGAGCGCTGTACAGAGCGGTCACAATGGAGCACTCTGGGATAGCTCCCGGAGGCCTATACCATCGAATTGCATCCACACTACCCCAAATGGGACCCGACATGGCCGATTTCAGCACTAATCCCCTTGTCAGAGGTGGAGTAAAGAAATAAATTTAAAGAGCCTTTAAGTCAATAAAAAAATGCTTTGTCATGTGGACAGGTCCTGGCTTAAATCGAGGTAACGATGCTACATTCAAACTAAAATCGTAGTGTAGACCAGGCCTCAGCTGACTACATCACAGCCCTGCTCCCAACCCTCAGCTGATTTTATATGGTTTCCTTGCTTCCCTCTCTGCTCCAGACTGCCCTACGAGCCCCAGCGCTGTGTCCTCACTGCCGGTTCCTTGCCAGGCTGCAGCAGATCCTGTCCCAGCCCCAAAGCAGAGGGAGCGGGGGGAGGAAGGCAGAGATGATCCAGCAAGTGGATGGGTTTGGAGAGGAGGGGAGCAAGTAACGCGTGCGATTTTGGGGAAGATGTTGAGAATGGAGCGGGGCCTTGGGAGAATAGGTGGGATGGGGGAAGGGGCCTTGTGGAAAGAGGTGGGTCAGGGGGGAGGGCCTTGGGGAATAGACAGCATAGGGCATGGGGCCTCAGAGATCCAGTTAACAGCAATTAGAAAGGTGGCATCCTATGGGAGAATGGTTGTAACACAAAGTGATTCCTCAGTTTGTCACTCAGACACCGCACAGAAAAGCCAGGAAAGGATTTGTCACTTTGACTGTCCAGTAAGTGATTGCGGGAAGGGGGCCCAGCACCATGTCACCAGCCAACTCTGCACAGAGTTCGGTCTGAAAGTCGGAGCACCAGGAGAAAACTTTAGGCCCCTTTATGAGTAAAGAGCTGGAGGAGCCTGCCCCGGATCTGTTTGGTCCTCACCCCGTAGAAGATGGGGTTTAGCATGGGAGGCAGCAAGAGGTACACATTGACAATAAGAACATGGAAATGCTGGGGCACATTTTGGGCAAATCTGTTCATGAGGGAGATGATGCGACCTGGGATGTAAAAGGCTAAAATGACAAAGAGGTGGGAGCTGCAGGTTTCAAAAGTCTTGAGCCGCGCGTCCTTTGTGGGGAGGCTGAAGATGGCCCTGAGGATCTGGATATGGGACACCGCGATAAAAGTCCCATCCACCCCAATCACACAGAATTGCACAAAGAGGCCGTAGTAACTACTTACACGGGTGTCGGCGCAGGCCAGGTTCACCACAGCTATGTGAGCGCAGTACAGCTGGGGGTGGCGATGGTTCTGCAATAAGGCCATTGTCTTGACAGTAAGGGATAGGGAAATACAACTATGCAACCACGCAGGACTACAGCCAGGCCAATCTTGGCCACTAGGGAGTTCGTCAGGGTCATGGAATGTCTCAGGGGCTCACAGATGGCCACGTAGCGATCCAAAGCCATGGCCACGAAGATCCCAGACTCCATCACCGAGAAGCAGTGAATGAAGTACATCTGAGTGAGGCAGGCACTGAAACTGATCTCCCTGTAATTGAAACAGAAGATTGCCAGTATTTTGGGCAGGATGGACATATAAACAACCAGGTCGGTGACAGCCAGCATGCAGAGGAAATAGTACATGGGTCCATGGAGGCTTATGAACAGGATGGTGAAGTTCCCCAAGATGGCTATAATGTACATGGTGCAGAAGGGGATGGAGATCCAGAAGTGGGCCACCTCCAGGCCAGGAATGCCCAGCAGGATGAAGGTGGAGGGGTTGGTGAAGTCGGTTGTGTTGGAATTTGACATGGAGTAGGAGAGAAGGTGTCCAACTCTGAGGCAGAACAGTGTCTCCTGTATGTACTGTACGTTCCCCTGACTTACTGTGTGTGCCGAGGGTCTAGGGTGATGGTCGCAGTACAAATACCTGAATGGAGAAACAATGTGAATCTGAGACACTACATCCTCCACTGGAGGCTGGTCTCATGGAGGGAGCAGATTGGTCTCTCTTTTCACTCTGACAAATGACATTTTCATTATTCAGGGAAATGAATTATGAAGAACTGACCCTAGTAATTCCAATTCCATATTTTATGGTGCTCCCTGCTCAATAAATCCTGCACATCATGGGGTGGGAAACCTTACTAGGCTCCAGTAGGAAACACAAGTGTGAATACTGATTATCCACCATTGTTCCTTAGGCTTTTCCTACACTGACATGTTTTATTTTTATTTTTTTTGGTAACTAATCAGCTTTTGCCAAAGACACAGTGGCGGTGTACACACTGCAAAGTCACTTTCAACGACAGAACTCCTCAGCGTCAGTGACATCATATAACCATCTTGACAAGACTTTTACATAAGCTTTTTCCGGCAAAGTGCCAGTGTAGACACTGGTGCTTGTTTTTATCACTGTAATTGGCCTCTGGAAGGCGTCCCCGCATTGCCCATCCTGACTGTTCTGGGGAAGAGTTTCAACTCCTCTCTCCTATAATAAGGTAAACACTTTCTGCCCCTCCCCCTTTAAAGGCTCTCGAATTTTGAAATTCCCCTTCCCGTTTGCTCGGTGTGGAGTGCTCACATCACACCTTCCCAGGTTGTCATGGTGGCTAAATGCTGCGGACACTGTGGAACTTCTGGAGCTACTCAGTATTTGGGGAGGAGGCTGTGCAGGCCCAGCTGCGCTCCAGCTATAGGAATGTTGTCAAGGTTTTTCCCCACTTTGAACTTCAGAGTACAAAAAGTGGGAACCTGCATGAACACTTTTAAGCTTAATTACTAGCTTAAATTTGGTACACTGCCACCAGCCAGAAGTCAGTGTCTGGCACACTTTCTGTTCCCCCAAAACCTTCCCTGAGGAACCCCTTGGGTCTTAAAACAAGGAGAAATTAACCATCCCCGTCCTTTTCCCCCCAGACCTCCCCTCCCTGGGGTGCCTTGAGAGGCTTCTCACCAATCCAAACTCCTTGGATCTTAAAACAAGGAAAAATCAATCAGGTTCATAAAAAGAAAATTTTAATTAAAGAAAGAAAAAAAGGGAAAGCTATCTCTGTAAAATCAGGATGGAAAATGCTTACAGGGTACTCAGATTCATATAGACTAGAGGGACTCCCCCTCCCCCAGCCTGAGATTCAAAGTTACAGCAAACAGAGGTAAAAATCCTTCCAGCAAAAAATACCATTTACATGTTTGGAAAACAAACATAAGACTAATCCACCTTACCTGGCTATTACTTACAGTTCTGAAACATGAAACACTGATTCAGAAAGATTGGGAAAGTCTGGGTGTAAGTCTGGTCCCTCTTAGCCCCAAGAGCTAACAACGAACAATATAAAAAGCACAAACAAAGACTTCCCTCCATCAAGATTTGAAAGTATCTTGTCCCCCCATTGGTCCTCTGGTCAGGTTTCAGCCAGGTTTACTGAGCTTCTTAACTCTTTTCAGGTAAAAGAGACATTAACCCTTAACCATCTGTTTATGACAAATGTCAATCCCTAAGGGCAGATTTCATGCAGTGTGTGGGAAAAGTGCTTTGATCGGGACACACTGCAGTACACAGCAAAGGTGAAGGAACTGAGGTAAATGTACCAGAAGGCAACGGAGGCAAACATTATCTCTGGTGCTGTGCCACAGACCTGCCGTTTTTATAAGTTAGATGTTATCCTCACCGGTGACCCCATTTCAACTGTCAACAGCCCCATGGGTACTTTGGTGGGGGTTCTCCTGTCAGCGTACATAATCTACGTCTCTGAGAGGTGGTAGCTAGGTCAACTTAAATACTTCGGTAGACATGATACTTTATATACCAGAGTTAGATTGATATAGCTACATCTGTCAGGGGTGTGATTTTTTTTTTTTTTTTTGCTATAGCAAAAAAGAGGAAATACAATTTTAATTTGCATTAGCAGAGGCAGAGCATGCAAGTCACAGGAGGGAATAGTAGCATTTTTCTTGGCCCTGGTTAGACCTCAGCTGGAGTATTCTGTCCAGTTTGGGTCTCCAATATATAGGAAGGATGTAGAGAAGCTGGAATGGATCCAGATGCGAGTGACAAAGATGAGCCACAGGATGGAATACAAGTCATATGAGCAAAGGCTGAAGGAAAAGGGTATATTTAGTTTGGAAAATGGAGGATTAAGAGGGGACATGACAGCAGTCTTGAGATACTTGAAAGGCTGCCATTAAAACTATGGAGGAGTGTTGCCACATAGGGCAGGGAAGAGGCAATGGTTTTAAAACTACAGCACAGCAGATTTCAATTTAACCTCAGATAAACTTCCCAAATGTAAGAACAGACGCCCTGGCAGGTTGTGGAAAGTCCTTCACTGGAGGTTTTCAACATGAGACTAGATAGTCATCTGTCTTGGATGGTTTCAACACAACAAATCCTGCAACTTGGCAGGGGTTAGACTGGCTGATCACTGCAGCTCCCTTCTAACTCTGTCGCTCTTTGATTCCATGATATGAAATCCTAGTTCAGACCAGTTCTTACTCAAAGACAAGTTATGGAGCTCAGTACTGGGGTAACTGGGTGAAAGTTAATATCCTCTGTTATACAGGAGGTCAGACTGGATAATCCAATGAACTCTATGAATCTATCTATATAGAAAGTAGTTTAGGCATTTAAATTTATTCTGTCTCATAACACACTGACAAGAGAACATTCATTTACACTGAAAAAAATGAACATAGAAAATTGATAAAAGAGAAGTGCTTACATAATCCATATTTGGCCTGTGGAACTCCTTGTCACAGATATTACTGGAAGAAAAAAAGCTTAGCTGAATGGGAGTCACAAATGGATTGGCCATAGTTGGTATTGATGGTGTCACCAACCGTAGTTAAGTCTGTCTTACACCTTCAACTACAAGACTTCATTTTCGGTTGCGTATAAGTTTGCTAAACATTAACATGCAGCTGGCTCCTGAGGTTTTACTCAGTTCTTACTCCAGACTGGATGTTTTTTCTGGATGACCTGCTTGAGGGCTTTTTTTCACTAAAAACACGACAGGGGGGCTGCCATAGCTCTTCATGGGGGCCTGAGCAAACTGCAGCCCACAGCCTCTGAATCTGGCCTTGTCCTGGACGTCTACTAACAATTTTCATCCTGGAGGATCCATTGTGCCACTGAAATGCAGCCACCTCAGGGCTGCACCTCATCACCAAGGGGCACAGCAAAGAGGGGCATTTTGGCCCATGATACTAAAGCAAATTCAGCATCTGTGGCAAGGGCCCTGGGATGTTTGGTGGCTGTGTGGAGCGGAAATAAAAACAAACCTATTCTCTACCCCATCATGCATACGCTACACTTGGTTTGTTGAAGAGCAAGGGATGGTACCTGTGATTTCTGAGATGGAAGCCTCTTCGCTAGGAATCCCCCTCAGGTAGCCGTGTCCCACACCTCTCTCAGCCCAGCATCTGCAGCAACGTCCCACTCTGAGAGCTGAAACAGGGGTGTGCACTGTTTATACTATAGCTCTGTGCAATCCCAGTGATATTCGCTCAGCCTCTAGGGGAGAAGCAGCATCTGGATGCAAACAGGCTGGAAACCAGATACACTCTAGCTCATGTCTCTGTTACCGTGGCTGAACTTCTGTGTTTGTTATCCAGCTTGAGCAGCAAACAGTAATTATAGGACATTCCCAAAGGGAGATGAAATCTCTTGGGCTCTGTGCTGAGTAAGAGAGGATTTGGCTGCTCTGTGTATTTGTGTATATTTAAAAATTATAGTTGATTACTTTGAAACCTAGGCATTTTGCCTTTGCCTTTTAGGATCGAATGCTGTGTAAATGCCCAGGATGGATGGGCAGATAGTAGACAGACAGATCTGGAGAAAGATGACTGAGGGGAGACATGAAAACTTTCTGGAGGCACAAGGGCTTTTTGCTAATGAATCAGAAATCAATAATTCTCATCAGTAGCTATTATCATACCATGTAGAACATTTCACTGAAGGATCTTCCAAAAACCTAGCAAAGGAAAGTCACTATAAACATATCCCCATTATATCCATAGGCAACCTGAGGTACAGGGAGACATGAGTTGGCCAAAATCAAACAGAGAATGACAGACAGAACCCAGGAGTTCTGAGTTCCTTGCCGTAAGACTGGTCTCTCCATCAGTAACTGAGCGCATGATAAGCGGGAAATGGAGTCATACTGTTGTAGGGCCTCTTCACTGGGTAGGAGTGAGGGACTTCTACAAGGTGCAACCTGAAAGAGGGGTTCCTGTGAGCCCTCTCTCATACCAGCCTGGGCCCCTCTCACACTGTGAGGCTGTGAAAAGCTGCAAGCCCCTCCAGCTCTTGCACTTACACATCCATACACAGACAGAGACACACCCAGCTGCAGTTACGTGAAAGCTTTCAAAAGCCATCCATGAACCAACAATAGAGAGGCTCCAGCCAGTTCCCCCAACTCCCCAGCCTAGGATCTCAGAGCTGTTCTGTCTTGCCCTTTTCAGAAGACTGACCAGTGTACGCTTATTGCCCTGCCCCTTTCCCTCAATGTAGAGAGGACAATGCACCAGCCCCTGTTCCTGAGCAGATTTCCCTTTCTATGTCAAAGATACTTTTTTAGATAAATAAATAGAAAGCAGATGTACCAAGTACAGAAAAAAAATTATTGTAAGTCATTATAAGTTATAGAGAACAGATCAAAGTTCTTACTTAAGAAATTTTTAAAAAATTGCAACGTAAGTTCTATACCCTAGCCTGGATATCAATCAAGAAGTGTCTCACCCTGACGGGACAAACAGTTCACTCATCTTTCATACCCAGGCTGGAAATTCCTTCAGCTTGGGCCAACATCACTTGTTCAGTCCTTATTCCTAAGGTGGTTCTGGGTGTTGAGTTGTGGGGAGAGTGAGGCCAAGTGACGATGTCGCTTTCTGCTGTTATAGCTTCTGCCATGTAGAGGGAGCTTCATTTTTCCAAGCAAAAGGCCCCAGCACAGTTAGTGGAAAAGTTCAGGCACAAGGTGGAGTTCAGTGTCACATGAGCTGGTCAAGTGCCCTTGCCTGCTTTGATAATTCATAGCAGGGGCCATTATCCATATCCTGGCTAGAATATTCACAGGAAAGTCCATCAGGTGGGGATAATCTTCTTCTAAAACCTATCATGTTTCTTAATGCACCATTTCCATGAATGGTTCATTCATAATATGTTGGCTAGATCAGCTGTAAACTACATTGTGGCTGTTACTGAGGAGCAAACACATTTGAAATCAGGGGAGAGATGGCTCAATGATTTGAGCATTGGCCTGCTAAACCCAGGCATTTGAGCTCAATCCTTGAGCAGGGTTAGACTATACAATCTCCTGAGGTCCCTTCCAACCCTAATATTCTGTGATTCTACTGGTACGTTGTCAATATTCATAACTTTAAGGACAAAAATACTACATACATATAACTAGGGTGATCATGTTCAACAAATCATGACTTTTCCATTGATACATTACCTGACAAACTTTATATAAAACACATCAAATCATATCACCACAGTAAATATGGGGACACGAGGGTGTTGCTTTGGGGCACATATCAGACCTCGCTCCTTAGTGTACTGCAGAAATACTTGTCAATGACTAATGCAGTGGCAGTGTGCACAAGGCCTTAACTAGGTTTTGACCATACAACTCCCAAGTGTTGCAAACATTGTGGTGTTACACACAGGTGTTCTTGCAAAGTTCTCTGTACCTTTCAACGCTTTGTAGATCAGTTTAGAGATCTCAAAAGTCAGCAAGTGCCTTCTCTGTGTCACTAGAAAAAACTCTATTTATGTCTCTGCAGCTTTGCTTGCCATTGTGCTTTTCCAACTGGTGATATCTCAACACAAATATTCAACAACTCCATGAGGTGGTGTGACTCAGTTTCCCCTTTCACACAGCAGACCAGGTTTATTATAGGTTTCCTACTGAGAAAAGCTTTGAACCTCCTTACAGATGTTAGCTGAGAAACAGTGTCCCCATACTCATAGCATGGCTATTAACTTCCCCAAAATCATAGGATTTACAATCAATACTAAATTCTTTGTTATAAGGTTTATAATTAGTATCAAACTTTGCATCATCAGATTTAACACTATCACCAAATCTTTTAGCACAGGTGAGTATTTAGTGTTTGTTTGTTTTTTTGTTTGTTTGTTTTTATGCACCATGCCTTTTGCTTGGACAATTTGGTTTGTTCAATATCCATTGGGTCATTCAATTCCTCTATGAACCTTGGCATGTATTTAGTTACTGTTTTTCCTTCCCCCTCAGTGTCCTGTTTAGTAGGGATCTCAGTCTAAGGTTATCTTTGGTGTCTTGGTATGCCAGGGGTGAGGTAAGGATGTAAAGGGACTTTGCATGTTCGCTAGGCCTCTGTGGAGTATAGAGGAATGGGGTAAAATGGAAAATGCTTCCCATCAAGTGTAAACCCCTCTGTCTGAGCTTTATTCACAATAGACATTTGTGTCTGCTCAAAATTGTCAGCTAGAGAAGACATTTCTTCCACAGTGTTCACCCTTTTGTCCCACAGACACTGTTTTACATCATCTTTACATATATTTAAGAAATACTGCTGAGCAACAACATCAAACATTCCTTTAACGCTTCTAATACCTTTGCCCCTTGCCCACTTTTCCATCAAATCTTTCATTTTGTTTACATATTCCACATTACTTGTATCAGCAGCACTCTTAGGATTTGTAAATTTCACTCTGTGTATTTCAGGAGTAATCTGAAATTGTTTCAAAACCATTTATTTGAAGTTAGAATAATCCAAAAGATTCTCAATTCACATTTTATTGACTACATCCAGAGCTTTACCAGTTACCTTTGAAATGAAAATGGGCATCTGCTGGTTATCAGGAATCTTATGAATCATGCACAACCTCTCAAAGATAGGGAAGTATTCACTATCTCGTTGTACTGACCTCACGCTTGGTAAAGCAACCCCCATCCTTTGATGCATTTATACCTGCTTCTGTATTTTTCACTTCATGCATCCGACGAAGTGGGTTCTAGCCCACAAAAACTTATGCCCAAATAAATGTGCTAGTCTCTAAGGTGCCACAAGGACTCCTCATTGTTTTTGCTGATACAGACTAACATGGCTGCTACTCTGAAACCTATTCAGCAATATCACCTGCCTCGTTGTATGCAGGACACAGCTGTTCACATTTGTGGACTTTTGGAGAGGTTTCTGCATTTCTCCTTTCCAACCTGTGACCACCTCTCCAGTCAAATCTTTTTCTTTAAGCTGTGTTTTAAAGTATTGAGTTGTGGGAGGAGTGAGACCAAGTGGTGGGAACTGCCATGTGGAGGGAACTTCATTATCCAAAACAGAGATACCAGCACAGTTAGTGGAAAATTACAGCACAAGATGGAGTCCAGTGCCACATGAGCCACTCACAAGCCCTTGCATCCATGTCCCATTGTGTTAATTGATGAGCCATGAAGTTGAATATCCATTTGCAATGTGCTGGCTGGACTGGATGTAAACTACTTTGTGGGAGTTACCACAGGAGGAAATGCATTTGAAATACAGGTAAATAGTCAATATTTGTTACTTCAGAGGCAAAAATGATACAGACACACAAATAGGATAATCACACTCAGCAAACCACAGCTTTTCCATAGATACCTGACATGACATATTTTGTACAAGATTTGTTGCAACTATATAGCAGTGGTGAATATGGGGGTGCCAGGGTGCTGCTTTGCAGTACCGGGTGTCACAGCAAGAGAGCTGTAGAACTAGAGCTCTCTGAAATCTAATTTTGTATTTTTGTATAGACATACTTCCATGTCCTGAAAAAGACTGCAAACTATTCTGTACTGTAGGAGAAAAGCCTGCCGAGGTACAGAGTAAATGAGACTATCCTGAGGACCTTGCGCTTGGTGTGAAGCTTCCCACTCCCAGAGAGTTAGAATGGAAGCTGCACCCTGAGAGTGGGCCTAGAAACCCAGAGCCAGAGGCAGGGCCTGAACGCTGCTCTGATATGGATCCAGTGTGTAGGACACAAACTTCTGGTGGGCGTCGAGCCACGGGAGCTTGAGCAGGGCTGTGACGACAAACCTGGAGCTGCCACATCAACGCTAGAATACTGTGAGTGGAAAGGGAGTGGGGCTGGGTGATCCCAGAGCTGTGTGCAGAAATCCTCAAGCTGTTCCCTTCACCCTAATGTGGTTCAGCTCCCCTAAAAACTCCAGTTGGTTCAGCACACCTATGCCAGAGCTCCCGCTTTGGCACACTCTGTTTCCAGTTTCTCTCTTCCAGGGCACAAGATCGTTAAAGCAAACAGACCCAGGGCTTCAAAAGGGGTTTTCTAAAACATTTCCTTTACTTTAGACAGCACAAGAGATACCGAACAGACATAATACAGTACCTGCACACCATTCCCTACCGCAGTGAACATAAGATTATAAGAACAGCGATACTGGGCCAGACCGTAGGTCCGTCCAGCCCAGTATCCTGTCTTCCGAGAGTGACCAATGCCAAGAGCTCCAGAAGGAATCCATACCACATTGACCATTCCTAGCTTCTGGCAAACAGAGGCTAGGGAATCATCCCTGCCCATCCTGGCTAATAGCCATTGATGGACCTATCCTCCATGAATTTATCTAGTTCTTTTTTTAACCCTGTTATTGTCTTGGCCTTCACAACATCTTCTGGCAAAGAGTTCCCTATGCATTGTGTGTAGAAATACTCTCTTTTGTTTGTTTTAAACCTGCTGCCTATTCATTTCATGTAGTGACCTCTTGTTCTAGTGTCATGAGAAGGCACAAATAGCATTTCTATATACACTTTCTCCACAATCGTCATGATTTTATTATATTTTTCAGCTTATTATCTATCCCTTTCTTAATGATTTCCAACATTCTGTTATCTTTTTTGACTGCCGCTGCCCATTGAGTGGTGGGTTTCAGAGAACTATACACAGTGACTCAAAGATTTCTTTCTTGAGTAGCAACAACTAATTTAGACCCCATCATTTTATACGTATATTTAGGATGAGGTTTTCCAATGTGCATTAATTTTTCCACATTGCCCTGAAGCAAACTTTGGGATTTGCCCAGAGCCCTCTGGGGTGTCCTCCTCCTCTAGCTGGAGTCTGCCGCTTTTCTGCAGCCACAGTGCTGCTATTAAAGAGTCCCCTTGCTGCCTTTCTGCCTCTGTCCTGCCCCAGCTTCTTGTAACTCCTTCAGTCTCTGTGTTTGTAAAGCACTGGACCGACATCTCCTTCTTATGTTCCTTCCCCACATGTCATCGTAGCCTTTTACATCCCAAGTCTCTTCTCCTTCCTCATGCACCATTTTGGCTACAATGTGCCTCTGCATTTCCATGTTCTCATTGCCAACATGGACCTCCTGGCATCCTGAAATCCTATCATCTATGAGGTGGGGAGCAAACTGATTTGGGACAGGCTGCTCCAGCTCTTTACTCATAAAGGGACCTAAAAGTTTTCTCCTAGTGCTCTGGTTCTCCCATCAAGCTCTATGCCAATCTAGATGGTGATATGGTCCTGGGCCCTCTTCTCTGAATCAGTTACTGGACAGTGAAGAAGATATTAAATCCTTTCCTGATCTTACTGTGCTGTGTCAGCCTGACAACAAGTCTGTGTACAAACCTTTGGTTCGCTATCTTTCTAATTGCTGGTAACCGGACCTCTGAAGCCTCACCCCTTGCCCCACCTCTTCTGCCAAGGCTCCACTCCTGCTCTGCCTCTTCCCCCAAGACCTCGCCCCTGTCTGTCATTACTTCCTTTCCCTGTCACTGTTAAAGGGCTTTCCCTTCACCCTCTCCCCTGGCTCTTGTCATGCAAACAGAAAGCAGGAGACCAGGTGCAGGTAATGTTTATTGGGGTTAGTTTCCAGCAAGCATGTCCATAACCTAGATTTTGCAGAGCCTTATTTCCCAATATCCCCTCTCCCATCTCGACTGATTGGTACTATGAGGGTGAGAGACGGCTTGATTAAAATCCTGTCTAGTATTTAGAACTTAGATTGTGATTTTGTTTATTTCTTAGGTAACCAATTTTGATCTGCACACTATTACTTATAATCACTTAATATCTATCTTTCTATAGTTAATACATATTTTTAATATAATTTTTTTAACCTGACGCAGTGTGTTGTTTGAAATGTAAAAGGGAAATCTCTTCAAAGGCAGAGGCTAGTGCATTCTCCTCTCCACACTGATGAAGGGGCAGACTGGGTAATAAACTTATACAGGTCAGGGTTCTGACAAGGGCAAGAGGGTTCAGCTGTGTAACTGCAATACCTGGAGAGGACTTGATAAAGAACAGAAAACTGCAGACAGGATTTTCTCTAGTCTGTTTACAATCAGATGCTCGTTTTTCCCCTAGAGGATGAGCAAATCCCACTGGGATTGCCCTGAGCTATATTTTAAATGGTGCACACTTCTGTATCGGCTCTCAGCATGGGATGCTGCTGCAGATGCTGGGGTGAGAGAGGTGTGGGACACAGCTACCGGAGGGGCATTCCCAGGGAAGATGCTTCCATCTCAGAAATTGCAGGTACCCATCTCTTGCTGTTTGACAACCCAAGGACAACCTAACCCTCTGTAGACAGCTTGAGGTCAAGGGAAGAATTTTTCCATCGACTCTAGCTAGAACCTCTTGGGGAGGTGGATCATCTGTGCTGATGGAACAACCCCTGCTGTCGGTGTGAGTAGTGCCTTTCTAGCATTTTCAGTGTGGACAGGCCCTCAAGCAGATCTTCCAGAAAAGCACCCAGTCTGGATCTGCAGGTATGGGGTGTTGGGGAATCCACCACTTCCCTTTGCAGTGTGCTCCAAAGGTTATTCACTGACAGTATTAAACATTTGACTCTTATTTCTAGGTGGAATTTGTCTGGCTTCAGCTTCCAACCACTGAGGTTTCCTCTGCCTTTCTCCACTAGATCACAGAGTATATTAGTACCCATGTTTTTCTCCCAGTGAAATTATCTCTTTGATGGTATTTTTGATAACATAAATAGATGAAGATCTTTATGTCTCTCATTGTTCAACATTTTCTCCAGCCCCCAAACACTTCTCTGGCTCTTTTCTGCACTCTCTCCATTATTTCAACATTCTTTTTGAAATGTGGACCCCAGGACTGGACACAGTCAGTTTCATCACTGCCATGTGCAGAGGTAAAATCCTTCCCTTGCTGCAACTCACCACTCCCCTGTTTATGCAGCCGAGGATTGAATCAGCCCTTCTGGCCACAGCATCACACTGGGAGCTTGTGATGAGTTGGTTGTCCACAGTGAGCCCTAAATCCTTTTCAGGGTGCCTGCCTTCATAATACAGTCCCTTAGTTTGTGGGACGGACCTGCTTTCCCTGTTCCGAGAGGATCACTTTGTATTTGACAGTGTGTAGGTCCTACATTCCCCATTCCGAGAGGATAACTTTGCATGTCACTGTATTAACCCATGGTGTTTGTATGAGCCCAGCTCATAAAACACTCTAGATTAATCGGTGTGCCTGCCCTGACTCCTCATTGTAACCACTCTGCCAACTTTTGGGTCATCCACAAATTTTATCTTCAGTGATTCTATATTTGCTTCCAGATCCTTGATAAAAATATTGAAAAGCATCGGGCTGAGAACTGATCTGTGCAGAACACCACTAAATGCAGCTGGATTTGCTGACAATGGCCCTTTGACCAGTGCTTTCTGAGATCTGTCTGTTAGCCACTTTTTAGTCAATTTTATGTATGCTCTACTGATATTGGTTAGTGTTTTTTATCTGGATGTTTTCCGCTACTAACTCAAATACCTGACTATAACAGGGTTAAGAAAAGACCTAGATAAATTAATGGAGGATATGCCCATCAATGGCTATTAGCCAGGATGGACAGGGATGGTGTCTCTAGCCTCTGTTTACCAGAAGCTGGGAATGAGCGACAGGGGATGGATCACTTGATTCATTGTCTCTGGGACACCTGGCATTGGCTACTGTCAGAAGGCAGAATACTGGGCTAGATGGACCTTTGGTCTGATCCAGTCTGGCTGTTCTTATATATGTTCCTATGTCTCATGAGAAAGCATTGACCTGTGCTTGGCACCTCACTCTTGGAGAGGGCTCTCAACTGACAATCGAACATGGAAATAGACTCCTTTCTCCCACTCATGAGCCTTTCCCCTAGAGGCCCAAATCAGTGGGAGTTAGGTGCTTATGGACCTGTGTGAACCACTAGAAACCCCCCTGATGGATGAAGATTCCCCAGGGACATCCCCTTTTTGAATTCTATCACTTAGTCAGTTCTCACTCTATCTAATGAGTGGTCTAGTGACACTGTCTAGCACTCAGTTTTTAATCTGAATCTCATGTGGTCAAACAACTTGCAATAGTCTATGTCTATTCCATCTCTGCAGTTATCTTTATCAACCAATTAGGTATCACCTAATAAACGAAATCATGTCTTTCTGATGTGTCGTATTTTCTATCAAATTTTGTTCATTGGCATGAATTGTACTCCTACCCTTTAATTCTGTATTAAATAAATCTCCTATCCACTTTTCCATTCTTATGCCCAAGACTGATGTCAAACTAAGTGGAATTTAATACCCAAGTCATCTCTTTTTGAATTACGTTAGCACTCTATCAGTCTTCTAGGATATCCCTGGTATTCCAGTATTTATTAAAAATTAGCATCAGTGGGGCAAGGATCTCCTCAGACAACTCTTTTAGGACTCTTTTGGTGTGAGATATCTGGATTTGCTGATTTAAAAATATTGCTCCCTTGTAGGTGCTGTTTACCATTCTCCATAGTTACCAGTGGACTGGAAAGAAGTTCATGTGATTTGAGTGCATCATATTGCTTCTTTCCAAATACAGCACATACTGGGCTGAGCGCTTTATTTCAAACAGTGTGTTTCCCTCCGCATAACAGAAGTTATTAAAGGCCCTGAAACCTGGCGGGGTTGCTAAATCAAGGGCTATTGTGGGGATGCACTTCACACACTCGGCTGCACATGCAAACACACAGAATCATAGAATTGGAAGGGACCTCGAGAGGTCATCAAGTCTAGTCCCCTGCACGCATGGCCAGACTATGTATTATCTAGACCATTCCACAGAGTCCCATGTGCGCACACACACACATGGAGGCCCATGCGCGCACACACATTCCAAACCTGCAACACCTCATCCAAGAGGTGTAGTGTGAGAACCCCGAACAAAGCAGGCCTGCTGGGAAGATGAAGGTGGGGGGAGGGGAGAAACCCACCAGAACTGAGGAATAAACTAAGGCTCTGAGCAGCTCGTTAGCTGTGGAGCAGCGTCAGCACTCAGGTTACTTTGTGCAGGCTACTGACAGAACCTTAGGCTTCTTAAAGGACAGGCAGGAGATGAGCAGCAGTTTGAGAAAGTCAGTGGCCAAGGACACTGCTTGCTACTCTGCTTCATCCCCTTGCCAGCTGGGAGCAAGAGCAATATATGCTGCTTGCATTGCTTACTCCTCTCCAACCATCCCCTCACCTGCCTGGAGCAATGCTGCTCATTCTTCTCCATCCTGCCCTCCCGCCCTCCCTGGGCTGGCTATTTTTTGCTCAGCCAATAGGAATGCAGTGGGCTATCTTGCAGTACTTTTTTCAAATTCATTTTCCTGAAACAAACAGGGTCAGGGAGTGGTAGGGGTAGGCAGTATTCACTTGGGTGGTGGCAGCATTACCAGCCTGGAGTGACCAGTATTAATTTTTGGAGTCCTTTCAGGCCCCCACCTTCTGCACTTGAAGTGCCAGAGTGGGGAATCAGCCTTGACGCCACCCGCGATCTTTCCTTGCTGTCACGAAACAAACATGCACTGTCACACCACAAACATTACTTAAATTACACTTAAAACTTTCCCATTTTCTACAACTCTCTAATTTTGGGGGGAATGGCAGGACTTACTCTTTAATATGTTTAAGGGTGGCCGAGTCTCACAATATTGAGTACCATCCATTCAGTTCATTGCAGTGATGTTTAATTTCTGAAATCCTTCCAATTTAAGGATTCCTCTGTGAATGCCTGGATTTTACCACATCTTCTCAGAGTGCAGTTGCACTTCTTTTTCCCCTATACCTTTCGAGGAGCTGCTGCCCCTCAACTGCTACCCTCAAGCAGCCATTTTGCAGCTTTCTGCTGTATCTCCTCTTACAGCTGGTAAATATTCTTATCGCCTGTTGTACTTACTCTTTAACGTTTGTGAGGGTGGCAGAGTGTCACAAACCTGAGTACGATCAGTGAATTTCCTGGAGGGGATGTTGACTCTCTCAAATCCTTGCAGCAACACACCGGAAACTTCCTTCCAGCTTAATCCTTTCTATTTATCATAACTAGTTGTATGAACCCATCAGGGAACATAAACCTCAGCCAATCTGAACAATTTCTTTGTCATAGATCTATATGCTGCTAATGTCCATCATTTAATTATACTCCAGATAGTGATTCTTTTTAAAGGTACAGACTGTAGGGTTAATTAAAAAAAAGTATAATAAATAGATTTGGTAACTTTTGGGATAGTTTTTAAGTGACTGTGGACTATTGGTGCAGTAGAAAATAGCCCCAGGAATCATGGTTAAAGTTGCCCCCACAAAAAAATGATCTGAAACGGTGCCTCTTGCATCCGCATCTAAGTTCAATATTTACCTAAGTGCCTTTGTGACTCTAGCCCTGACACCTTTCTGGAAGATGCTTTAGCCAAGCACAAGTTAAGGTTGTTCAAATCCAAGGGTGCTGGCTGGCAACACTTGGAGGAAACAGCCAAGGTCCCAGACATCCACCTCTCACTTTCAAAAAACTCTTTCCTACTTTCTTTGTACAAGAAGCAGACTCCCTGCAGCAAAACATTTTTATCTGCTTTTGCCATCCTCCAGTGGCTCTAATGTCCCAGCTGCTTGCTCTGCTAGAACCTGGGAAATGCCCCTTCCTAAGGTGGCTGGCAGCTGTAGCACCATTGTGGGATGAGAACATGGTTGCAACTGCTTTGGGGGATAGGGTCATAATTCAGAATGATCTGGACAAGTTAGAGAAATGGTCTGAGGTAAACAGGATGAAGTTTAACAAAGACAAATGCAAAGTGCTCCACTTAGGAAGGAAAAATCAGTTTCACACATACGGAATGGGAAGAGACTGTCTAGGAAGGAGTAAAACAGAAAGGGATCTAGGGGTTATAGTGGACCCCAAGCTAAATATGAGTCAACACTGTGATCTAGGATGCATTAACAGGTGTGTTGTGAGCAAGACACAAGAAGTCATTCTTCCACACTACTCTGCGCTGGTTAGGCCTCAGCTGGAGTATTGTGTCCAGTTCTGGGCACCGCATTTCAAGAAAGATGTGGAGAAATTGGAGAGGGTCCAGAGAAGAGCAACAAGAATGATTAAAGGTCTTGAGAACATGAGCTATGAAGGAAGGCTGAAAGAATTGGGTTTATTTAGTTTGGAAAAGAGAAGACTGAGAGGGGGCATGATAGCAGTTTTCAGGTATCTGAAAGGGTGTCATCAGGAGGAGGGAGAAAACTTGATCATCTTAGCCTCTAAGGATAGAACAAGAAGCAATGGGCTTAAACTGCAGCAAGGGAGATTTAGGTTGGACATTAGGAAAAAGTTCCTAAGTGTCAGGGTGGTTGGACACTGGAATAAATTGCCTAGGGAGGTTGTGGAATCTCCTTCTCTGGAGATATTTAAGAGTAGGTTAGATAAATATCTATCAGGGATGGTCTAGACAGTATTTGGTCCTGCCATGAGGGCAGGGGACTGGACTCAATGACCTCTTGAGGTCCCTTCCAGTCCTAGAGTCTATGAATCTATGATTGAATAGGACCATTTTTATCATTGATGCTACAACACTTATGCAATTGCAACAAATTCTGTACAAAGTGTGTCCTGTCATGCACCAATGGGAAAGTTATGATTTACTAAGTATGATTATCCAGATTATGTGCATGCATCATCTTTGTGTCTGAAGTTATATATATTGGCTATGTACAGGAATCTTACATGTGTGTTGTGTTCCTGGGTAACACCCTCATGTGGATAAGGCCAGGCAGCGATGTGTTGAGGGCCAGCAAGGACACTTAGTTCTCACACTGAGCCGTAGAAGAAACTCACTTCTGCAAGAATATGGTCAATGGTTGCCCTTGTGAGAAATCAAAACCTGTAAGGACATGGGATATGCTCATGTGACCCTGGACTATGAATTGAGCCAGTAATTTTCCAGACACCTTGGGCTGTGGTCTTTGTTTGGGACTGTAAAATCCAATGCACAGGGCTGAAGATATAGATAGAAGGACCCTTGAGACATCTTCTTGTTATGTTCATTTCTCTATAATGGGTTTCCAACAAGGAAGCATTGAACACTGATGACTTTCAACCTGATTGGGTAATTTCCAGAGAGACTTTTGCAAGCTAACAGTTATTTCAGTACTCCAGTGATCCTGATCTCTGAACACTGAAAAATCACTTGGATGTATCTGATCTATTAGCCATTTATAACTCTTCTCCTTTTCTTTTATTATTAACGTTTTAGTTTGCAGAATCAGGATTATTGGGTAAGGTCTGAGTTATATATTGGCTGGGATAAGTGGCAGGTTTCTTGAGATTGGAGGGATCCGATGTGTGGTGAAATTGGTTTTCACTGACTGCTCATCACAGAGTCCAGTGTCCGGGCATTTCTGGCTTCTAATTAACCAGTGTGGTGATACAGATGTTTACGATTGTTTCTGGCTTGGTATAATCTAATGACAGAACAACCACCAGTCTGTGGTGAATCTGCCTGATTTCTCAGCAGTTTGTCCTGAATTTGGCACCATCAGTGGAGCATGGTGACACATGGACATCACTGGCATGTGCTTCACAGACTATTGCTCATTACCCCCACCTTTTATAGATGGGGAAACTGAGGCAGCAGAAAGGGAAGTGTTTTGAGCCAAGAACATAGCCCATGAGTTCCTAGCTGTCAATTGCTTCCATAGTCTCTCTCAACCTGACTTGTGCAGTACATGAACAGAGATGTTTCTCTAGTTCAAGGAACCTCCCTTGAGTTCAATGGGGCTGCACTATAGCCTATAGGGCTCATCTGCTTGCTTGCCTATATATCTTTTTTGTGTGGATTTCTTCTTGCCTTATGGTTTTGATTACTTGTTTTATCATAATAGGGTATAATAGATTTATATTAAAGTAGTTTATCTGTAAGGCAAGGGAGTTATAGGCCATATCCTTTATGTTGAACTAAGGCAAAGTTAGCATATACAAGTGTGGGACTTTTCACCCAGATAGCAAAGTCAGCTCACATTTGTTCAGGACCTTTCACCTAGCTATATAAGCTAAAGCACAAGTTCCACATATGATGTGTTGAAGCTGGTTGGCATAGGGCTTTCCTTATTTCTGACCCTTTTAAATGTAACGAGTACACCACAACTTGGAAAAACCCAAAATAACCAGTTAGTTTAGAAATAACAAATGTGATACCTAACCACAAAAGGGCCATGGTAACTAACTGACATATATGATAATTAGTTGAGATCATTGGAATACTAACATGTGGGAAAAAGACAGCCCGACATAAGTTAGGTGAGGAAATACAAGTAAGGAAATGGAGAATGATCCCCTACTGAATATGCATGAAACATAACGGTGTCAACGTAATGTATTATAAAGGTGGCATCCCAACCTAGGGGCAGTAGAAGCAGATGTGGTCCTTGGGATGCACCAGAACGATGGCCACAGGTGATGATGGGACAGTGATGGATAGCACTTCAGGTTGTCCTACAAGGGGTGGTGTGAGTCTATGTTTGTGCGGATGTGCGTTCTGTAATATTGCTATCTTACCAAGATGGGGTGTTTGTGACTGTGCTCAATGTATTAATGCATCATATTTGTAAATATAAAGACTTTATATAGAGTGAGTGTTGCGCCTGTGCTCATTGGGATTCCCAACAATAGAATAATTTCAATAATACTGGGCCTGACCAGGAGACAAGGACCTGTCAACCCTCAAAGTGATAACAGCACCTGCCTCTCCCAGCTGAGGATTTGGCCAAAGTCATTTATCTAGAGATGAAGCATCAGCAGAGACAAGTGAACTAGAAGTGTAGAGTCCCAGCTATGCCACGGATTCACTGGGTGACCTTGGGCAAGTCACTTTCTAAGTCTCAACCACAGCCTCTCCATGTATTAATGCAGGTGATTATTTATTATTTCTAGTGGGCTGCCACCCAAAAGCCCTAATTAGATCTGCAGAGTCACACACTGCACTGATTTGACTCCTTGCAGCACACCATTTGCCTCTATGAACTGTGTAGAGTTCCAGGCAACCTGAGGTCCCTGGTAAACGAGCAAGACAAGGCTGAAGACTGAGCTTTGTGGAAACCTGTTTTTGTGGCTGTAGTTTTTAGCTGTTTCTTTAATAAATTCCTCCTGTTTAAAAAGGACGGCAACTCCACTGATCACGATACACAAATAACCTCAGAGCAGTGCCGATTCATTGCTACAGCAAAAGTGTGGTGGTGGGGTGGGGGTCAAGATTCCCCATTCTCAGCTCTGCCACTGACTCATGTGGTTTTAGGTAAACTACTTTATTGCTGCACATGGCTAAGTAAGCCCATGACATGGGGATAATGCTGTGATGACTGCACCCCATGTTCTCCACAGTGATATTATTGTGATGTGATTAGGACATAATTATGATACATTTTATGCAAGATAAGCCCTGTGAGATCTCACTGGAGAAGTTATGATTTGCTGACTATGATTATCTTATTTGTGTACATCTACCATTTTTGAGTGAGATGTTACGAATATTGGCTATGCATCTGTATTTCAAATGGAATTACGCCTGAGTAAGATGTTTTCAGTACAGGCAGTGGCTGGAGAAGGGTCTATTCAGGGCAATGAGCCATTAGGAAAATGCAATAGGCTTTAGAAGAAACTTATCTCCCACTGGGGAAGCCTTCCTATGAACGCTACAGACAGCCTCCAAGTAATGGCTACTTTGACTCTACAAGGACATGTGATGAGACCACGTCTCTGGACTCCATCTTGGGATGTCAGTCGCTTTTTCCATCAACCAGTCTGGGAACTTAGCTTTGAGACAAAGGGTTTTGTCCACCTGAAGAGACTCCTGGAAACACACAAGGAACAAAATCTGAAGTGGGGGAAATGCTGGATCCAGGCTAAAGGGATTTTTACCCTGTGTATGAAACACTTGGGGGTTTCAAGCTGTAAAGCAAGTGCTGCTGCCCCATAAGAAAATGCTGCCTCCTTGTATCATCTCTTAGGGTGAGAATCTGTTATTCATATCCAATCTATTTTGTATTTTAAGCTTAGTTTGTATTTTTTGCTTATTTGCTAGTTAATCTGCTTGAATTTTTTGGCTATCACTAAAATATCTGAAAACCTATATTTTGTCTCCACGCTGAAGGAGGTGACAGATGTTATGAGCTTATGCCATATGGTTTCCCATGCAGCGCAAGATGGTATAATTTGGGGGATTTACTCCAGAGGAGGGGATGTGCCTGAGGAGTTCAGAGAAGCTTTCCCCTACAAGGGCTTGTAACTGTAGCTGGACGTAGCCCTACCTGTATGTATGCTGGAGACATCGCCGGGTGGAAGTCTTAGTTGGTTGTCACAGCAGTACAGTGCTGGAGGGAGCCCATGCTGGGGGGTCAGGGGTTGAATGGTACCCCAGTTCCATCTGGAAGCCTGGGAGGACCCTGTCACAAAGGCTGCCTGGCAGCCTAGCTAAAGAGCTTCTGGACGTAGTGATCAATAGCATCATGCAGAGCGTATGTTAGACTCAGCTTCACCATTCAGCTTCAGCCCCTGGGCAGTGGGTCCCTTGTACTTCCAGATAAGGTGCCATGTATCTGTGAGAATAGCCGGCTAATGGCAGGTGTGCTGTTTATCTCCCTCCCTGTGAGCTACCTAAGCCACCCCAGCTTCTGCCCAGCATCCTCTCTTCACAGCTAACACAGGGGCTTCTCCTTCAGCATCTCTCAGCTGTTGTCCTCCAACCTGAAAACTGATCCTTTACCCTGCCCCCGAGGTCTAGCTCAGGACAAAGGGCTACCAGCTCATCCCCACTGCAGGGCTCTGCCTCCTACAGGCCCCCAGCCAGGAGGAGAAAAAGGGAGCTGAAAGTTAAGGAAATAAGCCACACAAGGGTCTCTGCCCTCAGGAGTTTGTAGCTGAGCTTTAGGGCCCACAAGCTGTAGGATGCACAATCTCACCCACCTGCCTCAGAACCCTGCTCCCAGCCCTCAGCTGCCTTTATACACCTTCCTGGCTTCCCCCTCCACTCCCGACTGGCCTGTCAGCCCCCGTGCTATGTCCTTGCTGCACTCACTCAGGCTCCTTGTCAGGCTGCAGCAGATCCCATCCTAACACCAGAGCAGAGGGAGCCCAGCTGGTGGGAAAGGGAGGTGGAGATGGTCCAGCAAGTGATGAGGAGAGGGGAGGAGAGTAGAGAGAGACAGGGACAGCACCTTGGAGGAAGAATCATAGAAGTGGGAGGGGCCTTAAGAGAAGATGTGGAACACGGGTGGGGACTTGGGGAAAGAGGTTGGTCAGAGAGCAGAGTTCAGGGATTCAGTTACCAGTCTGTCATGTTGACAACGCACAGTAAGTTCAGGACAAGTTAGGGCTCAGCACCATGTCACCTCCCAGCTCTGCATGGAGCTCAGTCTAAGAGCCAGAGCACCAGGAGAAAACTTTAGGTCCATTTATGAGTAAAGAGCCAGAGCAGCCTGTCCCAGATCTGTTTGGTCCTCACTCCATAGATGATGGGGTTTAGCATGGAGGGCAGCAGGAAGTAGACACTGGCAATGAGAACGTGGAAATGCAGGGGCACTTTGTGGCCAAATCGGTACGTGAGGGAGGAGAAGAGAGCTGAGATGTAAAAGACTAAGATGGTGCAGAAGTGGGAGATGCAAGTCCCAAAAGTCTTGAGCCGGGCGTCCTTTGTGGGGAGGCTGAAGATAGCTCTGAGGATTTGGATATAGGACACGGTGATAAAAAGCACATCCATACTGATCACCAAGATTGCAACAGAGAGACCGTAGTAACTACTGACACGGATGTCAGCGCAGGCCAACTTCACTACAGCCATGTGCTCACAATATGATTGTGGGATGATGTTAGTTCTGCAATATGGCCACTGCCTCGCCAGCAAGACATAGGGCAGTACGAGCATGCTGCCACGTAGCCCCACGGCCAGGCCAATCTTGGTCACAACAGGGTTTGTCAGGATACTGGAATGTCTCAGAGGATCACAGATGGCCACGTAGCGATCAAAAGCCATGGCCACAAGGATCCCAGACTCCATCACTATGAAGCAATGAATGAAGTACAGCTGGGTGAGGCAGGCACTGAAATCGATCTCTCTGGAATTGAACCAAAAGATTGCCAGCATTTTGGGCAGGATGGACATGCACAGGACCAGGTCAGTGATGGCCAGCATGCAGAGGAAATAGTACATGGGCCCATGGAGGCTCTGCTCCATCTTCACGATGAACAGGATGGTGAAGTTCCCCACGACAGCTATGGCGTAGATGGCACAGAAGGGAATGGAGATCCGGACATGGGCTGCCTCCAGGCCAGAAATGCCCAGCAACATGAAGGTGGAGGGATTGTTTACGCTGGTTGTGTTGTAATCTGACATGGAGTAGGAGAGAAGGTGTCCAACTCTGAGGCAGAACAGTGTCTCCTGTATGTACTGTATGTTCCCCTGACTTCCTGTACGTGCCCAAGGTCAAGGATGATGGTTGCAGTACGAATGCCTGGACAGAGAGAGACAATGTTAATATGAGACACTATATGCACTACTGAAGGCTCTTCTCGTTGGTTAAACAGATTGTTCACTATTGACACACTGAAAATTGACATTTTCATTATTCAGAGGAATGAATTGTGAACAAATGACCCTACTGATGCCAATTCCATGTTTTATGGTGCCCCATATGTCAATAATTCCTACCCTTTGGAGTCTATGAAACTTTAAAAGGCTCTATCGGGAAATGCCAGTGTGGATACTGGTTATCTGTCATTGTTCATTCATGAAATGAAACCCATGCTAGAGATTCTGTGTTGTAGGGAGTTTCCCATTCACCCAGTTGCTCCAAATGTGAGAATACAAAAAATCTAAACCTTTGACAAACATGTTTTGGGGGAAGCATCCCAGCTGGAACACATCTCCAGGAAAAGACCAGGCATGATCGAGTCTCTATAAAGGATATAGCAGTTATAAAGGGGATATCTGAGACAGGGAGAGGATGCCATATGAGGACAGGTAGAAATTTCCGGGACTGTTTATTTAAAAGAAGAAAGAAAAAAAGAGGCCTGTGGTAGAGGAGAACAATATAAAGAATGCAAACAATTATATTCAAATGGGCAAACAGAGAACAGTCCCTGACCCGTAATACCTGTAGACACTTAGTGCTTCAAAAGATCTAATTCCCCAAAGATGAAGCAAATTGTGAGTAAAACTGATTGGGAGGAATAATTTAGACAGAAATGTGAATGGAAATTAGCACTTCTTTAAGAAGAGTTTATTGCAAAGCTAAAAAGCCTCAATTCCACAATCAAGAAAGTGAACAACTTTGGCTAAAAACACAGTTAGTGGCTAAGTGAAGGCAGCAGTGAGGAGTGAAGAGGCAATATATAGTAAATGGGGAAAAGGGAAAAATAGATAGAAAGTAATACCAACTGGAAATGATGAACATTGATAAGGGACATTAAAGACATCAGGGAAAACTCCAAGCTTGCCAGAGTTAAGGATCACAAAAATGAGGCTATTAAATATATTGAGAACAAAAGAAATCCTAGAAAAGGTTTAGGCCAATTCCTAGAGGAGGAAAGGAAACTTGTTAATGTTGCAGAAAAGGTCGATGTTGTGGAAGTGGAGAAAGAACTGACAGGGATTTGAAGGGGATTTCAATGGCAAACAGTCCCCTCTGGGAGCAATTGTCAGGCTGTAACTCTAATAATGCAAGATTTGTAGAAGGGAGGATTGTGTGAGGCAAGTAGGAAAGAACTGTGGGAGAAGTTGTTGCGACCTTGAGTTAGATAAGTACGGAATGTAGACTAGAGTTTAAATTGGTGAGAAAAATAAGCTATCAGGATGACCTGTGTCTAAACAAAATGCAGCTGTTGCCCATTATTGTTTGTAACAAAACGTACAAATGCTGCTGTAATTGTTTGTCGGAGAGAGACTTGTTTAGCTCTCTCCCTCCACGACATTGCTATAGATAATAAAGTATCTGACTTTGCTGCACCCAAAAACAGAGTGAGACTCTGTTTTTCTCTGACAAAGTGTTCAAGAAACATTTCTGTTCTGCTTTCAGAAAGAAGCAGTATGAGGTGCACATATCACGTGAGATGAAGGAATACCATCCAGTCCATTAGCAGACAAGGAGAATGTGAAAGAGCATCTACAGTACAACCTTAGTGTTATGAACACCAGATATCCAAAGTGACTGTTCATCCACACATCTCATTCGGAACCAGAATTAGACAACCAGGAAGCAGCAGAGCCAAAAATAAAATAAAGGCAAAATACAGGGCAGTTTTGTGGTAAACATAAACTATTTAAAAAAATAAAGGGAATGTTTAAAAAAATGTTACGACAATATTAGGAATCAATGGAAATGCTGGTAGGGGATTACTTAAAACAAAAGACTATGCATATAAATAATGCTAGGTTATCATTTTGGAACAGGTAACGCAGGCCCGACCCAAAGGCTAGGGCACTATTTTGTGGAACATGGGGACCCTGAAAAGGATTTAGGGGTCATTGTGGACACTCAACTCTTGATGAGCTCCCTGTGTGATGCTGTGACCAAAAGAACAAGTGTGATCCTTGAATGAACTGGGGCAATGCAAGGATTTTCCTTCTGCACATGGCATTGTTGAAGCCAACTGTGTCCAGGCCAGGGTCCACATTTCAAAAAAGGATGTTGAAAAATTGAAGAGGGTGCCCAAAAGAGCCACAAAAATTATCTGAGGCTGGAAAAAAGGCCAAACAGTGTGAGAGACTTAAAGAGCTTCACCTATTTATACTAAAGAGTAATAACGGGCCCTTTAATCTAGCGGGCAAAGGCAGAGCAAGGCCCAATGGCTGGAAGCTGAAACCAGACAAGTTCCAGCTGGAAAAAAGGGACAAATATTTATCACTGAGATAGGTTAAGTTTTGGAACAAACTGCAAAGGGGAAAGGTTGATTTTCCAACTCCATGTGCCTGCAGAGCCAGACTGGATGCTTTTCTGGGAGATCTGCTTGAGGCCTTGTCTACACTGAAAAAGCTGCAGCGGTGCTGCTGTAATACCTCAATGTAGACACTACTTGCACTGACAGGAGAGGTTCTCCCATAAGTGCAGGTAGCCCACCTCCCCGAGAGCTGGTAGCAAGGTTGATGGAAGAATTCTTCTGTCGACCTCATGGTGTCTACACCGGGGTTAGGGTGAGACAGCTACATCTCTCAGGGGATTCCTTTCTTAGGGCAATTCTAAAAAAGGAAATGCAAATTTCAGTTGCATAGTATGCTGTCATGGGAGGTGATAATATTCATCTACGCATCGCTGGTTAGGCCTCAGCTTGAGTAGTAAGTCCAGTTTTGGGCATCAGTGTATAGAAAGGATGTAGAGAGACTGGAAAGGATCCAGAGGTGAGTGGCACTAATGATCAAAGGGATGGGAGGGAAGCCATATGACAAAGGCTGAAGGAACTGGGTATGTTTAGTTTGGAAAAGAGGAGATTAAGTGGGGACATGGTAGCGGGCTTCAAATACATGAAAGGCTGCCGTAAAAAAGATGGGGAAAAGTTTTAGCTCTTTTGCTGAGGTTTTCAAAGTGAATATTGATAAAGAAATTTGTTCAGGCATTTGTATTCACCATGTGACATAAAACACAAAAAAAGGGACATTCATTTACACCAAAAATTTGAACATATAACAGTGATGAAAGAAAATTGTTGATATAATCTATATTTGGCCTGTGGAACTTCTTGTCACAGACATTATTGCAGCAAAGAGCTTAGCTGAATGTCATTCACAAATGGATGGGTCATTGTAGGTGTTGCTGGTGGCACCACCATTAGCTAAGGCTGTCTGACATCTTCCATTTTCAGTTGCTGATAAGTTTGTCAAACTTTAATTATTTGGACTGAAATTTCCCATGCTGGGTGTCTGCTTCTGGCTGAATTGTTTTTGGAAAGTTTCAGGCACTACAGTTTATCTGACTTCTCAAACTGAACTTGGAGAAAAGATGTTTTGCCCATGTTGAAAAATTCTTATAGTTCTTCCTGTGAGGACCCCTAGAACCTCCATGTTTTCCAGGAGATAAAAGTCAGATAATAGCTGCACTCCACCCACCCAGTTAACATATAGAGACCAAGACGCAAGAGCAGGGGGTGATAATGTCTGTGCATTGACACACCACTGGCTCCTGAGGTGTTTACTCAATTCTTACTTCAAGGGGAATTTTGCCTCTATGAGGTCTGAGCAAACTACATGCCCCAGTTTCAGAATTTGGCCCTCTATTGTACATCTACTAAAACCTTTCATCCTGAAAAATCCACTGTAGCACTGAAATGCAGCTGCCTTGAGGCTGGAGGCCATCAGCTGAGGAAGGAGGACAAAGAAAAGAGGGACAAATTTGGCCAGTGATACTGTAACATACTCATCACCTGTGGTAAGGGCCCTGGGATATTTAATATCTGTGCAAAGAAAAAACTCACACAGACTTACTCTCTATCCTGGCACACCCGTATTGCACTGCGTTTGTCGAGCAGGTGAACTCCTCATCAAGAGATGGTACCTGAGAATTCTGAGATGGAAGTGTCATCCCTGGAAATCCCCCTCAGGTAGCCGTGCCCCACACGTCTCTCTCTCCAGCATCTGCAGAAGCGTCCGATGCCGAGAGCCGACACAGAGGTGTGCACTACTTATAATATATCTCTGAGCAATCCCAGGGGGGGTGTTCAGCCTCTAATGGAGAAGTGGCATGTGAATGTAAACAGGCTGGAGACCAGCCTGTCTGCCCTTCTGTGCTCTTTATCCAGCTTCAGGAGTAAATAGTAATTAAGGGACCTTCCCAAAGGGAGATGAGATCTCTTAGGCTCTGTGCTGAGTCAGAGAGGAATTGGCTGCTCTGTGTATTTGTGTATATTTAAAAAGTATAGTTGATTACTAAGAAAATTAGGGATAATGACTAGATCCACATAGGGTCTGATACCCTGTAAATGCTCAAGATGGCTAAGTAGATAGCAGACTGACAGATCTGGAGAGCAATCACTCCGAAGAGACAAAAACACTTTATGCAGGTACACTGGGCTGTTGCTAAGGGATCAGAGATCAATAATTCTCAGCAGTAACCAGGGTGGATAAAAATCAATTATTTTTGTTAAAAATAAAAAAAAAATCAGATTTTTTTATTTACTTCAGATTTTTTCGTAAAATGTTTTTTGAGGATAAAACTTATCCAAAGATAGTTTTAATGAAGATACATTATAGCTCAAAGATATCTCATCATGGAATAGGGATTATAAATTCTGATGCTATAGTATGAGACAATATGTGCATGCAATGTTTAAGAAAACTTTTGTAAACGAGTTCCAATAGTTCATGGATTAGGAACCCAATTGTATGGGGTTCCTGGGGCTTCTGTATAGATTATTTAAGTAAATCTTTTTATCTACTGAAAGGGATCCGGTGCTCAGTCTAGAAGATACCATCAGAGATGCTTAGTTTCTCAAACTGTGGATTTGTGTCTCCAGAGGTAACATGCTTGTTAACAGCAACATCTTTTATAAATAAATAAATAATATATAGAGACGACAAATAACAGACCTCAACTCGATTGTCCCCCTGCAAATATGAGTACACAGAGTCAATCCCTTACCTCTCTCTAAAAGTGCAAAGTTCAATGAATAGAAAATTGTTCCGGCTGGAATAGATCTGGACAAGGAGAAGAAGTCTGGAGATAAATGTGAGAAGTGAGGGACATACGCTTGTTTTATTAAAATATTATTTGTTTGCTGTTGAAGAAAATATCCAGAATACTTAACATTGTTGGTTTAGTTAAATAAAACAATTTAAATGTCTGTCTAGTGATGCTCTCCCCTAACACAGCATGGCAAGAAAATCCTCGAAATACTAATGATTAATCTGTTGAATTGGAGATAGTTCACCTCCCAATGACTTCATAAATATCTGCTTCAATTACCTTTGGTAAATGAAATAACCAATCATTCATTTTCTGATATAGCTGTAAAACTAATCTGAAAAGTTTTCAAAACAAATCACTGTTTAAAAAGGTATAGTGTGTACCTTCTAAAAATGAAACCTACATCTATGTCTGAGTTGTGAATATGTATTATATTATATATGTTATAACAACCAACAAGAATGCACTTTTATGTAAAAATCCATGACTAAATCGAGTCTGTCTGACTAGTGAATTACATCGTGATTTAAATCACAATTTAAATTAAATCCACCCTGGCAGTAACTATCATCATCCTGTGCAGCACAGGATCTTGAAAACACCTAATAAAAGAAAGTCACTATGATCATATATCCAATGATACAAATTGGTAAACTGAGGCAGAGGGAGATATGTATTGGCCAGTGTCACACAGAGAATGTGTGGCAGGATGACAGAACCCAGGAGTCCTGACTTCCACGGTCTCTCCCTCATGTCAAGAGGGAAATGGACTCCCACTCTGGCAGCAACTGTTCGTTAGGTGGGATGCAGAGGGAAGCTGAGTCAGACTTTCCAGCACTGCCCTGGCTGGAGGGTGCTTGGATTCCCACAGCTGAACTCTCTGCCTGCTCCTCTGGCTCATCGGGGATATTTCTTTTGTGCGGAGCATCTGGATTTTTAAGCACTGGAATGAGACTGAATGCATTCTTCTGTCTGAGCACAATGGGCACCATGTCCGTCTGCAGTCAGGTTACTAACATTCTGTAGCTGCCCAGCATGGCTTGAACTTCCTCAGTAGCTAGAGCCAAAGGGTGTATGTGTGGGCCAGGTCCTGATTTGGCTGGATTATTGTCTTGATTATTTATGATCATTATTTGTGTTTTGGAAGCCTCCAGAGGCCCCTTCTGCTGGGCCCTTCACACACACAGAAGGAGAAAGTGCCCCTGCCCCAAGGAGCTTATCGATCAAATTCAGACAGGACACAGCTACTGTGTGTAACACACCAGAGAGGGGGCAGGCGGGAGATGGGGGAGGAGCAGCACTAAGAACAGGTGGTTCCGTAGGCTGCTAGGTGGGTGTGAGACAGCGGAAATGGGCCGTTAAGAGCAGATCACGTGTTTGGGGAACTAGGCTGGGGTGAGCGAGAACCGGCCATTGAGTGGCGGCTGCCGCAGACACACAGCTGGGAGCGCGTGACTCTCCCTTAGCTTTTGTCACCTGCTTTAGTTCTACTCACGCCTCCCTCCTTCCAGTGCAGACTGAGCCTCCTTCTCATGAATTTCCAGGACAACCCCCGGAACCGAAGGGGAGACCAGAGGAGAGGGCAGAGGTAACAGGGCTGTGGGGAAGGAACGAAGGAGCCATCCTGGAGATGGAACAACTGGAAACCCTCAAGGAGTTGAAACTCTTGGGCAATGCAACATGCCCCAGGAACAGATTCAGGCAGAGTTTTGGGATATTTCTATGCAGGCCAATGGATTTGGAGAGAAAGGAGACTAGCAGAAAATTGGAGTCTTCTTAAACAGTACAGGACTTAAGGCCGTGGACGTCTTTACTTGTCTGCAACTGAGGCTTTCTCTACACTAACACTTTTGTTGGGAAAAGTTTTGTCTGCCAGGGATGTGAAAAACTCACCCCTAACTGACAAAATCACTAGCGTGGAAAGCACAGTGTCAGCAGGAGGTGCTCATTGAGGGTGGTTGAAGCATGACAGCAGGAGAGCTCCCTCCCATCCGCATAGAGAAGTTACACAGAAGACCTTTGAGCAGCACATCCACAGCAGTACATCACACTGAGCAGTTGCTGGAATGTCAGGGCAGTTCACGTGGATGGATATAAACTGTTCAGGAAGGACAGGCAGGGCGGAAAAGTTGGGGGAGTTGCATTGTATGTAAGAGAGCAGGATGATTGCTCAGAACTCCGGTATGAAACTGCAGAAAAACCTGAGAGTCTCTGGATTAAGTTTAGAAGTGTGAGCAACAAGAGTGATGTCGTGGTGGGAGTCTGCTACAGACCACCAGACCAGGTGGACGAGGTTTTCTTCCGGCAACTAGCAGAAGTTACTAGATTGCAGACCCTGCTTCTTATGGGAGACTTTAATCACCCTGACATCTGCTGAGAGAGCAATACAGTGGTGCACAAACAATCCAGGAAGCTTTTGGAAAGTGCAGGGGACAATTTCCTGGTGCAAGTGTTGGAGGAACCAGCAAGGAACAGAGTTCTTCTAGACCTGCTGCACACAAACTGGGAAGAATTAGTAGGGAAAGCAAAAGTAGGTAGGAACTTGGGAGACAGTGACCCCAAGATGGTTGACTTCAGGATCCTGACACAAGGAAGAAAGGAGAGCAGCAGAATACAGACCCTGGACTTCAGAAAAGCAGACTGTCAATGGGAAAAAGCTATGATTTGCTATAATTATCCCATGATACGTATGTATCATCTTTGTGTCTGACATTATGAATATTGACCTGGGACTTGGACACTTAAACAAGTGTTTTATTTATGAGTAACACTCCTCAGAAAGAACTTATGTTAATGTTGGACTGTTATAAGTAAAATAAATATATATTTATCTCATAGAACTGGAAGGGACCCTAAAAGGTCATTGAGTCCAGCACCCTGCCTTTGCTAGCAGGACCAAGTATTGAATTTGCCACAGATACCTAAGTAGCCCCCTTAAGTATTGAATTCACAACCCTGGCTTTAAGAGGCCAATGCTCAAACCACTGAGCTATCCCTCCCCTCAAGGACATGCTGCTGTCCCAATGGGCCATAGAAGAAAAATGTCTCAACAAGAATATGGGAAATGACTGCTCCTGTGCTCAGCAATGCATATAAGGAGATGTGATGTGCTTATGTGACACTGGACTCCAACTTGGGCCAATAACTTTCCACAGAGGCTGTGTACTTTGTTTGGGACAGTAACATTCCATTCACAGGGCAGGTGATAAAAAAGGACCCCTGAGACATCTCCATCTTGTCTTCATTTCTCTGCTCCGGATGTTCAACAAGGAAACTCTGAACAAGGACTGATGACATCCAACATGTTTGGGTTATTTCCAGAGACTTTTGCAAGCTACCAGTTTATTCCATCACTGCTGTGATCCTGATCTCTGAACACTGACAAATCACTTGCATTTATATAATCTGTTAGTCGTTTATAACTCTTATTCTTTTCTTTTATTATTAACCCTTTAGTATTTAATTGCTAACTATTGGCAACATGGGATTATTGGGTAAAATCTGAGTTATATATAGACCAGGCTAAGTGTCTAATCTCTTGAGATTAGAACCACCTTATATGTGGTGAAACTGGATTGCACTGACTGCCCATCATGGAGTCCAGTATCTGGGACATGAGCCAATGGCTGGGATGACTCAGGAGAAGGCATTTTTGGCTTCTAGTTAACTAGTGTGGGGAGACAGATGTTTACATTTGTTATAACAAGAAAAGGGAGTTTGACGACCGATTTCTATTTTGCAGTCAAAGTTTTGAGTCTGATTCATACTATAAGGAAACAATTTTGTGAATTTAGGGGCTTTTTTTTATTCCAGATTTGTTGATTGATAAGAATCTAGAACAGCATCAACAAAATAATGACCCCATATAATACACTTGTGGGACATACCAAGGGGTGATACTATCTGCATTAATTAAAAAAAGACTCTGTACATCAACAGTTCATTTTACAAAGAGGATCTCAAAATGCTTTAAACATTAATTAACCTCAATGAATTACTGTACTTCATAATAGACAGATGGCTAAACTGAGATACAGGGACTGAGAAGCTGGCCCATTATTGTGACATCTTGGGTAAATTACTTAACTTGTGCAAAGAGTTCCAGGCAGCGTGTGGTCCCTGGTAAACAAGCAAGACAAGGCTGAAGACTGAGCTGTGTGGTAACCTGTTTTTGTAGGTGTACGTTTTAGCTGTTTCTTTAATAAATTCCTCCTGTTTAAGAAGGATGGCAACTCTAGTGATCACAACACACAAATAGCCTCAGAGTGTCTAACACAAGGCAGGGGAGCAATGCCAGTTCATGGCCAGAGCAGTGGTGCTGGGGGCGGGTGGGACTAGGATTGCTGGTTTCTGCCACTGACATATTGGGTGGCCCTGGGTAAATTGCTTTACCTCTGCGTGGCTCAGTCCATCCACGACACGGGGATAACACTGCCTGGCAGCCTAGCTAAAGAGCTTCTACATGTAGTGACGAGAAGTGTCATGCAGAGCATACGTTAGACTCAGCTTCACCATCAGCTTCAGCCCCAGGGCAATGGGTGCCCTGTAGTTCCAGATAAGGTGGTGTGTACATGTGTAAATCCCTGGCTAACAGAAGATGTGCTCTTTATCTCCCTCCCGCTGAGATACCGCAACCACCCTGGCCTCTGCCCAGCATCCCACTCTCCCAGCTAATGCAGGGGCTGATCCTTTCGCATGTCTGAACTGCTGTCCACCTAGCTTCAAAGCTGATCCCTTGCCCTGCCCCCGAGGCCTGGCTCAGGGCAAAGGGCTCCCAGCCCATCCCCATTGCAGGGATCCAGCCTCCTACAGGCCCCCAGTCGGGGGGTGGGGGGGGAAGAGAGCGGAAAGCTAAGGAAATAAGCCACACATTGGACTCTGCCCTCAGGACTCTGTAGCTGAGCTTTAGGGCCCACAAGCTGTATGGTGCACAGTCTTTCCTGCCTCCCATACAGCCCTGGTCCCAATCCTCAGCTGCTTTTATTCAGTTTCCTGGTTTCCCGCTCTGCTCCTGACTGGCCTGTTAGCCAAATCACTGCATCCGCACAGCACACACAGCAGGCTGTTTCTCAGGCTGCAGCAGCTCCCGTCTCAGCCCTAGAGCAGAGGAAGTCTTGCTGGCAAGTGATTGAGGTGGAGATGATCCAGCAAGTGGCTGTGGATCGGAAGAAGTGAAACAAGCAACAGGGATGGGGCTTTGGGGGAAGAGTCAGAAGAGAGGTGGAGATGTGATGGAAGAGATGGAAAAGGAGATGGGGCATTGGGGGAATCGGTGGAGCAGGGAGCAGAGCTTTGAGGGATTAGGCAGCATAGGGCGTAACTTGTCAAAAGACCGATTTCCCAGTTTGTCACACTGACAGAGAATAACAAGGCCAGGAAAAGATACAATATCACTATGACTACCCAGGCAGTGATTCATGAAAGAGGGCTCAGCACCATGTCACCAGGCAGCTCTGCATCGAGCTAGGTCTGAGAGCCAGAGCACCAGGAGAAAACTTTTCATCGCTTTATGAGTAAAGAGCCAGTGCAGACTGTCCCGTATCTGCTTGGTCCTCACTCCGTAGATGATGGGGTTTAGCACGGGGGGCATCAAGAGGTAAATGTTGGCAATGAGAACATGGAAATGCAGGGGCACATTGTTGCCAAAACTGTGCATGAGGGAGAAGAAGAGATTTGGGATGTAAAAGACTAAGATGGCACAGAGGTGGGAGCTTCAGATCCCAAAAGATTTAAGCCGTGCATCTTTTGTCGACAGGCTGAAGATGGCCTTGAGGATCTGGGTGTAGGACAAGGCAATAAAAATCACATCCAGACCAATTACACAGAATACCACAAAGAGGCCATAATAATTACTGGCACGGATGTCGGCGCAGGCCAACTTTACCACTGCCACGTGTGCACAGTACTGCTGGGGGATGATGTTGTCATTGTCTTACCAGGAAGGGAAAGGGCAATGCATTCAAGCCACTGTGCAGCACCACAGCTAGGCCAATCTTGGACACCACAGGGTTTGTCAGGATGGTGGAATGTCTCAGGGGATTGCAAATGGCCACGTAGCAATCAAAAGCCATGGCCACGAAGTTCCCAGACTCAGTCATTGAGAAGCAGTGAATGAAGTATATCTGGGTGAGGCAGGCACTGAAATCGATCTCCCTGGAACTGAACCAGTATATTGCCAGCATTTTGGGCAGGATGGACATAGACATGACCAGGTCAGTGACAGCCAGCATGCAGAAGAAATAGTACATGGGCCCATGGAAACTCAGCTCCATCTTCACAATGTACAGGATGGTGAAGTTCCCCAAGATGGCTATGATGTACATGGCACAGAAGGCGATGGAGATCCAGACATGGGCTGCCTCCAGGCCAGGAACACCCAGCAGGATGAAGGCAGAGGGACTGTCAAAGACGGTTGAGTTGGAATAAGACATGGAGTAAGGGCGAAGGTGTCCATATCTCAGACAGAATGGTGTCTCCTGAATATACCATATGTTTTGTTTCTTCCTTTATATGCCCAGGTTCTGCGTTGCAGGTTGCAGTACAGATGCCTCTTGGAGAGACAATGTTAATATAAGACACTACATGCACTACTGGAGGCTGTTCTAGTGGGTGAAGCAGATTGATCACTCTCCACAGACTGAAAAATGACATTTTCATTATTCAGAGAAATGAATTACGAACAACTGACCCTACTAATGCCAGTTCCATATTTTATGGGGCTCCTTGTATCAATGTTTTCTTCATGCCATGGTCTGAGAATTCTTAATAGGCACCAGCAGGAAATGTGAGTGTGGCTACTGATGCAATGAAATCCCGACAAGAGAGTCTATGCTGAAGGGAGTTCTGCATTCACCTGTTGCTTAAAATCTGATATTGGGAAAAAATGAAATCGCTGCCAAGGCACGTGCCAGGGAAAACATCCCAACTAGAACATACTTCAGGGAAAAGGCCTGGGCATCGCTAATAGCAGCTCCATGGAAACACCTGCTCATTTGAAGGCCAAAAGAAAGACAATGTCTGCATGCCTAAGACTCAGATGAAGAATAACCTGCTCTGGATACGTGCTCAGTTTTGGTTACCCATCTCTCTGAAAGGGTTGCCATATGCAGACAGATTGAAAAGTCTGGGACTGTTTCGTTTAGAGAAGAGACAAAGAAGGGGGTCTATGATAGAAGAGAGCAAAATGAAGAACGAACTGATGACATTTAAATGGACAAACAGAGAAGAGTTCCCAACCAGTAATATCTATAGACCCTTATTACTTCAAATGGGCTAATGCCTCAAGGCTGCAGCAAATTATCAGCAAAACTGATTGTGAGGAAAAATTTAAACAGAAACAACTGGAATGAAAATTGGGAGTTCTTTCAGAAGAGGTGATTTGATATTCAGAAAGTCACAATTCCACAGTCAAGAAAATTAGAGAACTTTGGATAAACCCCAGTTCAGTGGCAAAGTGAAGGCAGTGAATGAGGGGGGTTTCACAGAAGAACATAGGTGGAAAAAAAGGAAAACAGATAGCAAGCAATACAAATTGGAAGTTATGAAAATTGATAAGGGATGTTAAAGACTTCAGGGAAAAATCTATGTTTGAGGGGGTAAAGATTACAAAAAGGAGGTTTTAAAGTATATTAAAAACTAAAGAACTCCTAGAAAAGATTTAGGCTGATTCCTAGAGGGAGAAAGGAAACTTGTTAATCTTGCAGAAAAAGATGTGTTTAAAAAGATTGTTGTTCTACATTTGGAAAGAAGCAGTATGATTTCATTCTTTAATAAGAGTACATGTTTGGTTGATCAAAGACATGATGCAGATGCAATAGACTTTGATTTCTCTGAGGCATTTGATTTAGTACGGGAAAACATCCTGATAAAAACATAATACTATAGAATATCAGTAGAACACACGTGAAATGGACTTAAAGCTTTCTAACTGACAGATTTTAGCAAGTTGTTGTCAATTGGCCATGGTCAGCAAAGGCGGGGGGTGGGGGGAAGAGAGTGTTTCTAGTGGGGTTCTGCAGGGATCAGTTTTAAGCGCAATGCTATTCAATATTTTCATCAGTGGTCTGGAAGAAAATAGAAAACCACTCCACATAAAATTTGTGGACTACCCAAAGACTGACAGAGTGGTTCCAATGAGGAGGCCAGGGCAGGCATACTGATTGTGTATTGCTGAGATGGGCTCATGCAAAGAAAATGTTTTATTACAGTCATATGCAAAGTGATCCTCTCAGGACAGGAAATGCAGGCCTGACCTCTAGGCTAGGGCACCATATTTTGGAACTCAGGAACCCGGGAAAGGATTTAGGGGTCATTGTGAGCAACCAACTCATTGTGAGCTCCCAGTGACATGATGCAGCCAAAAGGTCTGATGTCAAGGTTCCTCCCCCACTCTGAACTTTAGGGTACAGGTGTGGGGGACCTGCATGAGAAGCTCTAAGCTCAATTACCAGCTTACATCTGGTCTGGCTGCCACCATTCACAAGCACTCCCTTCCCTGGGTAGCCTTGAGAAACTTCACCAATTTCCTGGTGAACACAGATCCAAACCCCTTGATCTTAAAACAAGGAGAAATTAACCATCCCGTCTCCTTTCTCCCACCAACTCCTGGTGGATCCAGATCCAACCCACTTGGATCTAAAAACAAGGAAAAATCATCAGGTATTAAGAAAAAGACTTTTAATTAAAGAAAAGAAAGATAAAAGAAAACCCTCTGGGAGAGATTAGCATCCCAGTTACTCTCACAGACAACAGATTCCAAACACAGAGGATGTTCCCCTGGGCACAAATTTAGTACACCAATGAAAATACCACATACGCACTTTGATTCTACCTCTAATTGCACAAGACAGGATACAAAGAAATAAACATAAACCTATTTATCCCTTTCTAACGCTTACTACTCTGATAAGATGCTGGTTCCTTGATCTTTTTCACTCCGGTTGAAACTGAAACTCTCAACAAAGGAAAAACTTCCCTCCTTCCTTCTGAAACATCTTGTTCCCCCATTGGTTCCTCTGGTCAGGAGTCAGCTAGGCTAGGTGAACTTTTTAACCCTTTACAGGTAAAAGAGGC
>NC_133769.1:371712540-371737249 GCF_003597395.2 Chelonoidis abingdonii | reverse complement strand
AAACTTCCCTCCCTCAAGATTTGAAAGTATCCTGTCTCCTGATTGGTCCTCCGGTCAGGTGACAGCCAGGCTCACTGAACTTGTTAACTCTTTACAGTCAAAAGAGATATAAAGTACCTCTGTGCTATTAACTCCTACTATCTGTTTATGACAGTTGTGCAGGTGATTGACCTCCTTGAGACAATGTGATAGATGAAGGAAACTTCTGAGACCACTAGGTGTACCTTTGTTGGGATACACTTTAATCCTGAGTCCTTCGTGGTTTGAAAAAAAGTTCATTTTGACACTTCAGGTGTTTCTCTTGAGTTTCTGTTGCTAAACAAACGTCATCTACATATTGAAATAGAGGAGATGGTTTAGAAAACCTTGACAAAATTCATTTAATTTGCCCACGGAGAGTGGCTGAACCATCATGTAGCCCTTGGGGTGTGACTTGAAATGGAAATTGACCCCTTTCTACTGTGAAGCTGGGCAACATTGCCTTCCCTTAGACACGTCACTTGATTCAACTTTCAATAGTAAATAGTAAGACGACATGCCCCATTTGGTTTTTGTACTGTGCAGATTAGAAACTTGCATATTGAAACACGCTTATGAATGATGCTCTACTGAAGCAATGATTCAGGGGTTTTAGCAATATGTGATGAGGCCTGAAAAAATGGAAAAAAAATATCATTCCTAGGAAAATCTAAAGTGGCTCCCTTGCAAGCAACAGGGATGGGGCCACAGATGAAGAGGTGGAGCATTTACCAACAATTAGAAAAGTGGCAATTCTATGAATTGTGCATAGATCAGTTTCCTAATTTGCCATACCAACACAGCATAGTAAGGTCAGAAAAGGATTTAATGTCTCTCTCATTGTCTAGTACCATATCACCAGCCGGCTCTGAACAGAGGTCTGAGAGTCAGAGCACCAGGAGAATAATGTTAGGTTCCTTTATGAGTAAAGAGCCGGTGCAGCCTGTCTCGGATCTGTTTGGTCCTCACCCCGTAGATGATGGGATTTAGCACAGGAGGCATCAAGAGGTAAATGTTGGCAATGAGAACATGGAAATGCAGGGGCACATTCTGCCCAAACCGATACATTAGGGAGAAGAAGAGATTTGGGATGTAAAAGGCTAAAATGGAACAAAGGTGGGAGATGCAGGTCCGAAAAGTTTTGATCCGGGCATCCTTTGTAGGGAGGCTGAAGACGGCCCTGAGGATCTGGATGTAGGAGAGGGCTATAAAAAGTACATCCAGACCAATCACACAAAATATCAGAAAAAGCCCGTAGTAACTACTGATGCGGGTGTCAGCGCAGGCCAGCTTCACCACAGCTATGTGTGCACAGTATGACAGGGGGATGACGTTGGTTCTGCAATATGGCCACTGCCTTACCAGTAATGGAAATGGCAATGCCAGGAAACCACTGCGCAGCATCATGGCTAGGCCAATATTGGTCACCACAGGGTTTTTCAGGATGGTCGAATGTCTCAGGGGATGGCAAATGGCCACATAGCGATCAAAAGCCATGGCCAAAAAGATCCCAGACTCCATCCCTGAGAAGCAGTGAATGAAGTAGAGCTGAATGAGGCAGGAACTGAAATTGATCTCTCTGGAATTAAACCAGTATATTGCCAGCATTTTGGGCACAATGGACGTAGTTACCACCAGGTCGGTGATGGCCAGCATGCAAAGGAAATAGTACATGGGCCCATGGAGACTCGGGTCTGTCTTCACGGTGAACAGGATGGTGAAGTTCCCCAAGATGGCTATGGCGTACATGGTGCAGAAGGGGATGGAGATCCAGACGTGGGCTGCCTCCAGGCCAGGAACACCCAGCAGGATGAAGGTAGAGGGGTTGAAGAAGTGGGTTGTGTTGGAATCTGACATGCAATAGGGGAGAAGGTGTCCAACTCTGAGGCAGCACAGTGTCTCCTGTATGTACTGTATGTTCCCCTGACTTCCTGTATGTGCCAAGGCTGTAGGGTGATGGTCGCAGTACAGTTGCCTGGATAGAGAGAGAAAACTAATATAAGAAACTACATATGCTATTAAAGGCTGTGCTCATGAGTGAAGCTGTTTAGTCACTCTTCACATACTGAAAAATTACATTTTCTTTATTGAGAGAAATTACTTATGAACAACAGACCCTATTAATGCCAATTCCTTATCTTAATGGGGCTCCTTGCATCAATAATTCCTACATGTCACGGTCTGAGAAATCTTAATAAGTGCCAGCAGGAAACATGAGTGTGAACACTGGTTATCCATCATTGTTTTTAATGTGATGAAAGCCAGGCTAACTAGTCCATGCTGTAGGGACATCTACATTCACCTGGTTGCTCAAAATCTGACACTGGGGAAAAACAAACAAACCATTGCCAGGACATGTGCCAGGGGAAATCTTCCAACTAGAACATACCTCTGGCAAAAGATGTGGCTGCCATTGATAGCAGCTCCATGGAAACAAATGCTCATTCTCAGCAGTGGTCAAAACAAAGGTAACGTTCGGATGCCTAAGGAATGGGATGAAGCATAATCTGCTCTGGCGTTTCGCTCAGTTTTGGTTACCCGTCTCTCTGAAAGCGTTGCCATATGCAGACAGATTGAAAAGTCTGGGAGGTTTTAGTTTAAAGAAGAGACAAAGAAGGGGGCATATGATAGAGGAGAGCAAAATGAAGAACGAACTGATGACATTCAAATGGACAAACAGAGAAGAGTTCCCAACCAGTAATATCTGTAGACCCTTATTACGTCAAATGGGCTAATTCCCCAAAGGTGAGGCAAATTATCAGCAAAACTGATTGGGAGGGAAAATGTAGACCAAAAAACAAGAAGGAAATTTTGGAGATCTTTGAGAAGATTTGATTAGATATTCAAAAAGTAATGATGCCACAGTCATGAAAATAGAGAACTTTGGACAAACCCCAGTTCAGTGGCAAAGTGAAGGCAGCAGATGAGAGGGGAGATCCAAGAAGAGCATATGGGGAAATGGGAAATAGACAGAAAACAATACAAATTGGAAGTTATGAAAATTGATAAGGGATGTTAGAAACACAAGGAAAAAATCCATGCTAGGCAGTGTTCAGGATCACAAAAAGGAGGTTATTAAGTACATAAAGAACCAAAGACATCCTAGAAAAAGTTTTAGACTGATTCCTAGAGGGAGAAAGTAAACTTGTTAATCTTGCAGAAAAAGGAGATGTGTTCAAAAATATTTTTGTTCTGCATTTGAGAAGGAGCAGCATGAGGTGTTCATATCACCTAAGGTGATGAAACACTCTCCAGGCAATTAGCTGTCCAGGAAGGTGTTAAAGACCATGTGTAACAGAACCTTACAATTATGAACACCAGAGTTACAAAATGACCAATCCACCACACATCTCATTCAGAAACAGAAGTATGTAGTCAAGTTGCAGCAGAGCCCCTTAAATTTATTATGCAATGCAGGGACCCTGAAATGGATTTAGGGGTCACTGTGGGCAATAACTCATCATGAGCTCCCAGTGCGATGCTGCAGCCAAAAGGGATGATGAGATCCTTGGCTGCATAAGCAGGGGAGTGGTGATTTGGAGCAGGGGAAGGATTTTACCTCACACATAGCATTGGTGAAAATGACTGCATCCAGTCGCAGGGTCCATATTTCAAAAGGGATGTTGAAAAATAGGAGAGATGGCAGAAAAAAGCTACGAAATTTATTGGAGGCTGGAGAAAATGTCAGTGAAAGACTTAAAGAGCTTAATTTATTTACATTCAATTGTAACAACGGGCTCTGTAATCTAACACAGAAAGGCAGAGCAAGAACTAGTGGCTGGAAGCTGGGGTGATTAACCGCTGGAAGAAACTCCGACGGGAATTGGTGGATTCTCTAACTCCCCATGTCTGCAGATCCAGACTGGATCCGTTTCAAGAAGATCTGCTTGAGGGATTCTCTACACTTAGAATGCCACAGTGGCACTGCCATAGTGATTCAGTGTAGAGTCTAACACTAACGGCTGGGGTTCTCCCATCAGTGTGAGTAATCCACTTCCCTGAGAAGTGATAGTTAGAATAATAGAATATCAGGGTTCAAATGTACCTCAGGAGGTCATCTGGTCCAGCCCCCTGCTTAAAGCAGGATGAACACCAACTAAATCATCCCAGCCAGGGGTTTGTCAAGCCAGGCTTTAAAAACCTCTAAGGAAGGAGATTCCACCGCCTCCCAAGGTAATGCATTCCAGTGTTTCACCACTCTTGTCATGGTTTTTTTCTCCCTAATATCTAACCTAAACTGCTCTGAATGCAGCTTGAGACCATTACTCTTTGTTCTGTATCAGAGGGGTAGCTGTGTTAGTCTGCATCTGTAAAAGCAGCAGAGAATCCTGTGGCACCTTATAGATTAACAGAGGTTTTGGAGCATGAGCTTTCGTGGGTGAATACCCACTTCGTCAGATGCAGGTAGTGGAAATTTCCAGGGGCGGGTATTAAACAATGACTGTGAAGGGGTTGCCAACTACAGAACCAGTTTTTCTCCTTCCTATGGTATTTCGCATCCTCTATGCTTAAACAGGACCCCATCCTCCCTGATTGAATAAACCTTGTTATCTCTAGCTTGCCTGCATATATATACCTGCCCCGTGGAATTTCCACCACTGCATCAGATGAAATGGGTATTCACCCACAAAAGCTCATGCTCCAAAACGTCTGTTAGTCTATAAGGTGCCACAGGATTCTTGGCTGCTTTTACAGATCCAGACTAACACGGCTACCCCTCTGATACTTGACACGCATGCCAAGGCACTGCATTTAGCCGTATGGAGTGGAAATCCATCAACCTCATGAAGAAAATTCCACAATACAGACAGATATCATCTTCCGTTCCAAATGCAAATGGATGGACATCATACCAAATGGAGTAAATGTAAAAAATCCACTGCTATCTACATACTACACAGACCAAAGTGAGAGATTAATGCCATACTCTATCACAGAAACTGAGGAACAATCTCGGTCAGCATCCTACAGCAACAGGAAACATCAAAAAAGAGCTCTCCAACCTGGGACCTTCATTAATAACCAAACTTCCATAAAACACGGACTTCACTAAAATAAGACAGGAGATCTACATTACTCACTTCACTTCTCTACAAAGGAAAAAGGACTGTAAGCTGATTAAACTCCTACCTGCCTCATGGGGCACAACCGCTGTACCCCTAACCCACCCAGCAATATCGTCAATCTATCCAACTATACACTCAGCCCAGAAGAAAATCTGTCCTATCTCATGGGACTCTCTTTCTGCCCTGCCACCCCCACCAACATGATACAGTCTGCGGCGATCTGGAAGCCTATTTTCGCCATCTCCGACTCAAAGAATAACTTTCAGGACAAACGGAACAGTGCACTGATACAGAGGTATCCTCCCACCAACAGCACAAGAGGAAGAAATCCTCGTGGACTCCTCTGAGGGTCGAAATGACAGTCTGGACCTATACATGAATGCCTTCAACTGACTTGCACAGGCAGAAATTGTGGAAAAAACAACATCACTTTCCTCATAACCTAAGTCGTGCAGAATGCAATGCCATCCACAGCCTCAGAAACCACCCTGACATTATCATCAAAGAGGCTGATAAAGAGGGTGCTGTTTATCATCATGAACAGGTCTGACTACCAAAAGGAGGCCGCCAGACAACTCTCCAATACCAAATTTACAGGCCACTTCCCTCAGATCCCACTGAGGAATACACTAAAACTGCACCATCTACTCCGGACACTCCCTACATTAACACCGGAACAAATCAACTTACCCTTAGAGCCCAACCCGGGTTTTTCTACCTGCCACCGAGATCCACAACCTGAGAAATCCTGGATGCCCAGTCATCTCGGGCAATTGACACTCTCACTGAAGGACTGTCTATATTGTGGACTCTCTACTCAGATCCTATGCCACCAGCACTCCCAGCTATCTCCCTGACATCACTGATTTCCTGAGGAAACTACAATGCATTGGTCACCTCCCAGAAAACACCATCCTAGCCACCATGGACGTAGAGGCTCTCTACACGAACATCCCACACACAGATGGAATACAAGCTGTCAGGAACAGTATCCCTGATGATGCCACAGCACAACTGGCTGCTGAGCTCGGTGCCTTTATCCTCACACACAACTATTTCAAATTTGATGACAATATATATCTCCAGATCAGTGGCACCGCTATGGGCACCTGCATGCCCACAACATGCCAAATTTTTAATGGCCGACACTGGAACAATGCTTCCTCAGCTCTCGTCCACTCACACCCCTTCTCTACCTACGCTACTTGAGACCTCTTCTCATCTGGACCCATGGGAAGGAGATTCTGGAAAAATATTCCACCACGATTTCAACAGCTTCCACCCACCATCAACCTCAGCCTGGACCAATCTACACACGAGGGTCCACTTCCTAGACACCACGGTGCAAATAAGTGATGGTCACATTAACACCAACCCTATACCAAAATACCGTTTACCAACGCTATGCTACCTTCTATGCTCCAGCTCCATCCGGGCAGGCATCATCCGATCCATTGTCTACAGCCAATCCACTGAGGTACAACCGCATCGCTCTAACCCCTCAGACATGAGAACAACATCCTACAAAACTCCACCAGCTTCCCTCAAAACTACAATACCACACACGAGAAATAAGGAAACTAGATTGAAGCAGCAGCCGATGTGTACCCACGAAGCCTGCCTACGGCAAGACAAACCCAAGAAAGAAACCAACAGGACTTCCACTGGCCAATCACATACAGCCCCCAGCTTAAAACCCCTCCCAAGCATCATCAGGGATTTGCTTAACAAGCCATCTGGACAATGATTCCCACACTTTCACAGGCTTGGTGCAAGCCAGTCACTCACCCACAGACAAACCTTGCCAACCTGAAATATATTCTCACCACTAACTGTACACTGCCACCATAGTAACTCTAGCTCAGGAACCAATCATGCCAACAAACCTCGATGCCAACTCTGTCCACATATCTACTACCAGCGACACCATACAGGACCTATCCAGATCAACCACATTATCACCGATTCATGCACCTGCATGTTCCACCAAGTAATGTATGCCATTCCATATGCCAGCAATGCCCCCTCTTGCTAGTGTACATCGGCCAAATGGACAGTCACTACGGAAAAGGATAAATGACACAAATCAGATATCAGGAATGGGCAATATACAAAAACCCGTAGAGAGAACACTTCAACCTCCCTGGTTCACACTACACCAGACCTTAAGGTGGCCTCCTGAAGCAAAAAAATTCAGGGACCAGACTTCAAAGAGGAAACTGCTGAGCTTCAGTTCATTTGCCAAATTTGAGCACCATCAGCTTAGGATTAAACAAAGACTGTGAATGGCTTGCCAATTACAAACCAGTTTCTCCTCCTTGGTTTTCACACCTCAACTGCTAGAACAGGGCCTCCTCCTCCCTGACTGAACTAACCTCGTTATCTCTAGCTTCCTTGCATATATATATCTACCCCTGGAAATTTCCACTACATGCATCTGACGAGGCGGGTATTCACCGACAAAATCTCATGCTCCCAAAACGTCTGTTAGTCTATAAGATACCACAGGATTCTTTGCTACTCTTTGATCTGTCATCTGGTACCACTGAGAACAGTCTAGATCCATCCTCTTTGGAACCCCCCTTCAGGTAGTTGAAGGAAGCTATCGAATCCCCCCTCACTCTTCCCTTCTGCAGACTAAATAATCCCAGTTCCCTCAGCTTCTCCCCATAAATCATGTGGTCCAGCCCCCTAATCATTTTTGTTGCCCTCCGCTGGACTATTGCCATTTTTTTCCAGATCCTTCTTGTAGTGTGAGGCCCAAAACTGGACACAGTACTCTAGATGAGACTTCATGAAAGTCGAATGGAGGGGAATGATCACGTCCCTAAATCTGCTGGCAATTCCCCTACTTATACAACCCAAAATGCCGTTAGCCTTCTTGGCAATAAGGGCACACTGTTGACTCATATCCAGCTTCTCGTCCACTGTAACCTCTAGTCCATTTCTGCAGAATTGCTTCCTAGCTACTCGGTCCCTAGTCTATAGCAGTGCATGGGATTCTTCCGTCCTAAGTGCAAGACTCTGCATTTGTCCTTGTTAAACCTTGTCAGATTTCATTTGGCCCAATCCTCTATAACTTGTGTACATCCCTCTATATCCTATTTGTACCCGCCAGTGTATCTACCATTCCTGCCAGTTTAGTGTCATCAAAACTAAAACTAGATTTAGGGAAGAATTTTTTGTTGTCCTCCATCTCTACATCTCTCAGAGGCGTGGATTTTTTCCGCTTCTACAGAAAAAGACAAATGCAATGTTAGTTTATATTAGCGGCGGCATAGCATGCAAATCACAGTAGGATAAGAACAGATTTAAAAATTTTATTAAAATAAATGTTTGAAATGAAATATACACAGGTTGAGAGGGAAGGTACTGTACATCTGGAGTCAGGCTTGGGTTATGGGGGGTTACAGATATCGTTTGGAAAGACGGAAAAAAAATACATATATATTGCATAACTGGCATAGACCCAGATTGGGATGCAAGAGTTTTTAAAGTGTCAGTGAATAAGTAGGCTCGGGTTCACACCCATGGAATGAATAAAGAGTACAAGTCAGTATCGGTGGAGCGGATAGGAACATGGGTGGGATGAGTCCCTTGGTCACTCGGGGAAGGAAGTGGGTTAGTACCGCTCTGTTCAGCGCTGGTTAGACCTCAGTTAGAGCAGTGAGTCCAATTTTGGTCACTCCTGTAGAGAAAAGATGTAAAAATACTTGAGAGGATCCAGAGACAACTGACAAAAATGATTCAAGGGATTAAATGAATTAAAAACCATATGAAAAAGCTGAAGGAACAGGGCATATTTAGTGCTGAAAGGACGTATTTAAGAGGGGACATGAGAGCAGTCTTCAAATGGTTTGAAATGCACCCATAAAAAGGAGGATGGAAGTTGTTCTTTTTTGCCAAAGCGGGCAGGAGAAGAGGCAATGGGTCAAACTACAGAATAGCAGAATGAGATGAAATATCAGGAAAAAAACTTTCCTAACAGTAAGAATAGGAGAAGAATGGAACAGATGAATACAGGGGTAGCTGGCTGAAATTTAGTAGTCTGTGTTATACAGAAGAACAGACCGGATGTTTTAATGGCCCTGTCTAAATCTGAACCCTATGAATCTATTGATAAAGAAACTAGATCAGGCAATTAGATTTTCTGTGTCTCACATCATGAACAGTAAACATTCAATTACACTGAAAATCTGCACATATAACACTGAGAAAAGAAAATAGCTAATAGAATCCGTATTTTGCCTGTGGAACTCCTTGCCCAAAACTTTATTGGATCAAAAGTTTAGCTGAATGGGATTCACAAACGGGGAAACTTTGGGGAAAGAGGGAACCTATACAGGAAGGATGTGCTCCACCTGAACCAAAATGGAATTAGATTCCTGGCACTTAAAATTAAAAATGTTACAGAGCAATTTTCAAATTAAAGGCTGGAGGAAATCCAATGGATACAGAAGAGCATGTGGTTTGGATAAATACATCCCTAAGGGTAGGATCTATTAATGGAGATTATCTAAGTCCTCGTAAGAACCAGGGGATGGAAAATGATAAAATACAGACCCCTGGGACACACCACAATTTATTCTGAAAACTGACCCTTTTTAACTACCTTTTGTTTCCTTTCAAAGGGTTACCAGTCCATGAGAGCCTCTTCCCTCTTATCCCGTGGTAGCTGACCTTGCTTAACAGCCATTTGTAAGGTACCCAGTCAATGGTTTTTTGAATGTTTAATACACTATGCACATTGGATCCCCCTTGTACACATGCTTGTTAACCCCCTCAAAGAATTCTAGTAGATTGATGTGGAGTGATTTACCTTTACAAAAACAATGTTAACTTTTCCACAACAAACCATGTTCATCTATATGTCTGACAATATTGTTCTTTACTATAGTTTCAACTAATTTGCCTGATACTGGAATCAGGCTTACGGGACCTGTAATTCCCGGGATCACCTCTGGAGCCCTTCTTAAAAATTGTCATCATATTAGTACATTAGTTATCTTCGAGTCATCTGGTACAGAAGCTGATTTAATTGATATGTTACAGACTACAATTAGTAGTTCTGTAATTTCACATTTGAGTTCCTTCAGAATTCTTGGGTGAATCCTATCTGGTCTTGGTGACTTTTCACTATTTAATTTATAATTTGTTCCAAAACATACTCTAACGACACCTCATTCTGGGGCAGTTCCTCAGATTAGTCACTTAAGAAGAATGGCTCAGGGTTGGGAATCTCCTTTACAGCCTCAGCTGTGAAGACCGATGCAAATAATTCATTTAGCTTCTCCACAATGGCCTTATCGTCCATGAGTGCTCCATTAGCACCACGATTGTCCAGTGGCCCCACTGGTTGTTTAGCTGGCTTCCAGCTTCTAATGCAGTGGTTCTTTAATTTTTGTACTGGTGATCCCTTTCACATAGCAAACTTCTGAGTGTCACCCTGCCTTATACATTAAAAGCACTTTTCAAAATATTTATCATCATTATAAATGCTGGAAGCAAAATGAGGTTTGGGGTGGAGGCTGACAACTCACAACCCCCCATGTAATAACTTCACGACCCCCTGAGAGGTCCCAACCCCCAGTTTGAGAACCTCTGTTTAATGCACTTGCAATTACTTACTGTAGGCCATAGCCTTAGAATTTGGTATTGCATTGTACATCTACCATCACCTTTCATCCTGTAGGATGCCCTGTGTCACTGCAACACAGCCATCTTGGGGCTGAAGGTCTTCAGCTCGGAGTGGGTGGAGGGAGGGGGATTCAGCAGAGAGGGACACTTTGGACAGTGATACTGGATCAAACTCATCACCTTTGGCCGGAGATCTGGGGTGTTTAATGGCTTTGCAGAGTGGAAAGGATCACAGATCTAATCTCTGTCCCATCACACCCATGCTGCACTGGGTTTGTCAAGCAAGTGAGCTCCTCCGCTGGAGATGAGTACCTGTGAATACTGAGACAGAAGCGTCTTCCCTGGGAATCCCCCGCAGGTAGCCGTGTTCCTCACCTCTCTCAACCCAGCAACTACAACAGCATCCACGCTGAAAGCCGACACAGAGGTGTGAACTGTTTATGTTATAGCTCTGTGCAATCCCAGTGCGATTCACTCAGTCTCTTGGGGAGAAATGACGTGAAAGAAAACAGGGTGGATGCCTGAGGCAGTCTACCCAATCTTTCTTTTTCTATGTCTGTGCCTCTGTGCTCCTTATCCAGCTTTTGGAGTAAACAGTAATTAAGGAACCTTCCCAAAGGGAGATGAGAACGCTTGGGCTCTGTGCCGAGTCAGAGAGGAATTGGCTGCTCTGAGTATTTGTGTATATTTAAGAATTATAGTTGATTGGTACGAAAATTAGGGATAGTGCCTAGGTCTCCAGGGAGTCTGATACCAAGTAAATGGCCAGGATGGCTGGGTAGATAGTGGACAGATCTGGAGACAGATATCAGAGGGGAGACACTAGCCCTTTTTTTCAGGGACATGTGGCTATTCCTAATGGATCACAGATCTTTAATTCTCATCTGTGACTATAATCACACCCTGCAACACCTTTTATTAAAGGATCTTTAAAATTCCTTCCAGAGAAAAGCCACTGTGAACATATCCTCATCATACAGATAAGTAAACTGAGGCACAGGGAGATGTGAATTCAGAAAGGTCACACAGAGAATGACAGACAATGCACCAATCCTGATTTCCATCCCATAGCCATGTTGTCTTCATCAGTAACTGAACGCATGGCAAGAGGGAAATGGACTCACGGTGTAGCAGGGTCCGTTTGTTGGGCGGGTGTGATGGTATTTCCTGACGTACAACCTGGAACTGGGGTACCTCTGAACCCTGTGGTATACCAGTCTGGCCCCCTTCTCACACTGTGAGACTGTGAGAAGATGCAGTCATCTCAGATCTTGGACTTACACAGCCAAACGCAGACAGGGACACATCCAGCTGTGGTTACATGAGTGCTGTCACTAACCACTCATGAAACAACAATACAGAGGCTCCAGCCAGCTCTCCCCCGCCTTGGACCCCAGGTTTCTATCATCATGCCCTGATCAAAAGTTTCACCTGTGTAACTATTACCCAGTCTGCCGCTCATAGAAACATATTATCTCAGGATTGGAAGGGAACTCAGGAGGTCATCTAGTCCAACCTCCTGCTCAAAGCAGGACCAATCCCCCAAATAAATCATCCCAGCCAGGGCTTTCTCAAGCCTGCCTTAAAAACCTCTAAGGAAGGAGATTCCACCACCTCCCTAGGGAACCCATTCCAGTGCTTCACCACCCTTCTAGTGAAATAGTGTTTCTGAGAACTGGTACAATGCCAGTCCTACCATTGTCAGCGACCCTGGCGGCCTTTTCTGGAGTCCATCATGTGGAGCCACTCAACGATGCCGTGGCAGCAGAGGGGGGTGGTACCAAGCCCATGTCTGAGTATCTTCCTGAGGATGCCTAAGATAGAGTACCCCCCGCCCCCTTGTCATCTGAGCCCTGCATCCACACTGAGGCAATTGCTGCCTCAGTTGCTGGCGAGCAGGACTCTGGGGCAGTGGGGGGAGTTTTCAGCTCCCTTTTTGAGGAGAACAAGGCCCTGGGTCTGACCCCAATCACCGAGGGGAAACATGACCCTTTGCCAGTGGGTCTCAGTCTGGGCAGTGACTTGATCTCGCTGCCCCCTTCTCCTTTTCCCCACTTGCTCAGGTTGCTGCCCCCGATCTCAAACTTGGGGCACCCTTGGAGTCATCTCCCTGCCTGGGCACAGATGGCGCCTCACTCATGGCTGCCGATCCCCTGGTGGCAACAGCCAGTGCTGAGCGGCCGGGCCATGGGACCTCCCTTCCCAATTTGGAGTCCTATTACAGATGCCATCATGTCTGACAGCATGGTTGTGCATGCTGAGTTTGTTGTGGTGCCAACCCTTGGTGAGGCCTTCCCTCTCATTCCCGCCCCTTGACCCCTGAACCAGGTCCAGCAGTGCCACATCTCAGTGGTGCAGCTGCCGAGGATCCTAGTCCCATTTCTGCTCCTGCTCCTGCAAGTAAGCGCATTCCTGTTCCTGGCCCTGTTCCCACCCCCAATGCATTGCCTGCCACCTCCTTCCTCTCCATCTCCCATACTGCCTCTGCCTCTGCCACCACCGGAGTTTTTTAATTTCCCCTGTTCCCAGACAACCCTCAGCGGGTGGTTTTCATGTTTCCCATCTCTGATCCTTTAGGGACTGCTCTCTTCGCTCCATCTTTCCCTGCCCTGCTTGAAATGGAGATGGATAGTGAAGCTCCAACAGTACAGGGACATCGCTGGGGTCTTTCTCCCATTTGCCCATCTCCATGTGCCGCTGGATTGACACAGGGGCCCAGCTCTCCCCCACTGTGATGAAAGAGTAACTGCGCCATTTCCTGAAGGAAAGTCCTCTGAGCTGAAGGGGATGTTTTGAAGGAGGGCAGGGGGACTGAGAGGCAGGACGTCATGCCCTACCGGATGGCCAGCAACTTCCATGATTTCTTGCTGGCTTTTGCAGTTAACCACAGATTGTCGTGAGGCCTGTAAGGATCCTCCCCGGCCCTCACTATGAAACCAACCATCTTTGCTAGCTTGAACACCCTGGGCTGTCGGGTGGTTCTCCACAGGTCTTAGGTGCTCTTCTTCCTTTGAGGGATAGTGCTCTGTGATTTCCCTGCAGGAGACCCACACGGCTCCAGCCACCGAGGCTAGCTGGCAGCTGTAGTGTGTGTGTGTGGGGGGGGCTCTACTTTAGCCATCTGAGTGCTCATTTGGCCGGGGTGGTCACCCTGTTCTCCCCGACCAACTGCCTAAGGTGCCGGGAGTTGCTGAGGTCATGTTGAGTTGCCTGAGGAGCAGTGGGCACTGCCTGGAGTTCTCTGTCCAGTGTCCTCCCCTCCCTCCCCACCCCGGATTCCTAGTTTGGAACCAATAAGGCTTCTCTCCACTGGCTGGCCCAACTCTCCAGCTGCTCTGCTGGCTGGAGGTCTACCTGGCTGCTGCTGCTGCTATGCAGGGGGGACACGAGAAACCCACCACCATTCCTGGGGTTTGCTTGGCTGCTTGGGCACTTGTGGCTTTCTGCTGCTGCTTCCGCGCCTTCTGCTGCTGTCGTTGAGGAGGACCAAGAGGAGGGCTGCTGCGGGACATTGTGGAGGGGGTTCTTCCTGGACTGAGAGACTTTATATCTTGGCTTCTGTGTTGATGCTTGGTCCTGCTGTTTTGGGGAGTAAGTGGGAATGGCGTGGAGTGCTCCCCCTAGCCCATCTCTTCCTCCCACCACCGCCACCTCCACCACCCCTACTTATAATCGGGAACTTCTCTTCGCCCCCTCGCCCAGGCTCTTTGCTGTCCCTTCTACCAGCTGGGACTATTGCACCAGCAAGCATGGACTGCATAACACAATTGCACATTGGCGAATGTGCCTCCCTCTCCCGACGTGGACTTGCCCTCCCTTCCCTGCTATATTTGGCTGGGAGTCTCCCTTTGCTCTGCCCAGTAGCCTCCTTCCAGCAGTTTGCTACTTTCCTCTTGCTGCTCATTTCGATTCCCCCGACTTCTGCCTTGGCATCTAGGAATTTGTTGATGTTGTTACTTTGCCAGCTCCAGTTTGGGCCTGAAATTTGTTAGTCAGGCTGCCCTGCCCTCCTTGCCAGCTGTGCTGAATCGATTTAGCTGTAAGGGGTTAAGCAGATATGTGGAGAGAGTTGGCAGTGGGGTTTGTTTCAGGGTTTGGTTCCTGGGTTAGTGTTTTTACTGTGTCATTGTAGTAGACTTAAAAGTGGCAATTCTTCAACAACGAAAACCTTCAAAAACAGCTACTAACTGCTACTCGCTTTCTTCTTCTAAGACGTTTGGTTTTTTTGTTAGTTTGCCAGCTCCAGTGTGGCCCTGGAATGTGTTAGTTTCCGTGCCCTGGGTAGTGTGTGTGTGAGTATGAACATGGGCTAGGGCTTGGGGCTCTAATGCTTGCTTTCTTCCCCTGAATGACATGGGAGAATTCTCAGCACTCTCTGCTCTTATTTTATTAATAAAGCTTTAAAATTTAGACACGTGATGTGTGCCTCGTCATCTCCTCCCCAAAAGATCCTGTGGCCACAGCCTGATCAGCTGTGGTCCTGGGCGGATTGGTAACGAAAATCTGTCACGCTGCCCCGGCCTGTCCTCAGCCTGTTCCTTTTCCCCTACCTCCCATTGCTCCTCCTCCCCCACTCAGCCCACTTGCCCTGTGCCCCCATTCCCCCAGGCTAAGTGCTTGTGCCTCTTCCCTTTTATTTTGTGCCGCCTGTTCATTTTACGCGCGCGCGCACACGCGCACACACACACACGGTACCTTCCCGTTCCCAGTGCAGCTGGTTTCAGCAATTGTGTCCCTCTCGCCATTGGCTCCCTCCTCCCATGCCCACAGTTTAGCCCTTCTGCCCTTCCTGTGCATTGTCTTATGCACCCATTGCATTATCACTCCTTTCACTGGGCTGCAAGAACCCTGCCCTCCATCACTTTCTGTCCTTCCTTCGGCAGCTGCAGATGTAGCTGTTGCCGGCAGTTCCTCCACTACCGGGGAGCCTACCACTGGATGCACTACTCTTCAAAGGAGGCTCTTACAGTTAACAGGGCACATCAAGAGAGACTGCCCCATGTGACGGATGGAGGGGCGGCTGGTACCCCTGAGATCTGGGAGGGCACCAGTGTTGCCATTGTCATTGATCTTGGTTACCCAGGTCCTATAGTCGCCGCTCCTCCTTCTGTCATTGCTCCCCACTTGGGCCCTGGGGATAGCCCCCCATCACACCCAGGTGAGTGGGTGGGCCCTGCCTCCATCTTGTGTAGTTTGGTGAGGTCCATGTAGCAGAGGGTGGCAGGGACACTACCGGGAAAAGGAGACACCCTGCTCCAGTGGGAGATATACGTTTTCCCCATCGTTCCCCCACTTTGCTTCCCTGACCTGATTATTGTTCTGCCTGGACTGTTGGGCAGAGTTAATTCCCTAATTGCCCAGTTAATTGCCCAGTTAATTCCCTAATAGTAAAGCAGAGGAGCCTCCCACTGACCCAGAGGGGGAGGGACCACCACTAATCCTCTACAGGGAATCTTAAGAGGGATCATGGTAAGAATAATGTGGAACTTGTAAAAAAATGAAATATTTGATTGGAAAGTGGGTAAGGAGCAAAGGTGTTACAAGCTTGGAAGGGATGCTTGACTTTGTTGCTCAAGAACTTTTCTTAAACCTATTGTGACAGGGTCAGGCCAGATGGCTACAGGAGAGTGCTGGAAGGCACATATATTAGCCACAGGTTAAGTAGGTCCTTTTTCCCTGGGTAAGATAACAGGGAAGTTTCCAGAACAATCAAGAGCTTTCTGGAAACAATTAAGGCAGACAGGCTGATTAGAAGACCTGCAGCCAATCAAGAAGCTGCTAGAATCAATTAAGGCAGGCTTATCAGGGCACCTGGGTTTAAAAAGGAACTCACTTCAGTTTGTGATGCGCATGTGAGGAGCTGGGAGCAAGAGGCACAAGGAGCTGAGAATGAGAAGGTGTGCTGCTGGAGGACTAAGGAGTACAAGCATTATCAGACACCAGGAGGAAGGTCCTGTGGTGAGGATAAAGAAGATGTTTGGAGAAGGCCATGGGGAAGTAGCCCAGGGAGGTGTAGCTGTCACACAGGTGTTAAAGGAGGCACTATAGACATCTGCAATCCACAGGGCCCTGGGCTGGAACCAGGAGTAGAGGGTGGGCCCGGGTTCCCCCCAAAACCTCCCAACTCCTGATCAGACACATGAGGATTTGACCCAGACTGTGGGTTCCACCAGAGGGGAAGATCTTTGAGGCGAGCAAATCCGCCAATTGGCACAGGACCCACCAAGGTAGAGGAGGAGGAACTTTGTCACAGTATGTAAAGATGGTGCAAAACAATCTCCATGGGACAAAAATTTGAAAACTGTGGATGAGATGGCTTCTGTAGCTGAAGATTTTCAGCAGACACAAGCATCTATTGTGAATAAACCACAGACAGAGAGGGTTACATCTGGTGGAAAGTATGGTTCTTGTTTTACCCTGTCCACCTGTGATAAAAGTTATGATGTTATTGCTAAAGATCATGATACAGCCTGAAGCAAATACTCCCCAACAACCACACACCACAGAACAAAAACACTAACCTAGGAACCTATCCTTGCAACAAAGCCTGATGCCAGCTCTGTCCACATATCTATTTACGTGACATCATCATAAGACCTAATTACATCAGCCACGCCATCAGGGCTCATTCACCTGCACATCTACCAATGTGCTATTTGCCATCATGTGCCAGCAATGCCCTTCTGCCATGTACATTGGCCAAACCGGACAGTCTCTACGTAAAAGAATAAATGGACACAAATCTGAAATCAGGAATCACAACATTGAAAAACCAGTAGGAGAACACTTCAACCTCTCTGGCCACTCAGACTGGGAGTGGATGTGTCATTACAAAAACTAATTTCCCCATACTAATTTCCCCTACTGTTACTCACACCTTCTTGTCAACTGTTTGAAGGAGGCCACCCTCACTACCACTACAAAATTGATTTTTCCTCCCTTGATACTCAACTGTTGAGAATAGCCTACTTCCACTTTAATTGAATTATCCTATTAGCACTGACTCCCTACTTGGTAAGGCAACTCCCATCTTTTCACGTACTGTGTATATATATCTGCTACTGTATTTTCCACTCCAGGGATCTGATGAAGTGGGTTTTAGCCCACTAAAGCTTATGCCCAAATAAATGTGTTAGTCTGAAAGGTGCCACAAGGACTCCTTTTATTTTAGCTGATACAGACTAACACGGATACCAGTGTGAAAGTGTTATCTGTGAATTTTTAACCTTAATAGACAAGTCTGAGTCTAGTCCCACCACAATATTTTGATCCACTGAAACCATTTGTGTCTCTTGTGGCAAACCTGCCTGTGACTCAGTTTGAACTGCAGCATTCAAGTAGAAATATAAGATTACTGTGGTTGCAAGTGCCATTTTTATTGTGTCTGTCACTGAGCTCTTTTGTGTTGGCTTTCTTGTGCAGTTACTGTTATTGGTTCTGGTATGTGTGGAAAGATATTTCTCTTGCAATGCCACTATCGCTGATTCGCATGGTAATACTTATCTACTTTTTTGTTACTTTGTACAATTTTAATTTTATACACAGTGGCACTTAATCTGTCCACAGGAGTATATAGCCCATCTTATGGGTTACATCAACTGTATTCTGGTACAGCATAAGACACAAGCATAACTTGGTTTCCAACCTCCCAAGCATTTTTTTTCTTTCATTTTTGTCAAAATAGGTTTTTGCCTTTTGTTTGGATTTTTCCAGTTTGACAGCTACCTGCAAGTGGACCTGATTCAGATGTTTCTGTAATGCTTGCAGATGGGTTTCAAGCTTTACTTCCTTTAGCTGTGTGTCACTAGCATGATATAAAAGATGCTCTGGCATGTGCATAGTTTGTTTAGTTATAACCTCACCGGGTGTATGATTTGTGGAGGCAGCTGGAGTTTCCCTGAATGCCATTAAAATGAGAGGAATCAGGGTGTCCCGACTGCATCCATTAGCATCTACCAGTTTTACCAGCATATGTTTAATGGTGTGATTTTTTCACTCTACCATCCCTGATGATTGAGGTCTGTATGGAATATGCAATTTTTCTTGCATTCCTAACAATTGCAGGCATTTTGGAACACTTGTCCAGTAAAGTCTGGGACTGTTTTGTTTAGAGAAGAGACAAAGAAGGGAGCATATGATAGCAGAGAGCAAAATGAAGAATGAACTGATGACATTTAAATGGACAAACAGAGAAGAGTTCCCGACAAGTAATATCTATAGACACTTATTACTTCATATGTGCTAATTCACCAAAGCTGAGGCAAATTATCAACAAAACTGATTGAGAGGAAAAATGTAGACCAAAAAACAGGAAGGAAAATTGAGAGTTCTTTCAGAAGAGTTGATTAGATATTCAAAAAGTCACAATGCCACGGTCAAGAAAATAGAGAACTTTGGACAAACCCCAGTTCAGTGGCAAAGTGAAGGCAGCAGATGAAAGTGGAAATTAAAGTAGAGCATATGGGGAAATGGGAAATAGAAAACAATACAAATTGGAAGTTATGAAAATTGATAAGGGATGTTAAAAACACAAGGGAAAAATCCATGCTAGGCAGTGTTCAGGATCACAAAAAGGATGTTATTAAGTATATAAAGAACCAAAGACATCCTAGAAAAAGTTTTAGACTGATTCCTAGAGGGAGAAAGTAAACTTGTTAATCTTGCAGAAAAAGGAGATGTGTTCAAAAATATTTTTGTTCTGCATTTGTAAAAAAGTAGCATGAAGTGCTCATATCACCTAAGGTGATGAAATACTCTCCAGGCCTTTAGTGTCCAGGAAGATGTTAAAGAACATGTGTAACAGAACCTTACATTTACAAACACCAGAGTTACAAACTGACTGATGCACCACGCGTCTCATTCGGAACCAGAAGTACACAGTCAATCAGCACCAGATCTCCCAAAAAAATATTATGGCATGCAGAGACCCTCCAAAGGATTTAGGGGTCACTGTGGGCAACAAACTCATCGTGAGCTCCCAGTGCGATGCTGCAGCCAAAAGGGATGATGCGATCCTTGGCTGCATAAGCAGGGGAGTGGTGAATTGGAGCAGGGGAAGGATTTTACCTCACACATGGTATTGGTGAAATTGACTCTGTCCAGTCCCAGGATCCATATTTCAAAGGGGATGTTGAAAAATTGGAAAGGGGCCCAAAAAAAACCAAAAAAATTATTGGAGGCTGAAGAAAATGCCTGTCAGTGAAAGACTTAAAGAGCTTCATTTATTCACATTCAGTTGTAATAATGGGCTCTGTAATATAGCAGAGAAAGGCAGAGCAAGAACCAGTGGCTGGAAGCTGGGGTGATTAATCGCTGGAAGAAACCGCGATAGGAAGTGATAGATTCTCCATCTCCCCATGTCTGCAGATCCAGACTAGTCCCTTTTCTAGAAGATCTGCTTGAGGGATTCTCTACACTTAGAATGCCACAGTGGCACTGCCATAGCGATTCAGTGTAGAGTCTATCACTAATGGCTGGGGTTCTCCCATCAGTGTATGTAATCCACTTCCCTGAGAAATGATAGCTAGTTTGAGAGAAGAATTCTTCCGTTAAGTTCATGGTGTCTACACAGAGATTAGATTGATATAACTACATCTCTCAGGGTATGTCTACACTACGGGATTATTCCAGTTTTACAGAAACCGATATTTGGAAACAGATTGTATAAAGTCGAGTGCACGTGGCCACACTAAGCACATTAATTCAGCGGTGTGTGTCCATGTACCGAGGCTAGCGTCGACTTCTGGAGCGTTGCACTGTGGGTAGCTCTCCCATAGCTATCCCATAGTTCCCGCAGTCTCGCCCGCTCATTGGAATTCTGGGTTGAGATACCAATGCATGATGGGGCCAAAATGTGTCACAGGTGGTTATGGGTAAATGTCGTCAGTCAATCCTCCCTCCGTGAAAGCAACGGCAGACAATCATTTTGTTCCCTTTTCCCTGGATTGCCCAGGCAGACGCCATAGCACGGCAACCATGGAGCCCGTTCAGCCTTTTTTCACTGTAACCATAGTCTACTGGATGCTGCTGACAGACGCAGTACTGCAGTGCTACACAGCAGCATCCCCTGGCCTTTGCAAATTAGCAAAGATGGTTACCAGCCCTACTGTACCGTCTGCTGCTTTGCAAATTGATAAAGACGGTTGCCAGTCTTACTGTACATCTGCTGCTGTCATGGGTGCTCCTGGTCGGCTCGTGAAGGTTGGTCGGGGGTGGCTGGACAAAAATGGGAATGGCTCTCCAGTCTTTCTCTTCTTTAAGTTTTGTCTAATGGAGAGTCAGTCCTGTCAGAAATATCAGTCAAGCCTACTAAAGAACTAGAGAGGCAAACGGCCGCTCCAGGTCAGACCGCAGACATCCCGCAGAAAGATGAGCTGCATGCGTTCTAGGGGGTGCCCCCTGCAACAACCACCTGTTGCTTCCCTCCTCCCCCACCTGTTCTGGGCTACCGTGGCAGTTATCCCTCCATTTGTGTGATGAAGTAATAAAGAATAAATGAATAAGAAACAACACTGACTTTATTGCCTCTGCAAGCAGAGATCAAAGGGAGGAGGAGAGGGCGGTTGGCTTACAGCGAAGTAGAGTGAACCACCATTCTGCACTTGCTCAGCCTGTAGCTGAGAATGGGAATCTGTGACAAGCACTAGGATAGAAGCACAGGTAGGACTGAATCTCCATTTGTATGTGGGCCTTTGGTTGACACTGGTAAAATACAAAATGTCCCAGGATATGTATGTTGGGGGACAGTTCTAAACTGCAGCTTAATTTTTTTATTTGCAGCAAAATGTAGCGGTCTAAGTATCTGACTGTGAGTCCTGGTAGCAAGGAGTAGGCGCGTCCGTGCAGTGCTGCTGACTGAGGAGAGCAGCCTGAGGCAGAAGCCTCCAGCTGCCATGAAATTCTAGGCAGGTCTGACTCTCTGGATCTGCAGACATGGGGAGCTGGAGAATCCACCAATTTCTATTGTAGTTACTTTATATCAAAGTAAAGGGCTTTGTTGTGTGGAAAGATGCAAGGTTAATTATATTTAACACTGCTAAATTCAAAATAAACTCATAGTGTAGACCAGGCCTCAGAGGTTAGATTTTTTTCTGCTACTTCAAAAAAAGTCAAATGCAATGTTAGATTGTATTAGCGGAGGGATAGCCTGCAAGTCACAGTAGGAATTAGTACGTAGATTACCTGGAGAGGATCCAGAGGCCAGTGACAAAGATGATGAAAGGGAGGAAATACAAGCCATATGAGCAAAGGCTGAAGGAACCCGGTATGTTTAGTTTAAAAAAAGATGAGATTAAGTGGGGGTCATAATCACAGTCTTCAAATAGTTGGAAGGCTGCCATAAAAATCTGGAGGAAAGTTGCCCTATCTTGCTAAAGAAGGCAGGAGAAGAGGCAATGGGTTCATACTACAGAACAACAGATTTAGATGAAATATAAGGAAAAAAACTGCCTAACTGTAAGAATAGGAGAACAATTGAACAGACGCCTCTGGAGGTTGTGGAAGTTCCTTCGCTGCAGGTTTTCTAAAGGAGAAGGGAAAGTCATCTGTCTGGGGTAGTTTAGTCATAATAAATCTTGCATCATGGCAGGTAGTTAGACTAGACGACCCTTGTGGTACCTTCTCATCCTACGGCTCTATGATTTTACAATGTCATCTCCTAGTGAGGAGCAGGACTTAGTCAAGCAGAAGTCCTGGAGATCAGTACAGGTGTAACTGGGTGAAATGTAATAGCCTGTGTTATACAGGAGGACAGAGTAGATGATTTAATCATGCCTTCTGACCTTGAACCCTGTGAATCTATCAATAAAGAAAGTGGATCAGGCAATAATGTTTACTGTGTCTTATAACACGAACAAGGGAACATTCAATTACATTGAAAATCAGAACCTATAACAGCGAGAAAAAAAAATTATTAACAGAATCCCTATTTAGGCTGTGGAACTCATTGCCACTGACATTATTGGATAAAAGTGTTTAGCTGAATAGGATTCACAAATGGGGACACTTTTGGGAAAGGGGGAGCCTATACAGGAAGAATGCACTCCACCTGAACCAAAATGAAACCAGATTGCTGGGACTTAAAATTAAAAAAGATCATAGAGCAGTTTTTTAAACTAATAACTGCAGGAAAACGGACAGCTGCAGAGGAACACATGGTTTGGACAAAGACATTCTTAAGGGAAGGATCTATTAATAGAGATTCTCTAAGTCCTAATGAGAACGAGAGGATGGAAAATGATAAAATACAGGCAAGATCTGATGAGAAACAATCAAATAAAAAAGTTCCCCATTCAATTACATCCTGTAATGGCAGAGAGCTAAAAGGAGTCAAGGTTTTAAAGTGCTTATATACCAGTGCTAAAATTCTAAATAATAAAATGGGCAAACTAGAGTGCCTCATATCAGATTAGGATATTGATATAAGAGGCATCACAGAAACATAGTGGAATGAGACTAATCAATGGGACACAGTAATACCAGGGTACAAAATATATCGGAAGGACAGAAAAGGTCCTGCTGGTGGGAGAGTGACACTATATGTGAAAGAAAATGTAGAATCAAATGAAGTAAAAATCTTAAGTGAATCCACATGTTCCATAGAATCTCTATGGATAGAAATTCCATGTCAAATTATAAGAATGTAGCTGTAAGGATATATTACCAACCACCTGACTAGGATTGTGATCATGACAGTGAAATGTTCAGGGAGATTAAACAGGCTACTAAAATTAAAACAAACAAACAAACAAAAAATTAATTAATAATGGGTTACTTCAACTATCTCCATATTGACTGGGTACTTGTCACCTGAGGACACATTACAGAGAAAAAGTTTCTTGACACCTTGAAGGACTGCTTCCTGCAGCAGCTATTCTTGGAAAATACAAGAGGAGAGGCAATGCTTGATGTAGCGATAGGTGGAGCAGAGGATCTGGTCCAAAAGGTAAACACAGCTGGCTGCTTGGTAATAGTGAACATAATATAACTGAATTTAACATCCCTGTACCAGGGAAAACAGCACAGCAGCCCAAGAACGTAGTGTTCAATTTCAGAAAGGGGAACTACACAAAAATGAGGAGGTTAATTAAACAGGAATTAAAGTGGACGGAGCCAAATGTAAAATCCCTGCAAGCTCTGTGGAGACTTTTTAAAGATACCATAATAGAGGCACAACTTGAATGTATAGCTCAAATTAAAAAACATAAAACAAGAACTAAAAATGTGCCAGCATTGCTAAACAACAATGTAAAAGAAGCATTGAGAGGCAAAAAGGCATTGTTTAATCAGTGGAAGAGAAATACTATGGAGGAAAACAGAAAGGAGAATAAACTCTCTGGCAAATGAAGTGTAAATATATAACTAGAAAGGCCAAAAAATAATTTGAAGAACAACTACCCAAAGACTCAAAAACTAGGAGCAAAATTTTATTAAGTACATTAGAAACAGGAAGCTTCTAAACAACCAGTGGAGCCATTGGACAATCAAGATGAAAAAGGGTCACTTATGGACAATAAGGCCATTGTGGAGAAACTAAATGAATTCTTTGCATCAATCCTCACGGCTGAGGATGCGAGGGAGATTCCCAAATCTGAGCCATTCTGTTTAGGTCACAAATCTGAGGAATTGTGCCATATTGAGATGTCATTAGAGGAAGTTTTGGAACACATATATAAATTAAAAAAGTAATAAGTCACCAGGCCCAGATGGGAGTCACCCAAGAGTTCTGAAGGAACCCAAATGTGAAATTGCAGAACTATTAACTGTCTTCTGCAATGTCTCATTACAATTCTTCAGACTTCATTAATGAAGCTAGAAAAACACGTCTTGCCCACAAACCTGGAAATCCTGGACGCTCCATCATCTCAGGAATTGGCACTCTCACTGAAGGACTGTCTAGATATGTGGACTCTCTACTCAGACTCTATGCCACCAGCACTCCCAGCTATCTCTGTGATACCACTGATTTCCTGAGGAAACTACAATGCATT
>NC_133769.1:371565959-371710126 GCF_003597395.2 Chelonoidis abingdonii | reverse complement strand
CCCCTGGAAATTTCCACTACATTCATCTGACGAAGTGGGTATTCACCCACGAAAGCTCATGATCCAAAACGTCTGTTAGTCTATAAAGTGCCACAGGATTCTCTGCTGTTTTTACAGATTCAGACTAACACGGCTACCCTTGTGACACTTGCCCATGTTGAAATTCGTAGCATTGTTCCAGTGAGGAGCGCTATCACCTCTGTGTTTTCCAGCAAATTAAAGTCAGGTAACAGCTCCCTTCCCCCTCACTCGTTAACAGCCAAGCCCTGAAATCCAAGAATAGGAGGTGACATTCTCTGTGTATTAACGCACAGCTGGCTCCTGAGCTCTTTTCTGAGTTCTAACTCCAAGGATACTTTTGCCTCAGTGGGGCCTGAGCAAACTCTAGGCCATGGTCTCTGAATTTGGCCTTGTATTGTCCATCTACTAACATCTTTCATGCTGAAGGATCCACTGTGTCACTGAAATACAGACACATTTAGGCTGGAGGTCATCAGCTTGGGTTGGAGAGAGCAGCGAAGAGGGACAATTTGGCCAGTGATACCACAGCAAACTCACCACCTGTGTCCAGAGACCTGGGATGTTTAAAACCTGTGCACAGTGGAAAGGATCACAGACCTAATCTCTATCCCATCATGCCTGTGTTCTATTGGGTTTGTCGGACAGGTGAGCTGTTCAGCAAAAGATGGATACCTGTGAATGCTGAGATGGAAGCGTCTTCTCTGGGAATCTCTCTCACGTAGCCAGGTCCCACACCTCTGTCACTCCAATATCTGCAGCACTATCCCACACCGAGAGCTGACACAGAGATGTGCGCTATTTATAATATAGCTCTGTTCAATCGCAGTGTGGTTCACTCAGCCTCTAGGGGAGCCTCTGGATGCAAACAGGCTGGAGACAAGCCTGTCTGGGTTTCTGTATCCTTTATGCAGCTTTAGGAGTAATCAGTAATTAACAGACCTTCCCAAAGGGAGATGAGAACTCTTAGGCTCTGTGCTGAGTCAGAGAGCAATTGACTGCTCTGTGCATTTGTGTAAATTAAGAATTATAGTTGATTGCTAAGAAAACAAGGGCTAATGCCTAGATCTACACAGGGTCTGACACCCTGTAAATGCCAAGGTGGGATGCATTGTAGCAGACAGAGATATTGGGAGACAAATGACTGATGGGAGACCTGAGCTGTTTTTGCAGGTACGTGGGGATGTCACTAATAGATCACAGATCTTTAATTCTCATCTGTGAGTATCATCATATCATGTAGCACCTTTTACTAAAGGATCTTCAAAATAAGTAGCAGAGGAAGGTCACTATGAACATATCCACATCATACAGATAGGTCAACTAAGGAACAGGGAGATGTGAATTGGGAAAGGTCACACAGAGAATGACGGACAGAATGAATCATATAATCATTGAATATCAGGGTTGGAAGGCACTTCAGGAGGTATCTAGTCCAACCCCAGCTCAAAGCTGGACCAATACCCAACTAAATCATCCCAGCCAGGGCTTTCCCAAGCCTGACCTTAAACACCTCTAAGGAAGGAGATTCCACCACCTCCCTAGGTAACCCATTCTAGTGCTTCACCATTCTCCTAATGCAAAGTTTTTTCCTAATATCCAACCTAAACCTCCGCCACTACAACTTGAGACCATTACTCCTTGTTCTGTCATCTGCCACCACTGAGAACAGTCTAGATCCATCCTTTTTGGAACCCTCTTTCAGGTAGCGGAAAGCAGCTATCAAATCCCCCCTCATTCTTTTCTTCTCCAGACTAAATACTCACAGTTCCCTCAGTCTCTCCTCATAAATCATGTGCCACAGCCCCCTAATCATTTTTGTTGCATTTCGCTGGACTCTTCCCAATTTTTCCACATCCCTCTTGTAGTGTGGGGCCCAAAAACTGGACACAGTACTCCAGATAAGGCCTCACCAATGCCAAATAGAGGGGAACGATCACGTCCCTCGATCTGCTGGCAATGCTCCTACTAATACAGCCCTAAATGCCATTAGCCTTCTTGGCAACAAGGGCACACTGCTGACCCATATCCAGCTTCTCATCTACTGTAACCCCTAGGTCTTTTTCTGCAGAACTGCTGCCTAGCCATTCGGTGCCTAGTGTGTAGCAGTGCATGGGATTCTTCTGTCCTAAGTGCAGGACTCTGCACTTGTCCTTGTTGATCCTCATCCTATTTCTTTGGTCCAGTCCTCTAATTTGCCTAGGTCCTTGTGTATCCTATCCCTACCCTCCAGCATATCTACCACTTCTCCCAGTTTAGTGTCATCTGCAAACTTGCTGAGAGTGCAGTCCACACCATCCTCCAGATTAATGAAGATATTGGACAAAACTGGACCCAGGATCAACCCCTGCGGCACTCCAGTTCATACCAGCTGCCAACTAGATATGGAGCCGTTGATCACTACCCGTTGAGCCCAATGATCTAGCCTTTCTATCCACCTTAAAGTCCATTCATCCAGTCCATACTTCTTTAACTTGCTGGGGATACAGAATACTGTGGGAGACCGTATCAAAAGCTTTGCTAAAATCAAGGAATAACACATCCACTTCTTTCCTCTCATCCACAGAGCCAGTTATCTCCTGATATTTCTGGTGGTGAAAGAATTATGATAAGTTTTGTACTAAGCATGTCTTGTGAGGTATCATTCTAAAAGTCTTGATCTGCTAAATATTAAGAGCTCATTGCTATCATTGTATGTGGAATTATGAAATCTTGCTATGTGTGAGTTATTAAAGTATGGTGTGAGGCTGGAAACACGCAAAAGCAGCCATTTGGGTACAAGAATAGAGTAGCCAGATAGTGTTAATTTCTGTAATCCACATTCATTCAGGGAAGAATCCACTGACACAGGGACTCTCTATAAAGAAGCCTCCTCAGAGGGAGCATGGATACAATAGAAAATGTTTGGCCAATGCGAGTGGACCATTCACATCACATGCACAGATTTTCCAGCAAGCTGGAAGAAACTATAAAGGATGAGGAGTGACATCATCATTTGTCTTCGCTTCTCCACACCTCAACACCTGAAAGAACTTCTGGAAAACAAAGGACTTTGAACAGGGGAAGGGAACAAGAATCTGTAAACCTGTTTGTATCATCAGTCAGGGTGAGAGATTGATAATCCCAATCCTAGCAAACATGTTCGTTTTATATTTGTAGGGTCTATTCTATTTTAAGTTAATCACCCTTCCCTGAGTTCAGCTCTAGCGGCTGCAGTCTTAAGTTCAACAGAGTCACCTCAGTTTGTTTTAGATTCAGAGCCCATAGGAATACAGTAAACCACAAGCACATAACACATACAGTTACAAGAGCATTTCTCTTTTAGTAATTTCATCAAAGTTACCATACAGTAAGAACATAAGAACGGCCATACGGGGTCAGACCAAAGGTCCATCGAGCCCAGTATCCTCTCTAACAAAAGTGGCCAATGCCAGGTGCCCCAGAGGGAGTGAACCTAATAGGGCCATGACCAAGTGATCTCTTTCCTGCCATCTATCTCCACCCTCTGACAAACAGAGGCTAGGGACACCATTCCTTACCCATCCTGGCTAATAGCCATTTATGGACTTAACCTCCATGAATTTATCCAGTTCTCTTTTAAACCCTGCTATAGTCCCAGCCTTCACAACCTCCTCAGGCAAGGAGTTCCACAGCTTGACTGTGCGCTGGGTGAAGAAGAACTTCCTTTTATTTGTTTTAAACCTTCAGCTCATTAATTTCATTTGATGACCCCTAGTACTTATATTATTGGAACAAGTAAACAAGTTTTCCTTATTCACTTTCACACCACTCATGATTTTATATACCTCTATCGTATCCCCACTTAGTCTCCTCTTTTCCAAGCTGAAAAGTCCTAGCCTCTAATCTCTCCTCATATGGCACCCGTTCCAAACCCCTAATCATTTTAGTTGTCCATTTCTGAACCTTTTCTAGTGCCAGTATATCTTTTTTGAGATGAGGGGATCACATTTGTACGCAGTATTCAAAATGTGGGTGTACCATGAATTTATGTAAGGGCAATAAGATATCCTCCAGCCCCTTCTTAATGATTCTTAACATCCTGTTTGCTTTTTTGACTGCTGCTGCACACTGCATGGATATCTTCAGAGAACTATCCATGATGACTCCAAGATCTTTTTCCTGACTAATTGCAGCTAAACTAGCCCCCATCACAATGTATGTATAGTTGGGGTTATTTTTTCCAATGCAAATTATTTTACATTTATCCACATTAAATTTCATTTGCCATTCTGTTGACCAATCACTTAGTTTTGTGAGATCTTTTTGAAGTTCTTCACAGTCTGCTTTGGTCTTAACTATCTTGAGCAGTTTAGTATCATCTTCAAACTTTGCCACCTCACTGTTTAATCCTTTCTCCAGATCATTTACGAATAAGTTGAATAAGATTGGTCCTAGGAACAAGATTGGTCCTTGGGGAACACCACTATTAACCCCTCTCCATGCTGAACATTTGCCATTTATCCCTACCCTTTGTTCCCTATCTTTTAACCAGTTCTCAGTCCATGAAAGAATCTTCCCTCTTATCCCATGACAACTTAATTTATGTGAGAGCCTTTGGTGAGGGACCTTGTCAAAAGCTCATGTCAAATCATGAAAGTAACAGCGTGTCCCACCTGGGGTGAAAACCTCCTTTATAACTTTTTTAGAGGGGAGGGATAGCTCAGTTGTTTGAGCATTGGCCTGTTAAACCAAAGGTTGTGAGTTCACTCCTTGAGGGGGCCATTTGGGGACTGGTCCTGCTTTGTGCAGGAGGTTGGACTAGATGATCTCCTGAGGTCCCTTCCAACCCTAATAATCTATGATTCTATATTATTCCAAAGACATATCTGTACCATTGACTAACTGTTACTATAGACATTCTCACATCCTCCTAGGCAATGTTAGAGTGTGTTGTCTCTTGGCCCTCACATGGATTGATTGTCAATACAGTTCCTGCTGGAGTCTCCCACAGGGAGCTCAAGTTGCTATTGTTGGGCACCTCTTTTTATGCACTGACTTTGACATATATTCTTCGGTGCATGTATGCGCTGTTATTGTCCCCCTTTTTCTTATTGGTCATCCTCTTGGAGTCACAAGGGACTCCGGATTCTACAGGCTGCGTAGGGTGATGTGCCACCTTCGCTTTGTGGGTCAAGCACGTGTTATGAACATATTTCATTGCTGCAGCAATTTGATGTTTAATTTTAACCTTTTCTGAATTTGCTTTCACAGTGTCACCAGAATGTTAGGGCCTTAGGTCATTCCTGGGCCATTTCTTGAATCTAAGGCCTTAAATAGTTTGGCTAGATCTTGCTGGATTTAGCCTACAGTTTCCTTGTTTTTCAGCTTGTCTGATTTCTCACCTAGTTCCTTTAACTATTATTCATCCTTATGTTTTGCTTAATCTTATACTTTTATAATTCTATAAATCAATTTCTATAAGTCCATTTTGATTAACATAGAGTAAGTACACTGAGTATAACGTATTGATTAATCATAACACCACACAATAAATGAATATGAAACTAAAATTACTGGTTATGCTGAGGGAGAGTTATCTCATTATCAAATGATGATTAGATAATAAGTGCTCGGTCACATACATATAGAAACCTACAGCAATGGTATTAATTAATTAATTAATAAGCAAATTGTATATATAACTTAAAATGTATGCCTAAAATATTATATGTAACTGAATTTTATCCACGTGTCATTAATTTACATTAGTACTAGGGTTTAGTTCCTTCTTTTGGGACTCTTTCAGTTGCTGAAGTAATTACTCCTCTGCACTGTGGTACGTGACTGTAATCATGGGGTGTTTCTGGAACTGGATGTGGACTCATGCTCTGTATTTCTTCATAAGTCTCTACCTCTTTACACTCTTCTCTCCTATTGTGCCAGGCTGTTGCTGGTGTTGTGACAGTTCACCACATAGGTAAGGGAATAAAAGGAAACGTGGTAAGGGGTTAGCCCGTCACACGTATTATTTTAATTTTTCCTCCTATATAACCGAAGGCAATGATGGTGCATATACGAAGGGTACTATGGCAAATAATCCCTCCTTTCCATCCAATTCCCATTCCTTTAGGCGTACTGTCTTGTGAATTATCATAGTCTAAAATTTTGACTATGGCTTGTTTTGCTTTATCCATGGCATTGCTAATTTCAATTAAATATTAATTCCTTTTTTCTAATAATTGTTTCAGTGGTAATGTTAGTGGTGATATATAGCTGTGAAAGATCAGAGTGCTTTGTCTGATCAAATCCTGATAGCCAGGGTTACTAAGAATAACAGTTTTATTTTCAGAGGGCTGGCCGTGTTAGTCTGGATCTATGAAAGCAGGAAAGAGTCCTGTGGCACCTTACAGACTACCAGACGTATTGGAGCATGAGCTTTCGTGGGTGAATACCCACTTTTGAAAAGTGGGGATCGGAGGTATTGTTGTATGACCAATTGTTGTGTGTACCTGTGATTTTAAATAAAAATTCGGTTTAATGGACATACATCTACGTTGACCATGATAAAATTCTTTTTGATGGTTACCAGGTATTACTGTTTGTTGTTGTTGTTGTTGTTTTTCTGCATAGGCCGTTTGTCCCATTGCAGATCTCCATTTAGTTGGTTGTATTGGGCATGATGCTTGCGTCGCATTCACTGCCGGGGAACCTTGTTGGTACCTGTTCAGCAGCCCACCTAGTAGAGTTATTACTTCAAACACATTGCACCTAGAGATCCACTGATGCCTTTTTGGAGAGCAAGAAGTTATCTGTGGTACTTTCTGTGTTTGGGTATTGTAGCCATACACTATTAGCAGAAGTACTTCCTTTTGTTCCTTGTAAATATTTGCTAGATGGCCTATGGTTTGGACAGGAGCCAGTTAATCAAAAACCAGCCTTATTTGGATCAAACACAATGATAATCATAATAATATATTGAACAAAATGTATAAAGTTTATGACATGTCACAGGGTCTTCTTAAACACACCATGATTCAGATGTGAGGTCACAAACCCTAGGTTTCTGATTGCCCCAAATGACATATTTTTTTACATTCCATTTGGCATTCAACTTTTTCTTCTCCATACCTTTGAATATACTGTGGATAATACCAATTTATAATTTGCTGGTTTTTAATCAATTTTGGTACCCTTTTCATTCTAAAAATTGAAAGCAACTAGGTTTTCCTCCAAAATAATGAATTTTGTCCTGATCATTATTGTAGTTTACCAATTGATTAATCTTTTCTTGGTTTTTATTAAATAATCTAGTGACTTTATGCATATTATACACTGTCAATTTTTTCTTAGTTGATAATCCATAAATCCCTTTCAATATTGAATCAACTACGTGATTAACTTCTTCCTGAAGTGCATACTTAATGTGCTTTTTGTCTTTTCAACATTCTCCTTATTTCAAATTGACATTTTTGTACCACATAACCTTGTAATACTGCTTATGATTTCCAGTTGATTTGGTGTTTGTGTTTTCGTCTAGGAGTATGCAGATTATTGTGTTCTTTTAGATCCAAATTAGCTATATCCTGCACTCATTGTTGATAAGCAGTAACCTTATCTACACAATGTACTGAGGAAAAAAACAAATGCCACCTTGCTGTCTCTGCAGTAATTGAACTTGCTTATTTGCCAATAAGATTGATTTAACACAACAGGGATATGCATGAATTATACCTGATTGATTAACGCCCCTGCCACCGGTGTGGCAGTCAGACCACTAATAGGCCCTGACTGTAATTTAGGATATTTTACTGAATTTTGACGTTCACGGTCCCTTTTAACTCTTATTGCCTGTACCTTCACCTTGAAGTATTTGTTAAAAACTCTAGTTCCATCCAAACTTTAATTTTTATACAGGTCTTATACTCTTTCTCATCTTCCTGTTTTAAATCATGAATAGCCATTGTTCTACCTTTTACTGAGCTTCGACATCTGGTTCTATTTTCCCATAATCCATATGGAATTCCATCACTGGCTGGAAAAGAATGAGTTTCTTCTGAGATAGATGTTTTACATTGTCCCCTGCTAGATTTCTTCAGTAAGGGAAAGATTTTGTTTTTCCAGTCTATATAAGACTTTTGGTTATTTCTCAATGTTACATGTAATCCTAGTCTACATGAACCCAATATATGATTTTGTATCTTACATTTTTTTTCACTCAGAGAGTGCTAAAGCACTGGAATGGGTTACGTAGGGAGAGGGTGGTATTTCCATCCTTCGAGGTTTTTAAGGCCCAGCTTGACAAAGCCTTGGCTAGGATAATTAAGTTGGTGTTGGTCCTGGTTTGAGCATGGGGTTGGACTAGATGACATCCTGAGGTCTCTTCAAACTGTAATATTCTATAATTCTGTGATTGTTACAATTTTATCATTAGTCCATTCAGTTAACAGTGTTCTGTCCAAAATTTTAGCTATGAATTGTCCTTTGTCTGGTTGACTAGCCTATCTTCAGTAAAGGAACAATCCTTTTTCCAATCTACATAAGGCTTTTGTTTATTTTCTTCTATATCATATTCAAGAACTATATGTTTCCCTACTTTTCCTTTGACTTGTTGATAAAACCAATGAGGCATTTGGCTACGTAATGTCTTTGGGCAACAGTATATTTCTGTGGGAAATTTTTCCATAATACAAGTTTTTGTTTATCTTTTAATGTTACATGTAACCCTAGTCTATACAAATCTGACATAAGATTCTGTACCTTAGACATTGTTACAGTCGTATCATTAATCCATCTGGTAAACAGTGTCCTGTCTCAAATTTTAGCTATGAACTGTTCTTGGTCTGGTGGGTAATTCCATTTAAAGAAAATCTCAGTTGATAGGCCTGGTGTTTTATATGACTCTTGGCCTGGTTTTACTCTTTCTTGTATCCAAGTCACTGTTATCTGTGAATTTTTAGCCTTAATAGGCAAATCTGAGTTTAGTCCCACCATAATATTTTGCTCCACTGCAACCGTTTGTGTCTCTGGTGGAGAACCTGCCTGTGATTCAGTCTCATCTGCAGCATTCAAGCAGACATATAGGGTTACTGTGGGTGCTAGTGGCATTTTTATTGTGTCTGTCACTGAGTTCTTTCATGTTGGCTTTCTTGCACCATTACCATCTTTGGTTCTGGTGCCTGTGGAAAGATATTTCCCTTGCTATACTGCTTTAGCTGATTCGCATTATGATATTTATCTACTTTTTTGGAACTTGGTACAATTTTGATTTTATACACAGAGGCACTTAATCTGTCCATAATAACCTATAGCCCAGTTTATGGGTTACATAAGTGTGTTCAGATCCACCTTAGAATAAAAGCGTAACCCGTTTTCCAACCTCAAAAGCTTTTTTTTTTTGTTTAATTTTGTCAAAATAGGTTCTTGCCTTTCATTTGAATTTTTCCAATTTGCAAACTACCTGATTCAGATGTTCCTGTAAGGTTTGCAGATGGCTTTCAAGCTTTATTCCCTTTAGCTGTGTGCCACTGGCATGATATAAAAGATGCTCTGGCATGTGCATAGTTTGTTTAGTTATAACCTCACCGGGTGTATGATTTGTGGAGACAGCTGGAGTTTCCCTGAATGCCATTAAAATGAGAGGAATCAGGGTGTCTCAACTGTGTCCATTAACATCTACCAACTTTTGCAGCGTAAGTTTGATGGTGTGATTTTTTCGCTCTACCATCCCTGATTATTGAGATCTGTATGGAATATGGAATTTTTGTTGCACTCTTAATAAATGTAGGTCTTTTTGGAAAACTTGTTCAGTAAACTGTGTTCCACTGTCTGACTCCACCCTAGCAGGGAGTTCCCAGTGAGAAAATGCTTGGTCAGTTAGAGCCTCTGCTGTGGCTACAGCGTTTTTGCTTTTAAAGGAAATGCTTCCACCTATTAAAAGAATGGACTAATGACAACAAGAAGGTATTGGTTTCCATGGACCTTCATATATTTGGGATCTTAAAGGAGCATTCTATTCTGTTGGGGTAGGATTATTCTGTGCACAAATTAAACAATTTTTACTGTACTGGTGTACATTTGCCTTCATGCATGGCCACCAACCTACCGAGTTGAGGCACTGCATGTTTTTCTTCCACCACTTGATGGCCTTCTGATGGTACGTCATGTACCAAATAGATCATTTCCCTATGTTTGCATGTTTGTCCAAATTCAAGCAATTTCTTTTTTCAAGAGTTTATAGAGCGGAAGTGCAATGTGATCAAAGTTAGGGATGAAGTTTCGATGGTATCCTGCTAAACCTAAGAACGAATGTAAAGCAGTTATGTTAGTGGGCATGGGTAGTTCCCAAATTGAACCCATCTTTTGATGTGCAGGTGATCGAGCTCCTTGAGAAAATGTGATACGCAGAAAGGAAACTGCTTGGACCATTAATCCTGTGTCCTTGATGATTTGAAAAAGTTCGGTTGACACTCTAGGTGTTTCTCTTGAGTTTCTGTTGCTACATATTGAAATAGAACAGAGGGTTCTGAAAACCTTGATAAAATACATTTAATTTACCCATGGAAAATGGCTGAACTATTATGTAGCCCTTGGGGCCAGACTTGAAACGGAAACTGACCCCCTTCTACTGTGAAAGCTGGGCAACGTTGGCTTTCCATAGACACATGGTAGAAAAACATTTTGCTTTGGGATTGATAGATTTAATCAGGTCAGGCATTTTGCATACAACAGCTGTACAAGCTGGAGTCACTTGATTCAACTTTTGATAGTCAATGGTAAGATGACACGACCCATTTGTTTTTTGTACCGGGCAGATTCGAGAGTTGCCTGTTGAGATACATTTGTGAATGATTGTCTGTTGAACCAATGATTGAATGGTTTTAGCAATATGAGGTGAGGCCTAAAAAAACTGGAAAAAATTGTCATTCCTAGGAAAATCTGAAAAGGCTCTTTTTCATGTGACAGGGGTGGGCCACCGCTGAAGAGGTGGAGCACTTACCAACAATTAGAAAGGTGTCAACTCTATGAATTGTGTATTGACCAATTCCCTAATTTTTCACACCAACACAGCATAGTAAGGTCAGGAAAGGATTTAACGTCTCTCTGACTCTCCAGCACCATATCACCAGCCAGCTCTGCTTGGAGGTCTGAGAGCCAGAGAACCAGGAGAAAATTTTAGGTCCCTTTATGAGTAAAGAGCTGGAGCAGCCTTTCCTGAATCTGTTTGGTCCTCAACCCGTAGATGATGGGATTTAGCACAGGGGGCATCAAGAGGTAAATGTTGGCAATGAGAATGTGGAAATGCAGGGGTACATTCTGAACAAACCGATACATGAGGGAGAAGAAGAGACTTGGGATGTAAAAGGCTAAGTTGGAGCAAAGGTGGGAGATGCAGGTCCCAAAAGTCTTGATCCGGGCATCCTTTGTGGGCAGGCTGAAGATGGCCCTGAGGATCTGGGTGTAAGACAGGGCAATGAAAATTGCATCCAGACCCATTACACAGAATATCACAAAGAGGCCGTAGTAGCTACTGATGCGGATGTCAGCGCAGGCCAGCTTCACCACAGCTATGTGTGCACAGTACGACTGGGGGATGATGTTGGTTCTGCAATAAGGCCATTGTCTTACCAGGAAGGGATATGGCAGTACAACAATACTGCTGCGCAGCATCATGGCCAGGCCAATCTTAGCCACAGTGGACTTTGTTAGGATGGTGGAATGTCTCAGGGGATCACAGATGGCCACATAACGATCCAAAGCCATGGCCACAAAGATCCCAGACTCCATCACTGAGAAGTAGTGAAAGAAGTATAATTGGGTGAGGCAGGAACTGAAATTGATCTCTCTGGAATTGAACCAATATATTGCCAGCATTTTGGGCACAATAGACGTAGATACAACCAGATCGGTGATGGCCAGCATGCAAAGGAAATAGTACATGGGTCCATGGAGACTCGGCTCTGTATTCACAGTGAACAGGATGGTGAAGTTCCCCAAGATTGCTGTGACATACATGGAGCAAAAGGGGATTGAGATCCAGACATGGGCATCCTCCAGGCCAGGAATGCCCAGCAGGATGAAGGTGGAGGGGTTGGTGAAATCGGTTGTGTTGGAATCTGACATGCAGTAGGGGAGAAGGTGACCAATTCTGAAGCAGAACGGTCTCTCCTGCATGTACTGTACGTTCCCCAATCTTTCTGTATGTTCCCAGGCTCTCAGGTGATGGTCGCTGTACACATGCCTGGATGGAAAGACAATGTAAATGGGAGACACTACATCCTATGCTACGGGAGGCTCTTCCCATGGGTGAAGCAGATTAGTTGCTCTTCACACACTGAAAAATGTCATTGTCATTATTCAGAGAAATGAATTATGAGCAACAGACCCTACTAATACCAATTCCAAATTTTAAGGGGCCCCTTGCATCATTAATTCCTACATGTCATGGTCTGAGAAACCTTAATAGGCACCAGCAGGAAACATGCTTCTGAATACTGTTTATCCATATTGTTCCTGTCAAGACTGAATTACCACTCTGTGACTCAGCCGTTATTGGATTAAAATGTTTAGCTGAAAGGGATTCACAAATGGGAACACTTTTAGGAAAGGGGGAGTCTATACAGGAAGGATGCGCTCCACCTGAACCAAAATGGAAGCAGATTGCTGGGACTTAAAACTAAAAAGGTCATAGAGAAGTTTTTAAACTAAGAGCTCGGGGAAAGCCGACAGGTGCAGAGGAATGTGGTTCAGACAAAGACATCCCTAAGGTCTGATCTATTAATGGAGATTCTCTAAGTCTTACTGAGGACGAGAAGATGGAAAATGATAAAATACAGGCAGGATCTCATGAGAAATAATCAAATGAAAAAGTGTCCCATTCAATTACATCCTGTAATGATAGACAGCTAAAAGGACTTAAGATTTTAAAATGCTTATATACCAATGCTAAAATTCTAAATAACAAAATGGGAAAACTAGAGTCACTCATATCACATGAGGATATTGATATAAGAGGCATCACAGAAATTTATTGGAATGAGGATAATCAATGGGACACAGTAATACAAGGGAGCTAATATATTGGAAGGACAGAAGAGGTCGTGCTGGCGGGGAAGTAGTGCTATATGTGAAAGAAAGTGTAGAATCAAATGAAGTACAAATCTTAACTGAATCAAATTGTATCATAGAATCTCTATGGATAGAAATTTCATGTCTTATAATAAGAATACAGCGGTAGGGGTATACTACAGATCGCCTGAGCAGGATTGTGATAGAGACTATGAAATACTTAGGGCAATTAAATAAGCTATTAAAATAAAAAAAACTAATTGATAATGGGGGATTTCAACTATCACCACATTGACTGGGTACATGTCACCTGAGGACTGGATGCTTCTGGGAGCAGCTATTCTGGGAACCCACATGTGGACAGGCAATTCTTGATGTAGGAATAAGTGGAGCACATTTCAATTTTAGGAAGGGGAACTACACAAAAATGAAGAGATTAGTTAAACAAAAATTAAAGGGTAGAGTGCCAAAAGTGAAATCCTTGCAAGCTGCTTGGAAACTTTTTAAAGACACCATTATAGAAGCTCATCTTGAATGTATAATGGGAGAATAACATGAGAGAGAAAGGAGTCCAGGAAATCTAGCTGTATTTTAAAGAATCCTTATTGAGGTTAGAGGAACATACCATCCCGATGTGTAGAAAGAATAGTAAATATGGTAGGCAGCCAGCTTGGTTTAATAGTGAAATCCTTGCTGATCTTAAACACAAAAAAGAGGTTAAAAAGAAGTGGAAGCTTGGACAAATAACCAGTGAGGAATATAAAAATATTTCTCAGGTATGCAGGAATGAAATCAGGAAGGCCAAATCACACTTGGAGTTGCAGCTAGCAAGATATATTAAGAGTAACCAGTAGAGTTTCTTCAGGTATGTTAGGAACAAGAAGAAGGTCAGAGAAAATGTGGGCCGCTTACCAAATGGGGTAGGCAACCTAGTGACAGAGGATGTGGAAAAAGCTAATGTACTCAATGATTTTTTTGCCCCTGTCTTCATGAACAAGGTCAGCTCCCAGACTACTGCACTGGGCTGTACAGCATGGAAAGGAGCTGACCAGCCCTCTGTGGAGAAAGAAGTGATTCAGAACTATTTAAAAAAGCTGGAAGACAACAAGTCCATGGTGCTGGATGAACTGCATCTGAGGGTGTTAGAGTAGTTGGTTGATTTGTCTTCAGAGCCATTGGCTATTATCTTTGAAAACTCATAACGATTGGAGGAGGTCCCGGATGACTGGAAAAAGGCTCCAGAGAACTACAAGCCAGTCAGCCTCCCCTCAGTCCCTTGAAAATTCATGGAGTAGGTCCTTAAGGAATCAGTTCTGAAGCACTTGGAGAGAGGGAGGTGATCAGGAACAATTAACATGAATTCACCAAGGGCAAGTCATGCCTTACCAACATGATTGCCTTCTATGATGAGATAGCTGGTTCTGTGGATATGGGGAAAGCAATGGACATGATATATCTTGACTTTAGGAAAGCTTTTGATATCATCTCCAACAGTATTCTTGCCAGCAAATTAAAAAAGTATGGATTAATAGATTAATAGACTATAAGGTGGATAGAAATCTGGCTAGATTGTCGGGCTCAGCGGGCAGTGATCAGCGGCTCTATGTCAAGCTGGCAACCTGTATGAAGTGGAGTTTTGTTCAACATAGAATCATAGAATCATAGAATCAAAAGGTTGGAAGGGACCTCATGAGGTCATCTAGTCCAACCCCCTGCTAAAGGCAGGACCATTTTCCCTAAATAATCCCTGCCAGGGTGCGGTCTAGCCGGACTTTAAATAGCTCTAAAGATGGAGATTCTACCACCTCCCTAGGTAACCCATTCCAATACTTCACCACTCTCCTAGGTCAGAAAAGTTTTTTCTAAATATCCAGCCTCGACATTCCGCAACTGCAACTTCAAACCATTGCTCCTTGTTCTGTCTCCGTCACCACTGAGAACAGCCTAGCTCCCTCCTCCTTGGAGCATAACCCTTCAAGTTAGTTGAAGTGTGCTATCAAATCCCTGCTTAAATCTTCTCTTCTGCAGGCTAAATAAGCCCAGTGCCTATCAGTCTATCCTTCATAAGTCATGTGCTTCCAGTCCTCTTAATTATTTTTGTTGCCCTCCGCGATGGACTCTCTCCAATTGTTCCCACGACCTTTGTTAGTGTGTGGCGTGGCCCAAAACTGGACCACAATATTTCCAGATGCGGCCTCAACCAGTGCCCGAATAGAGGGGATATAATCACATCCCTCCATCTGCTGGCAACACTCCTACTAATACAGCCCAGTATGCTATTAGCCTTTTGGCTAAAGAGCACACTGGTACGCCTCATGAATTCAACTTTCCATATCTACCATAACCCCAAGATCCTTTTTCTTCAGCACTGCTACTAAGGCCAAACATCTCCCAGCTCTGATAGCAGTGCATGGGGTTTTTCTGTTCTAAGTGGCAGGACTTGCACTTGTCCTTGTTGAAACTTCATGACGGTTTCTTTGTGGCCCACTTCTCCAATTTGTCTAAGTCTCCCTGAATCCTGATTCCTGACCTCCAGCATGTCCATCCACTCCCCCCAACTTGGTGTCATCTAGCAAAATTTACTTAATGTGCAAGCTTATCCCCATCATCAAGATCATTAAATGAAGACACTGAATAGAACGGGCCTAGACAGACCCCTGGGGCACACCACTATGTTACTGGTTCCCCAACGTAGAGAGTGTGCCATTGATACCTACCCGCTGAGCCCTGTTGATTCAACCAGTTTAATCTTTAGCACTTTCACAGTCCATTCCTCTTCCAACCCATACTTCCTTAGTTTAGCTGATGAGAGAATGCTGTGGAGGAACCGTGTCTAAAAGCCTTACTTAAAGTCAAGGTATTACAACATCAACAGCTTTGCCCCCATCCACGAGTCCAGTCATCTCATCATAGAAAGCAATCAGGTTGTCAGGCATGAATTTACCCTTGGTAATCCACTGCTGACTGACTTCTGATCACCTTGTTTTTTCCTCTAATGTGTTTTCAGGATGAGATTCCTTCACACCTGCTCCATGATTTTTCCAGGATTGAGGTGAGACTGATTGGTCTGTAGTTCCCTGGACTATCTTCCTTTTTCCCTTTCTTCTCTTAAAGATAGGTACTATATTTGCTCCTCAGTCCTCTGGATCTCTCCTGTTCGCCTGAATTTTCAAAGATAATGGTCAACGGCTCTGCATCAATCAACTAACTCCTCAGGCACACCTCGGGAGCAGTTCGCCGCGCCATAGAAGACTTGTGCACGCAAATCTTTAAGTATCCTAACCTGACCTCATCAGTGGGCTGCTGTCCTCCTTCTCCTGCTTGTTCCCCCGTGTATAGTTGGGAGTTGATTCCTGCCCGTAAAGATGAAGTGAAGAAGAATTGAGATACTTCAGCCTTTCCTAATCTTCACACTCTAGGTACCTGCCTCATTGAGTAAGGGGACCTACACCATCCTAGTCCTCTTCTTTGCTTAACTTTAAACCCCTTCCTATACTTCACATCCTTGCGAGTTTCAACTCAATTGCCTGTGCCTTTCTGATTCTATCCCTGCAGGTCCGAGCAAAACTTATATGCCTCCCCAGTCATCTGTCAGCTTCCATTTTTTGTAAGCTTCCTTCTTTTGCTTCAGCTCACCACTGAGTTCCCCGCTAAGCCATGCTGGGCACTTTCTACGCTTGCTGTTCTTTCTGCACATCGGTATGGTATTTTCCTGTGCTCTTAGCATGGTTTCTTTAAAAAAAAAGCATCTTTAAAAAAAAAAATCTTTATCAATGATCTGGATGATAGGATTAATTGTACCCTCTGAAAGTTTGCAGATGAAATTAAGATGGGGGAGAGGTAGATACGCTGGAGGGTAGGGATAGGGATAGGGTCCATAGTGACCTAGACAAATTGGAGGATTAGGCTAAAAGAAATCTGATGAGGTTCAACAAAGACAAGTGCAGAGTCCTGCACTTAGGAAGGAAGAATCCCATGCACTCCTACAAGCTGGCTAAGCAGCAATTCTGCAGAAAAGGACACGGGGATTACAGTGGATGAGAATATGGATATGAGTCAGCAGTGTGCTCTCGTTCCCAAGAAGGCTAACGACTTATTGGGCTGTATTAATAGAAGCATTGCCAGCAGATTGAGGGAAGTGATTATTCCCCTCTATTCAGCACTGGTAAGGCCACAACTGGAGTATTACATCCAGTTTTGGTCCTGCCTCTACAGAAACGATTTGGACAAATTGGAGAGAGTCCAGTGGAGGGTAATGAAAATGATTAGAGGGCTGGTGCACAAGACTTACGATGAGAAGCTGAGAGAACTGGGGTTAATAATGTCATTGTGGAGAAACTATAAGCTTCTGTACCAGATGACTGGAACATAGTTAATGTGATGTCAATTTTTTAAAAAGGGCTCTAGAGGTGACCCCAGCAATTACAGGCTAGTAAGCTTGACTTCAGTGCCGGGCAAAGTGGTTGAAACTATAATAAAGAACAATATTGTCAGATATGTAGATATACTGAATTTGTTTGGGAAGAGTGACTATGTGTTTTGTAAAGGGAAATCACGCCTCACCAATCTACTATAATTCTTTGATGGGGTTAATAAGCACGTGGATAAGGGAGATCTGGTAGACAAAGGGTACTTAGATTTTCATGAAGCCTTTGACAAGTTCCTTCACCAAAGGCTCTTAAACTGCCGCAGAATAAGGGGGAGGTGCTCTCATGGATTGGTAGCTGGCTAAAAGATAGGAAACAAAGGATAGTATAAATTTTGTAAATGGTCAGTTTTCACAATGGAGTGAGGTAAATAGTGGTGTCCCCCAGATGTCTGTTCTGAGACCAGTCCTATTCAACATATTCATAAATGATCTGGAAAAAGGGGTAATCAGTGAGGTGGCAAAATTTGCAGATGATATAAAATTTCTGAAGATTCTTAAGACCCAGGCAAAATGCAAAGAACAATTAAAGGATCTCTCAAAACTGCATGATTGGGCAACCAAATGGCAGATGAAATTTAATATTGATAATTGCAGAGTAATGCACATTGGAAAGCATAATCTCTACTACACATATAAAATGATGGGGGCTAAATTACCTGTTACCACTCAAGAAAGAGATCTTGGAGTCACTGTGGATAGTTTTCTGAAAACACCCACTCAGTGTCCAGCTGCAGTCAAAAAAGCAAAGAGAATGTTGAGAATAATTAAGAAAGAGATAGATAATAAGACAGAAAATATCATATTGTCTGTATATAAATCCATAGCATGCCCACATCTTGAATATTGTGAGAGGATATGGTCACCCCATCTCATAAAAAGATATATTGGAATTGGAAAAGTTTCAGAAAATGGCAACAAAAATTATTACGAAGCGTTTCTATGTGATGAGAGATGAATAACACTGGGACTTTTCAGCTTGGAAAAGAGACAACTAAGGGAGGATATGCCTGAGGTGTGTAAACTCATGACTGGTGTAGAGAAAGTAGATAGTTTACTCCTTCTCATAACACAAGAACTAGGGGTGACCAAATGAAATGTATAGGCAGCAGGTTTAAAACAAATAAAGGAAGTGTTTTTTTACACAATGCACAAACCTGTGGAATTCTTTGCCTGAGGATGTTTTGAAGGCCAAGAAATAAAAGGGTTCAAAAAAGAACTAGATAAGTTCATGGAGGATAAGTCCAGCAATGGCTATTAGCCAGGATCGGCAGGGAAGGTGTCCCTAATCTTTGTTTGCCAGAGGCTGGGAATGAACAACAGGAGATAGATCACTTGACGATTGCCTGCTCTCTTCATTCCCTCTGGAGCCCCTGGCACTGGCCACTGTTAGAAGAGAGGATACTAGGCTAGATTGGCCCTTGGTCTGACCCATTATGACCACTCGTGTTCTTGTTTTCTTATGATTGGCCATTCTACATAGTGATGGGGGCACTACTCTTAGTTAGGGCAGTCTGACACGTTCATTTTGGAGACCTTATATTCAGTTGCTTATAAGTTTACCAAACTGTCACTGTTTGGACTAAAAAATTCCCATACCGGGTTTCTGCTTCTGGCTGAATTGTTTTTTGAAAGTTTCAGGCATAACAGTTCAACTAACTTCATTAATAAAGCTAGGAGAAAACATGTCTTGCCCATGGAGAAAAAACTTGTATAATTATTCCAGTGAGGAACACTATCACCTCTATGCTTTCCAGCAAATTAAATTAAGGTAACACTTCCAATCCCCCTCACTCTTTAACTGCCAAGCCCTGAAATCCAAGAATAGGAGGTGACACTCTCTGTGTATTAACACACATCTGGCTCCTGAGGCCTTTTCTGAGTTCTAACTCCAAGGAGGCTTTTGCCTTGGTGGGGCCTGAGCAAACTCTGGTCCATGGTCTCTGAATTTGCCCTTGTATTGGACATCTACTAACACCTTTCATGCTGAGGAATCCACTGTGTCACTGAAATACAGACACATTGGGGCTGGAAGTCATCAGCTTGGCATGGAGGCAGGGCTGGCTCTAGGTTTTTTGCCGCTCCAAGCCAAAAAATGTTTGGCTGCCCCCCCCTCACCAGTGCCCCACCTGCCACCCCAGCACTGGGCTCTCTCCCCCCTCACCCACACCTCAGCTGCCCCAGCACTAGGCTCCCCACCCCCAAATGTGGGATCCGCTACCAGCACACAGTAGCTGAGCTCTGGCCCAGCCGCGGCTCCATCCCCATGCAGGTGGAGCTGCTGGGAGGAGTGGAGCGGGAGTACTTCCAAGTGGCAGTGCAGCTGTGGGGCGGCACGGAGAACACGGCCCCCTCCCTGGGCTTTGCGGCGCTGCTGGTCGCCGAGGTGGATCAGTTCGTCCTCACTGCCCTCACTCCTGACATGCTGGTGGCCGAGGACCTGGAGAGCCCCCTGAACCTGCTGATCTTGAGCCTCACTACACCCTGGCCCAGCCCCGTCAGGTGGTAAGGCGAGGATCTACTGCTGAGGGGCTACCTGCTCAGCACCAATGAGCCCAGCCAGCCGCTCACCTCCTCACACACTCCAGGATCCCCTCTCGCCGCCACAGCCCGGGCTTGGCTCCAGGGGACCCGCTTCCCTCCCTCTCCAGCTCCTCACACACTCTGGGAGCCCCTCTTGCCGCTACAGCCCGGGCCCTGGAGCCGAGCATGGGCTGCGGCGGCGGTGAGAGGGGCTCCTGGAGTGTGTGAGGAGCCGGGGAGGGAGGGTAGAGGGGCCCGGGATGTAGAAAGGGGGGAGGGGTCCTGCAGCCGCTGCCGATCTGAGTATCCCCAGGGCTGTGCGGCATTTCAATGCTTGAGTGGGCTGTGCAGGGCGCAGCCGGGTTGGGCAGGGGGCTTGGATCCCGGCTCATGCGCTGACAAAGTGAGTGGCTTTTTGTCACTCCAAACAAAAAAAAAAAAAAGGGGGGAGGGAGCTGGTTTGCCGCCCCTTAGAAAGTGCCACCCCAAGCACGTGCTTGGAGGGCTGGTACCTAAAGCCGGCCCTGCATGGAGAGGGCAGCAAAGAGGGACAATTTGGCCAGTGATACTAGAGCGAACTCACCACCTCTATCCAGAGTCCTCGGGTATTTAATGGTTGTGCAGAGCGAAAAGGATCACAAACCTAATCTCTATCCCATAACACCCATGTTCTATTAGGTTTGTCAGATAGGTGAGCTCCTCAACAGGAGATGGGTACCTGTGAATACTGAGAAGGAAGCGTCTTCCCTGGGAATCCCCCTCATGTAGCCGGTTCCCACACCTCTGTCACTCCAGCATCTGCAGCATCATCCCATACTGAGAGCTGACACAGAGATGTGCACTATTTATATTAAAGCTCTGTGCAATCCCAGTGCAGGTTCATCCAGCCTCTAGGGTAGAAGGGTCATCTAAATGGAAACAGGCTGGACACAGAAGCACTCTAGCCAATATTTTCATTCCCTTTCTGTTCTTCTGTGTTCTTTATCCTGCTATAGGAGTAAACAATAATTAAGAGTCCTTCCCAAAGGGAGATGAGAGCTCTTGGGGTCTCCACTGAGTCAAAGAGGAATTGGCTGCTCTGTGCACTTGTGTATATTTAAAAATTATAGTTGATTGCTAAGAAAACTATGGATAATGCTTAGATCTGCACAGGGCCTGACACCCCACAAATGCCAAGGTGGGATACATTGTAGAAGACAGAGATATCGAGAGAGAAATGACTGATGGGAGACCTGATCCCTTTTTGCAGGTATGTGGGGATGTCGCTAATGGATCACAGATCTTTAATTCTCATCTGTGAGTATCATCATATCCTGTAGCACCTTTAATTAAAGGATCTTCAAAATACCTAGCAGAGGAAAATCACTATGAACACATCCCCATCATACAGATAGGTCAACTGAGGCACAGGGATATGTGAATTGCGAAAGGTCACACAGAGAATGACAGACAGAATGCATCAGTCCTGATTTCCCTGCCATAACCACGGTCTCTCCATCACTAACTGAGCACATGACAAGAGGGAAATTAACTCCTGGTCTAGCCAGGCCTGTTTGTTTGGTGGATGTGATGGACGTTCCCAGGGTGCAACCTGGAATGGGGTTACCTCAAAATCCTCTGCCAATTAAGTCTAGGCCCCTTCTCGCACTGAGACTCTGACAAGGTGCAGTCATCTCAGATCTTCCACTTACACAGCCTTTTGCAGACAGGGACAGAACCATCTGTACTTACATAAGTGTTTTCACTAACCACTCATGATCCAACAATACAGAGGCTCCAGCCAGCTCACCCCAGATCTCCAGCCTGGGACCGCAGACTTATACCATCATGCCCTGATCAAAAGTTTCACCAGTGTAACTTTTTATTACCCAGTCTGCCTCTCATAGAATCATAGAATTATAGAAGACTAGGGTTGGAAGAGACCTCAGGAGGTCATCTAGTCCAACACCCTGCTCAAACCAAGACCAACCACAACTAAATCATCTCAGCCAAGGTTTGTTAAAATCTCTAAGGATGGAGATTCCACCACCTCCCTGGTTAACACATTACAGTGCTTCATCATCCTCCTAGTGAAATAGTGTTTCCTAATATCCAACCTAGATCTTCCCCACTGCAACTTGAGACCATTGTTCTCCCTCAATGTGGAGAGGACAATGCACCAGCCCTTGTTCCTGAGCAGATTTCCCTTTTACATTTCAAACAATGTGCTGTTAGGTTGAAAAATGTAAAACAGATTAGGTACAGAAAGATACATTTTAAGTGATATAAGTAATAGTGGACTGATCAAAGTTGATTACCTAAGAATTAAACAAAATCACAACATAAGTTCTGTACACTAGAGAGAGTTTAAATCAACAGTATCTCAACTTTATAGTACAGATGTGGATGTAAAGTCTCCTGTGGTTGTTACCCAGGAGCAAACACATTTGAAATACTGGTACATAGTCAATATTCGTAACTTTAGGTATAGAAATGATACATGTGCACAAATAGTGTAATCATATTCAGAGGGTTCATCAGATGCAACAAGAAACTGCCAGACTTCAGCTCCAAGGAAAAAAAAATCAAGGGAAAAACAGTAGAAACTGTATCCTCTTGAAAGTTCAGTTTATAACAATGTTGGTATGTTGTATTACTCTGAGCAGTTTTCTTTGTTTAACCCCTTATGCTATGACCAGAAGAAGGAGACTCTAACTTGGTGGGAAATAGCTTGTCTGTGAATGAAGTGTCTGAACGTCTGTCTAATGTCTCAGAAATGAATCTGTAATTAGATCAAGCACAGAAAGAATGAATTGGTCAGGAAAAAAAAATTCAGGAGTAGATTAATTTGGATGGTCAGGTTAAATCCCTGGCTGAGGAAGAAAAGTGTAGATTTTTGATGGGAGAGGAGGTCAAAGAAAGTTTGAATGAGCCTAGGCAGCCTTGTGAGCTGATGGCTGTGTCTAGTGAGCAGTTTGGGAAGGCAAGGATAGTGGAAGATGAGTGTCCCTGTCCTTTACCTGTGTCCTATGTGGAGAATTGTGACAGTGAAGGAAACGTTCCTGTGTCTGTCAGGGGTATTGACTTGCCTATGGAGGGAGCTACCTCGGTCTCCAAGCAGTTGTCTGTGAACAGCCCTGTGTGCTGGGACAAGGGAAATGAAATCGCGAGCTGTATGTCTGGTGAAGGATCATGTGTCTCCGACTTTTCTTTGTCTGTGGAGCAGACAGAAGGTGCCTTTCAGCCTGTGATGGTTGAGAATAGTGCAAGTATCAGAGGGGTAGCCGTGTTAGTCTGGAACTAACCTCGTTATCTCTAGCTTGCTTGCTAGCATATATATACCTACCCCTGGAAATTTCCACTACCTGCGTCTGATGAAGTGGGTATTCACCCACGAAAGCTCACGCTCCAAAACTTCTGTTAGTCTATAAGGTGCCACAGGATTCTCTGCTGCAAGAATAGTGCAGTTATCTCAGAGTTGGTTCTGGATTCAACTATAGACCAGGAAGGCAATGGTCCAAAGTTTGTGTCTGCTGGGGAGAATGGCACCATGACTAGGTTGCATCCAGTTAGTGTCTTAGCAAAATCCCAGAGATCTGACAATTCTGGTGCTTGTATTTTGCCTGTTACTAATGTGTGGCTGGAAAAGGGTGTAGCAGCTCTGTCTGATCAGGGTGATACCCTAGCCAGGGCACATGGAGAGTAGAAAGGTAATTTGATTGTGTTACCTACTGACATTTTGGAAACTTATAGCAAGAAGAAAAAGATTCCTGAGCTTGTGTGTGGAAAGTAAAGGAAAATGCTTCTGACCCTTTAACTATGAAATCTAGCAGTTTGCCTGAAAGGGGATTGTGTAGAAATTTGCGTGATGAGCCAAAGGTAATCCAGAATGTAAGTGAAACCCAGAAAAAGTCTGTGGTTGCTCAGGAAAGTGTTCCTTTACAGCAAGCCCCAGGCGAAGAGGGTAAGGGCAGAATTTCAGTGAGGGGTGAATTGTTGCTTAAAGAAGCTCCTAGGAACAGGAATCCTCATGGTAATCTGTGCAAGCACTTTGATGTGGCTGAAGGGTGTGAAAGTGATTTAAACAAGGAAGTTTCCGTTCCTGACAGCCAGAAATTTTTTGTTGTAAATGGATCCACTGACTTTCCTTTTGAAAGATCCAGTGTGGGTAGCTTTGAGAAGGTCTCAGATGGCGTAAATACTGTTAAGAAAGTTGATCAGCCCTATAACCAAGTGGCTGCGCTTGGCCAGTTTGTGGGGAAGACAAGGTTGTTGAAAGAGGAATGTCTTCATGCTGACTCTTTGAGTAAACAGTGTGTGCATTAGAGTCTAAGGACAGATTTGGTTACTGGTGTTGCAGAGCAGAATAGTTTTAGTGCTAGATGCTTAAGGATGCTGGGGAGAGCAAGCAAACTCTCACCCTCAGACTCTTTGGATTTGTGTTGTATCTCTGTAAGACACTCCAGCCTTGGAACTGGTAACAGTTAAGAATCTGAAAACTGGTGAACAGGCTCCTGTCTGTGTTGATCCGAATTACCTGGCTGGCAGGGAGAAGAAAGACCTGCTAATAGCTGTTGGCAAAGAGAGCCCACCCCATCAGCCAGTGAATTCTGGTAAGCGAAAACCCTCAGGATTTGACCCCTCAAAACAGGAAGAAAAGAAAAAAAACATTATCATGATAATGGTATTAAACAAAAGGCATGGCTTAACAAAAATGCTTGTTCTCAGGGTTCCCTCTCTATTCCGAACTCTGGGGTACAGATGTGGGGACCCCCATGAAAGACCTCTAAGCTTATTTTTACAGTCTTAGGTTAAAAAATTCCCCAAGGCAAAAATTACTCCCCTTGTCCTTGGATGGTATTGCTGCCACCACCAAGTGATTTAGACAAAAAATCAGGAAAAGGGTCACTTGGAGTCCCTTGTTGCCCAAAATATTCCCCTCAAACTCTTTCATCCCCTTTCCTGGGGAGGCTTGAGAATAATATACTAACCAATTGGTTACAATGTGAGCACAGACCAAATCCCTTGGTTCTTAGGATACTGAAAAACAATTGGGTTCTTAAAGAAGAATTTTATTTATAGAAAATAAAAAGAATCATACCTGCAAAAACCAGGATGGAAGGGAATATTACAGGGTAATAAAAATATTTTAAACACAGAGAATTCCCCTCTAGGCTCAGCTTCAAAGTTACAAAAACAGGAATAAAACTCCATCTTAGTATAAGGCAAATTCACAAGCTGAAACAAAAAATAATCTGTCACATTTCCTTGCCCTTACTTACAATTTTTGTAATCTCATATGCTCATTTCAGGTATGTTTTCAGGAGATTTTTTTCCTGCCTGGTTTCTCTCTCCATCCAGAGAGGAAACAACAAAAAGAGCACAAACAAAACACTCCCCCCACCCCAATTTGACAGTATCTTCTTTCCTTATTTGTCCTTTTGGTCAAGTGCTACCAGGTTATCTGAGCTTCTTAACCCTTTACAGGTAAGGATTCAGTACAGCTGCTTAGGAGGGATGATATTCTACCCTTAGCTGTATGTCTATGATAGCTTGCAGAAAGAGAGGGAGGCAGTGGCATGTGACTCTGTGTGCCCTCATGTCTCACCTCTGTGTGGGGGCAATGCCTCCAAAACTAAGACCATGGGCAATCTCATCTGCTATCCCCTCCCTTTGCTTCTCAGTCACTATTGAAATAGAAGCAAAGAAATCTGCAGGGGATCTGTTTTCATTCTTCCAGGAATACACCACACAGAACCCCCATTGCCAAGTGCCCCTCCCCGAACTTCCAGAGACCCACTGCCCCACGCCCTTCCTGCCCCCCAGCCATGCTCACTGGCCTGCTGGAAGTGACTATGTCCATGCATGGGCTGAACCTGGAGCACTGCTGGGGCTAGTCAGGGATCTCTATGGCCCCTTGCAAAGGGCACAACCAACCAGGACACAGCAAGAGCCCGGCCTGCCCTGTCCAGGCTCCCTCAGGACCCACATGCCTGGAGGGGGCCAGCAGGGCCATCATTAGACATTGTGATGCGCTACATCGCCACAGGGGTCATTTCCAGACCTCTGCAGGAGGGAGGCAATGCCCAAGGTCTGTGGGGGGCAGGAGCAGGCTTGAGGGTAGGGCGGATCTGCCCCCTGGCATGAGCCAGTGGAGCAGGCTGAGGCTGGGTCGCTCAACTTCCATGCGCCTGGTGAGTGCAGGGAACAACCAACCCCTTCTGAAGTCCCCTGGGATGTAGCTCAGGAAGTCAGGATCCTGGATTCTGTCTTTTGTTCTCTGCATGACCTTGTCCAAGTCACATCTCTCTTTGCTCCAGTTTACCTATCTGTGTAATGGGGATATGTTCATAATGACTTTCCTTTGCAAGGTATTTTGAAGATCCTTCAGTGAAAGCCGCTTTACAGTATTGTGATAGTTAATGATGAGAATTACTTATCCCTGATCATTTAGCAATAGCCCCGTATACCTGAAAAAAACTGCTAGTGTCTCCCCTTAGTCACCTTTCTCCAGATCTGTTTGTCTACTATCTACCCATACCTTCTGCGTATTTACAGGCTATCAGACCCTATGAGACCTAGGCACTATCCCTAGGTTTCTAAGTAATCAACTATAATTTTTAAATATACACAAATACACAGAGTAGACAATTCCTCTCTGACTCAGCACAGAGCCCAAGAGTTCGCATTTCCCTTTGGGAAGGTCCCTTAATTACTGTTTACTCCTAATGCTGGATAAAGGGCACAGAAGTGGAGACATGGAAAAAGAGAGATTGGCTAGAATCTCTCTGGTCTCGAGCCTGTTTGCGTATTTCTCCCCTAGAGGCTGAGCGAACGCTGCTGGGATTGCACAGAGCTATATTATAAATGATGCACACCCATGTGTTGGGTCTCAGCATGGGATGTTGCTGCAGATGCTGGGGTGAGAGAGCTGTAGGACACAGCTACCTGAGAGGGATTCCCAGGGAAGACGTTTCCGTCTCAGAATTCACAGGTACCATCTCTTGCTGAGGAGCTCACCTGCTAAACAAACTCAGTGAAACATGTTGATGGTGCAATAGAGAGTAAGTGTGTGGTCCTTTTCCCTCTGCACAACCATTAAACATCCCAGGTCCCTTGCCAGAAGTGATAGATTTGTTCTACTATCATAGGCCAAAATGTCCCTCACAGCCATATCTCCTACCCACTATCCTTAGGGTGGCTGCGTTTCAGTGGCATGGTGGATACTTCAGGAAAAAAGGGATTAACAGATGCATAATACAAGCCCAAATTCTAAGGCCCTGGCTTGTATATTGCTCAGGCTCAACTGAAGCAAAACTCTCCTGTGAGAAAGACCAAAGTAAAAAGCTCAGGAGCCAGCTGTGTGTTAATGTAAAGATATTGTGACCTCCTCTTCTTTCATTTCATGGCTCTGGCTGGTAACAAGATGACTGTTACCTGATTTTTATCTGCTGGAAATCATGGAGATGCTAGGGATCCTCACTGGAAAAACTATAAGAATTTTGTCAACATGGGCAAGACATTGTCTCTTCTAGTTTCATTTGAGAAGTCGGCTGAAACCTTAGGTTAGAAACCTACAAAAAAAAAAAATCAGCCAGAAGCAGACACCCATTGAGGGAAATTTCAGTTCAAACGGTGAAGATCTGGCAAACTTATAAGCAACGGAAAATGAGGTCTCCTAGGTTAAGGTGTCAGACAATCTTAACCAACGGTGGGGCCACTAGAACTACCTGTAGTGGCCAATCCATTTGTGAATCCCATTTAGCTAAGCTCTTTGCTGCAATTCTGTCTGTGGCAAGGAGTTCCACAGGCCAAATATGGATTATGTAAACAATTTTCTTATCAATGTTATAGTTCAGACTTTCAATGTAATTCAGTGTTCCCTTGTCCATGTTTTATGGAACATAGCAAATATAAATGGCTGATCTACTTTCTTTATCAATAGATTCATAGGGTTTAGGGCCACAGGGGACCATTTAATCACCCAGTCCGACCTCCTATATAACACAGGCCATTAAATTTCACCCAGTTACACGTGTACTGAGCCCCATGACTTGTGTTTGACTGAGGCCTGGTCTGTGGTAGTATTTTACCTTATTAAATCATAGAGCCAAAGGGTTGGAAGACACCGCAAGACTCAGCTAGTCTAACCAACTGCCAAGATGAAAGATGTGTTCTGTATAAAACATCCCAGACACATGGCTATCCAGCCTCCTTTGGAAAACCTCCAGCGAAGCAGCTTCCACAACTTCCTGAGGCGTCTGTTCCATTGTCCTCCTGTTCATACAGTTAGGAAGTTTTTTTCTTGAGATTTCATCTCAATCTGCTCTGCTATAGTTGAACCCATTGCCTCTTGTCCTCCCCTCAGTGGGAAGAAACAATAATTTTTCTTCATCTTTTTTTATGACTTCCTTTAAAATATCTGAAAACCGCTGTCATGTACCTCTTCAATCTCATCTTTTCCAGACAAAACAATCCCAGTTCCTTCAGCCTTTGTTTATATTCCATCCATTGATCATCATTGTTGCTCGCGTCCATATCCTTCCCAGTTTCTCTATAACCTTTCTATACAAAAGTGAACAAAACAGGACACAGCACTCCAGCTAAGGCCTAACCAGTGCCGAGTAGAGTGGTACTATCACCTCCCATGACTCTCATGTTATGCCTCTCTTAATGTATTTGCATGTCTCTTTGCAAAAGTAAATATATCCACACTCCACTCCTCAGACATGTAGTTATATAAGCCTAACCCTGATGTAGACAGCATGAGGTCAATGGAAGAATTATTCCATTGCCCCAGCTACCACCTCTCGGGGAGGTGGCTTACCTATGCTAACAGGGTAACTCCTGCCATTGGTGTCAGGAGTGTCTACACTGAAGCACTGTGGCAGCACCATTGTAGCATTTTACATGTAGATGAACCCTCAAGCAGATCTTCCAAGAAAGCATTCAGTTGGGCTCTGCAGACATGCAGAGCTGAAGAATCCACCACTTCCCTTCACAGTTTCTGCCAACGGTTAATCACCCTGATTTCCAACTGGAATTTGTCTGGCTTCAGCTTCTAGCCACTGGGCTTAGATTTGCCTTTCTCTGTTAGATTTCACAGACTGTTAGTACCAGTTGTTTTCTACACAAGAAAGTCTCTATCATCTTTTTGATAAGATAAATAAGATGAATCACTTCAAGCTTTTCTGTATCTGTCAGGCATTTTCTTTAGCCTCCAATCATTTTTGTGGCTCTTTTCTGCACCTTCTTCAATTTTTCAACAACCTTTTTGAAATGTGGACCCCGGTTTCATCAATGCTATGTGCAGAGGTAAAATCCTTCCCCTGCTCCAACTCACCACTCCCCTGCAGCTGAGGATTGCATCTGCCATTTTGGGAACAGCATTGCACTGGCAGCTCACGATTATTTGGGCATGTATGGTGACCCCTAAATCCTTTTCTGGGTCCCTGAATTCCATAATACGGTGCCCCAGCCTGTCGGTTGGGTCTCCATTCCCTGTTCTGAGAGGATAACTTTGCATTTGTCTGTATTAAAACATTTTATTTGCATAAGCCCAGCTTACCAAAGGCTCCAGATCAACCATTATGCCTGCCCTGGCCACCTCATTATAACCAATCTTGCAATCTTTGGGTTGTACACAAATTTTATCTGCAATGATTTTGTATTTGCTTCCAGGTAATTGAAGAAAATATTCAATAGCATTGGGTCTAGAAATGAACTCTGCAGAACCTCATTAGTAACCTTCCCCCACCTTCACTGACAATGACCCTTTGACAACAGCTTTCCGAGATGTGTCAGTTGGCCACTTTTAGTCCATTTTACAAATCCTCTACTGATATTATAGCTTTCATTTTTCATCTGAATGTTTTCCCTCCTTAAGCAAATGTTTTGGGGAAATCAAACTCTATGCATCTGAGTGGTCCCCCTGATCAACCAAACTCTCATTTAGGGATGAAATTGGGTTTCTATGACAAGACTGATTTTCTATAAACTCTGTTGTTGATTGACATTAATTATATTCCTAGACTTTTTCTAAACTAATTCCAGACCAGTTTCCACTGTTTCCTAATCCTGTCAAATCTTTTTTTTAAAACTTTCCCTTTATTTTTAGTAGTCGATGTTAAACACAGAACTGCCCTATATCTGCCTCTTTTTTTTTTTTTTTGGCTCTGCTGCTGCCTGATTGTGTACTTCTAGTTCCGAAAGATATGTGTGATTGATCAGTCAGTTCATAACCCTGGTGTTCGTAACTCTAAGGTTCTATTGTAGATGCTGTATAACACCCTCCTTGACAGCTAATGGACTGGAAAGTATTTCTTCACCTCAGATGATATGAGTACTTCATGCTGCTTCTTTCCTAATGCAGAACGAATATATTTATTGAACAAATCTACCTTTTCTGCATCATTAAAAAGTTTCTTTTCTCACTCCAGGAATTGGCCTAAACATTTTCTAGGATTTATTTTGCTTTTAGTATACCAAATAACCTCCTTTTTGTGACCCTTAGAGCTGCCACACATGGATTTTCCCCTGATGTCTTTAATGTCCATGATCAATTTTCACAACTTCAGTTTTGTATTATTTGCTATTCGTTTCCCTTTTTCCCATGTGTTATATATTGCTATCACCCCACCCCTCCGCAAATGTCTTCACTTTGTCACTGAACCACGTTTTTATCCAAGCTGTCCATCTTTCTGGCTATGGGATTGTGGCTTTCTAACTGTCTAATAAATGTTTTTTATAGAATTCTAACTCTTCCTTCCCAGTTTTCTGTCTATTTTTTTTCCTCCCAATAAGTTTTTCCGATACTTTGCCTCAGCTTTGTGGAAGTAGCCAAGATATTACTGGTTGGGAATACTTCTTGGTTTGACCATTTGAACGTAATCAGCTCCAATTTTTAATTGTCCACTCCTCTATCATACATCCCCCTTCCTTGTCTCCTCTCTAAACTAAACAGTCCCAGACTTTTCAGTCTGTCTGCATATAGCAGCCTTCCCCATTTTCCCAGCCTCTTGGAAACCCCCTTCCTATCTGCAATAAACTTTATATATCAAAACTGAGTGCATGTCCAGAGCAAGTTATTCCCCATCCCATTCCATAGGCATCAGATCATTGCTTTTGTTTTGGCCACTTTTGGGAATGAGGAGGTCCATTCCATTGAGCTGATATCAGAGTTGCCTGGTCTTTTCCCTGAGGTATGTTCTACCTGGGATATTGCACTGGTACATGTCTGCACACAGGTTTGGGTTTTTTCCACTTTCAGATTTTGAGCAAGCAGGTAAATGGGAAAGTGCTCCTGAAGTGTCCTTAAATGACTTTCCACAAGATATCAAAATGTTTATATAAGATTTCATAAACAGATAGTAGAAGTTAATAGAACAGAAGTACTTTGTATCTCTTTTGTCTGTAAGGGGTTAACAAGTTCAGTAAGCCTGGCTGTCACCTGACCGGAGGACCAATCAGGAGACAGGATACTTTCAAATCTTGAGGGATAGAAGTTTGTGTGTGTGCTGTTAGACTTTGGTTGTTGTTCTCCCTGGGTTCTGAGAGTGACCAGACGTGCAACCAGGTTTCTCTCCAATCTCTTCTGATGACATGGGCCATCTTATCAGTTCAAAATGTGAAGTGAGCTTAGGATAGAAAGTAAGTTGGCTTATGTTTGTTTTTCTTTATTTCAATGTGCTTTGGCTGGAAACAGTTCAGTTGTTGTATTTGGCTGGAAGGAGTTCAAATCTGGATTTGCCGAAAGGATTTTAATTTGTACTTGTATACTTAGGCTGGGAGGGTATTCCCAGGTGTTAGCTGAAAAACCCTCTATCTAAATCCATTTTATAATTTACCAAAGATAATTGTTTACTGTTTTTTCTCTCTTTAATTAAAGTTTTCTTGTTTAAGAAACCTGATTTTTTTTTATTCTCGGTGAGACCACCAGGGACGGGGTCTGGATTCCACCAGGGATGGTGGGAAAAGGAAGGACGAAGGGGAAAAGAAGGATTGGCTAAATTGTCTCCAGTGTTGGGATACTTTCTTTCTCAGGAAGAATCTGGAGGGAGGAGAGAGAAGAACGGGGGGAAAGGTCATTTTCCTCCTGTTTATAGATTGCAAGGAGTTTGATTATCACAGTGATCTTTCCAGGGGAACCCAGGGAGGGGAAGCTGGAGAGGCAATGGTGGGGGAGGGAGCGTGTTTTCTTTTTGCAACTTGTGTTAAGATCCAGAAGGGTCTACGGTCTTGAGTTTCCCCGGACAAGGAATTTTGGGGAGACCGAGATGTAACAGGGCCATTTGGAATTCAACTGTTAGATGTGCAGATGCATACCAATTCGGCACTGGTAATCTAATGCTTTTAGGAGACGGAATTCATACGCGCTTACACATGTATAGTGGACCGCAGCACATTAGGTGATTCGTGGGATTATTGCATGAGCTGGGTGGCGCGTTGAGACGGTAGAATGGACGTGGGTAGATGTGAGCATAGGATAGTAAGATAAGAATACGAATAAAGCCAGCTGAGGTTTTTATTTCTCTGCCTGCTAGCTCATTCTTCAGGCAGACTTTGAGAAGGGCTTTGGCGTTTAGAAAGCAAGGACCAGTATTTTTTTTTTTCTCTTTCCTGCTAGTCTGTTGTAAGCAGGCTAGAGGAGCGATTTGTGTTAAAAGCACCAGGTCTGCAAGTTTTATGGGTCCTCTCCCCTTCTGAGTACTCCTGAAGGCAGAGAGCACTAGGGCGGTTAACCAGGACTCGGCTGTTAAACAAATGGGACTCCAGTTGTGAGTCACATACAACCAGCAAAACGGTTATTGCATGAATGGCTTTTTCTTTCTAATCTGTCAGCGAATCAGTTAGGTAGAAGAGTTAAAAAAGACTCTGTTTCTAAGCACCCTAAGAAAGGTAAAGAGAAACATGCATTTCAGATACCGCTAACACACCAGAGGGTGCCCCAACACAAGAAAGCAGAAACCATGACTACCAAAGACACCCTGAAACAGGAACAGGCAAAACTGGAGGCAGAAGAACAAATCAAAGACGCAGACCACAAGCGAGACATGGAAAAGAAACTACAAGAACTAGAAATAAAACAAAAAGAGATGGAGCTGAGAGAGAAAAAGCGGCAGCCCACAAAAGAGAACAAGAAGAAAGAGGCTGCCCACAGAAGAGAGCTGGAGATAAAAGAAAGAGAGAGAGAAGAGAGGGAACGAGAGAGAAAGCATTAACTGGACTAAGCACAGGCTAGGTCAGATGTACCAGCCAACCCTAACAACCCTTCTCCAGTTATTGTTCCACACCCCAAGAAATTTCCCACCTCCAAGGCAGGTGATGACACTGAGGCCTTCCTAGAAAATTTTGAAAGGACATGCCATGTGTACAGCATCTCTGAAAACCAGCACATGATAGAACTGAGGCCACTGCTCAGTGGACCCCTAGCAGAGTTGGTGGGTGAAATGCCTAAGGAGAACATGAATGATTATAAACTTTTTCAAACCAAGGCCAGAATCAGAATGGGGATAACACCTGAGCATGCCCATCGGAGGTTCAGAGCCCTAAGGTGGAAACCAGATGTGACATTCACCCGACATGCCTACCACACTGGGAAAAATTATAATGCCTGGATATCAGGAGCCAATGTTAAATCTCTGGACGACATGCACCTCCTAATACAATTGGAGCAGTTCTTAGAGGGTGTTTCTGAGGAAATAGAAAGGTACATCCTAGATGGGAAGCCCAAAATGGTAACTGAGGTGGGGGAGATTGGAGCCAGATGGGTGGAAGTGGCAGCAAAGAAAAAAGCTACTATCAAGGGGATTGAATAGCACAGGGGGCACACCAACAATAAACCTTATACCTGAGTGCAACCCAAGACCCCACCTACAACCCAAGAAAAGCTGCGGAATCCCTATTCTCTCATCTCACCAATCTCCAGTAATCCACCTAGGCCCAGTGACCAGTCAGCTGGGCGATGCTTCAAGTGTAATGAACTGGGACATATAAAGGCCAACTGCCCCAAGAACCCCAACCGAGTGCAAGTCATTATATCTCCATCACTCCAAAGATCTCCAGACCCAGATGCCTCTCAAATATCCTTGGAGCAAAGGGAAAACTTGAGAGTGGGAGGAAAAAGGGTTATTGCGTGGAAAGGCCCAAGTGACAATTTACCCCTTCATGGCACAAGCTGTAAACATGCCTACAGCTAAACTGCCTGTCCAGTACAAAGACTGGTCAGGAATGTGGACTTTTGCAGTCTATAACAATTATCACATCCCCATGCTACTGGGGGAAGACTTGGCCAACCAGGTAAAGTGGGCCAAGAGGCAGGTGTCTAGTGAAAAACCTTGGTTGTCGTTCTCTCTGGGGGTTCTGAGAGTGACCAGACTGCAACCAGGTTTCTCTCCAATCTCTCCGAATACAGGCTCTTATCAGTTCAAGAACAGTGAGTACTAGGTAGATAAGGCGAGTTAGGCTTATGTTTGTTTCTTTATTTGCAAATGTGATTTGGCTGGAAGAGTTTCAAATTGTGATATTTTGCTAAAAGGATTTTAATTTGTACTTGTATACTTAGGCTGGGAGGGTATTCCAGTATCTATAGCTGAAAGACCTGTACCTATCCATCTTAAATTTACAAAGATAATTTTTTACTTTTTCTCTCTTTATAAAATTTCTTGTTTAAGAACCTGATTGTTTTTTTTTCTTCGGTGAGACCCCAGGGACGGGGTCTGGATCCACCAGGGATTGGTGTGGGAGAAAGAGGGAGGGGAGAGAAAGGGAATTTCTCTTTGTGTAGGATTACTTTCTCTCTCAGGGAGTCTGGGAGGGGAGAGAGAAGGAGGGGGGAAGGTGCATTTCCTCTGTTTTGATTCAAGGAGTTTGAATCACAGTGATCTTCCAGGGACCCAGGAGGGAAGCCTGGGAGAGCAAGGTGGGGGAAAGTTTACTTTCCTGAGTTAAGATCCAGAGGTCTGGTCTTGGTCCCTGGCAAGGTTTTGGGGGACCAGAGTGTACCACGGCACTGAATTCCTGGTTGGTGCAGCGCTACACGTACTAAGCTGGTAATTGAGCTTAGAGGAATTCATGCTGGTACCCATCTTTTGGATCTAAGGTTCAGTGGGAATTATCCATGACATGGTGCATGTAGGATGGATGATGGATAGATAGATAGATAAGATAGAATCCAAAAGCCAGTGAGGTTTTTATTTCTCTCCTGCTAGCTATTGCAGCAGACTGAGAGGTTTGGGTTAGCAAGCAAAAGCCAGTAGATTTTTTCTTTCTCTTTCTGCTTAGCTTGTGGTAAGCAGAGCTAGAGGAGATTGTTTTAAAAGCAAGGTCTGCAAGTTTTTTGGTCTCTCCCTTCTGAGTACTCTGAAGGCAAAGGCATTAGGGTTTAACAAGGATCTTTGTTAAACAAAGGACTCCAGTTGTGAGTCACCATACACCAGCAAAACCTATTTGCAAATGAATGGTTTTTTTTCTTTCTACTCTTCTCGGAATAGCTAGGTAAAAGAGTTAAAAAAAGAATCTGTTGCTAAGCAACCCTAAGAAGAGGCAACAGAGAAGCAACATTTCAGGCAGTAAACACAGAGGGTGCCCAACACCAGAAAGAAGAAACCATGAGTGCCAAGGACACCCTGAAACAGAACGAGCAGAAACTGGAGCAGAGAAAAATCAAAGACGCAGACCACAGCGAGACATGGAAAGAAACTAAAGAATAGAAATAAACAAAAAAAGTGAGACAAGAGAAGAAGGCTGCACAGGAGAGATGGAGATAAAAAGAAAAAGAGTGGAAAGAGAGAAGAGAGAAAAAAGAGATGGACGAAAGAAAGAGAAAAAGAGGCTGCCCACAGGAAGATGAAACTCAAGGGAGGCCCAACCGGCAGACCGGAAAAGCAGGCTAGGCAGATGCTCCAGCAACCTACAACCCTTTCCAGTTATTGTTCCACATCCCAAGAAATTTCCCCACATGACACTGAAGCCTTCCTAGAAAATTTTGAAAGGACCTGCCATGGGTACAGCATCTCTGAAGACCAGTACATGATAGAGCTGAGGCACTGCTCAGGACCCCTAGCAGAGTGGCGCTGAAATGCCTAAGGAACATGAACGATTATAACTTTTTCAAACAAGGCCAGAATCAGAATGGGGCTAACACCTGACGATGCCCGTCGGAGTTCAGAGCCCTAAGGTGGAAACCAAGATGTGTCATTCACCCGAAGCCTACCACACTGGAAAAAATTAATGCCTGGATATCAGGAGCCAATGTTAAATCTCTGACGACATGCACTCCTAATACAATTGGAGCAGTCTTAGAGGGTCCTGAAGAATAGAAACGTAATCCTAGATGGGAAGCCCAAACGGTAACTGAGGGGGGAGATTGGAGCCAGATGGGTGGAAGTGGCAGAAAAGAAAAAGCATATCAGAGGGAGCGAATATCACAAGGTCACACCGACGATAAACCCTATACAGGGCAACCCAGACCCACTACAACCAGAAAGCCGCGACCCCTATTCTCTCACTCACCAATCTCAGTAACCACCTCGGCTCAGTGACCGTCAGTGGATGCTTAAGTGTAATGACTGGGACATATAAAGGCCAAACTCCCAAGAACCCCCAACGAGTGCAGTTATTATATCTCCATCACTCCAAAGATCCCATCCAGATGCCTCTCAAATACCTCAAGCGAAGGGAAATTTTGAGAGTGCGGAAAGAAGGTTATCGCGGAGAACAGGGGCACAGTGTCGCTATCACCATCCTTAGTGGACCCCAATTCATCACCCAAAGGCCAAGTGACAATTTACCCCTTCGTCACAAGCAGACTTGCCTACAGCTTAACTGCCTGTCCAGTACAAAGGCTGGTCAGGAATGTGACTTTTGCAGTCTATAACAATTATCACATCCCATGCTACTGGGGAGACTTGGCAACCAGGTAAAGGGGCCAAGAGGTGGGAATGGTTACACGCAGCAAGCCAGGCAAGCTTCCAGACCCATCCCTGTTCCTGAGCCGTCCACAGGGGCCCCTCTGTGTTAGCAGAGACCCAGACAGAGGTAGTGGACCCGGATTCCCTGCTCAACGCTGCAACAGCCACAGTACTCAGTCCCAGACCGAGACCTGGAAAGCAAAAGCACCAAACCATGCCAGCACTGACGCCAGCGCTTGCAACGCATCTTCACCCCAAGCCAGAGGGGCCAGGAGCCTGAACTGGCAGAAGCAGCAGACAACCATGCCCAGAGCCTGAAATACCACCTGTGCACCACGGAGAGCGTTCACCAGCCACGAAAACAACCCCATCACCTACATTGCTTCCGAGGACCAAGCCAAGTCCACAGTCTAAGGAAGACTGGTGTCCCAGCCTCCAGGAAACAGTTCCAGACTGACAGAAGCAGATGACAGCCTTCAGAAAGCTTGGGCAGGGCACGGAGCACCCCACGCTCTCAGCTCTTCTAACCGATCCCTGTTTGTATAAACAAGGGCTTTATATAAGGAGACTCTTTCGGTGGACACCGGAAGACTGGCATCCACAAAAACAGTTGGTGTTCCAACTAGTACCGGGGAAGCTCTTAAGCTTAGCAACCATGATCATCCCAGTGGCCATGCTGGGGTGAACAGAATCAAAGACAGGTTGGGGAAGTCCTTCCAGTGGGAGGGGATGGGCAAGGATGTTGCCAAGTATATCTAGTCTTGTGAGGTGTGCCAAAAAGTGGGAAAGCCCCAAGACCAGGTCAAGGCCCCTCTCCAACCACTGCCCATAATAGAGGTCCCATTTCAGCGAGTAGCTGTGAATATTCTGGGTCCTTTCCCAAAAAAGCCCCCCAGAGGAAAATAGTACATATTAACTTTGGTGGACTTTGCTACCCGATGGCCAGAAGCAGTAGCTCTAGGCAACACTAGGGCTAAAACTGTGTGGTAGGCCCTAATAAACATTTTTGCCAGGGTAGGTTGACCCTCCAATATCCTTACGGATTCAAGGACAAATTTCCTGGCAGGGACCATGAAAGAACTGTGGGAAACTCATGGGGTGAATCACTTGGTGGCCACCCCATACCACCATCAAACCAATAGCCTGGTGGAAAGGTTTAATGGAATTTTGGGGCCATGATCTGTAAATTCATGAATGAACACTCCAGTGACTGGGACTTAGTGTTGCAGCAGTTCCTTTTTGCTTACAGGGCTGTACCACATCCCAGTTTAGGGTTCTCATCGTTTGAGCTTGAGTATGGCCACGAGGTTAAAGGGCCATTACAGTTGGTGAAGCAGCAATGGGAGGGGTTTACACCCACTCCAGGAACTAACATTCTGGATGTTTTAAGCAACCTACAGAATACCCTCCGACACTCTTTAGCCCTTGCTAAAGAAAACCTAAAGGACGCTCAAAAAGAGCAAAGGCCTGGTATGATAGACATACCAGAGAGCGTTCCTTCAAGGTAGGAGACCAGATTATGGTCTTGAAGGTGCAACAGGCCCATAAGATGGAAGCATCATGGGAAGAGCCATTCACAGTCCAAGACTGCCTGGGAACTGTTAACTACCTCATAGCATTTCCCAACTCCTCCCTAAAGCCCAGAGTGTACCATGTTAATTCTCTCAAGCCCTTTTATTCCAGGTTTGTCAGTTTACAGCCCAGGGAGGAGATGACGCTGAGTGGCCTGACGGTGTCTACGATAAAAAAAAAAATGACGGTGGCGTGGGAAAGGTGACCCTCTCCATAACCCGAAAACGTCTGCAGTTGCAACAGATCAAAAAGTTGATGCACTCTCCCATGAAACTTCCCTAGAATCAACTGGTTAAAAATTGTCCTTACAATGTGAAGAATCTTGTAGTTTTACATAATTAGTGGCATATGTTAGGATGCATGTGTTTATTGATCTGTTTATTGTAGAGTTCTAGGGAGAAATCACTGCCAGTGTGGTTCCACACTGTCAGCAATTTGGGGGGCGTGTCATAAACAGATAGGGTTACCCATCTTTTGGACACTAAGGTTCAAAGTGGGAATTAACCATTGACATGTGTGCAGCGTGTGGATGGATAGGAAGATAGATAAGATAGAATCCAAAAGCCAGTTAGGTTTATTCTCTCCCTGCTAGCTATCTGCAAGCAGACTGAGAGTTTGGGTTTAGAAGCAAAAGCCAGTAGGATTTTTTCTTTCTCTTTTGCTTGCTAGCTGTGTGTAAGCAGGCTGAGGAGAGATTGTTTTAAAAGCAAGGTCTGCAAGTTTTTTGGTCTCTCCCTTCTGAGTACTCTGAAGGCAAAGGCATTGGAGGGTTTAACAAGGATCTTTGTTAAACAAAGGAACTCCAGTTGTGAGTCACCATCACCAGCAAAACACATTTGCAAATGAATGGTTTTTTTTTTCTTCTCACTCTGTCCGAATAGTAGGTAGAAGAGTTAAAAAAAAGACTCTGTTGCTAAGCAACCCTAAGGAGCAACAGAAAAGCAAACATTTCAGGCAGTAAACACAGAGGGTGCCCCAACACCAGAAAGCAAGAAACCATGAGTGCAAGACACCCTGAAACAGGAACGAGCGAGACTGGATGCAGAGGAAATAAAGACGCAGACCACAAGCGAGACATGGAAAAGTAACAAAAGAATTAGAAATAAAACAAAAACAGATGAGACTGAGAGAGAAAGAATGGAGCTGAGAGAAAGAGAAAAGCGCGCCACAAAGAGAACGAAGAAAAGAAAAAGAGAGCAGAGACGAAGAACCTAGAGGGAGGCCCACCAAGGCCTGGCATTTAGAACAGGTAAGCAGAAGAACACAGATGATCCTAGCAACCCTTCACAGTTATTGTTCCACATCCCAGAAATTTCCCACCTACAGGAGGTGATGACACTGAGCCTTCTAGAAAATTTGTGAAAGGACCTGCCATGGGTACAGCATCTCTGAAGACCAGTACATGATAGAGCTGAGGCACTGCTCACTGGACCCTAGCAGAGGTGGCGCTGAAATGCCTAAGGAGTACATGAACGATTATAAACTTTTTCAACCAAGGCCAGAATCAGAATGGGGCTAACACTGAGCATGCCCGTCAAGGTTCAGAGCCTAAGGTGGAAACAGATGTGTCATTCACCCGACACGCCTACCACATGGAAAGAATTATAAGCCTGGATATCAGGAGCCAATGTTAAATCTCTGACGACATGCACCTCCTAATACAATTGGGTAGTCTTAGAGGGTGTTCCGAGGAAATCGAAATCGAATCCTAGATGGGAAGCCCAAACGGTAACTGAGGCGGAGAGATTGGAGCCAGATGGGTGGAAGTGGCAGAAAAGAAAAAAGCTACTATCAAGGGAGCGAATATCACAAGGGTCACACCGACGATAAACCTATACCGAGGGCAACCCACCCACTACAACCCAGGAAAGCGCGCGACTCCCTATTCTCTCACCTCACCAATCTCCAGATAACCAGTCAGCTGGACGATGCTTCAAGTGTAATGACGGGACATATAAAGGCCAACTACTCCCAAGACCCCAACCGAGGGCAGTTCATTACACCACCTTCACACCAAAGATCCCAGCTAGATGCCTCTCAATATGCTCAGAGCGAAGGGAAATTTTGAGAGTGGCGGAAAGAAGGTTATCCGTGGAGAGACATGGGGGCACAGGGTCACTATCCACCATCCTTGGTGGACCCCAAATTCATAACCCAAAGGCCACAGTGACAATTTACCCCTGGTTCACAAGCTGTAGACTTGCCTACAGCTGAACTGCCTGTCCAGTACAAGGCTGTCGGAATGTGACTTTGCAGTCTATACAATTATCCATCCCATTAACTGGGGAAGACTTGGCAACCAGTGAAGTGGCAAGGGTGGAATGGTACAGCAGCCAAGCAGGCAAGCTTCCGACCCATCCTGTTCCTGAGCCTCCACAGGGGCCCCTCTGTGTTAGCAGAGACCCAGACAGAGGTAGTGGACCGGAATCCCTGCCTACGACTGCAACAGCCACAGTACTTCCAGTCTCAGACCCGGACCTGGAACGAACCAGCACCGACATTGCCAGCACTGACGCCAGCGCTTGGTAACGCATCTTCAACCCCAAGCCAGGGGAGCAGTGAGCCTGAACTGGCAGAAGAACAGACAACCATACCAACCAAGAGCTCAGCCAGAGCCTGAAATACCACCTGGTGCACCAGGGAGATGGTCACCAGCCACGAAAACAACCATCACCTACATCGCTTCCCGAGGACCAAGACAAGTCACAGTCTAAGGAAGACTGGTGTCTCAGCCTCCAGGAAACAGTTCAGATGAGCAGAAGCAATGACAGCCTTCAGAAAGCTTGGGCAGCGGACAGAGCACCCCACCACCTCTCAGCTCTTCTAACTGATCTCGGTTTGTTATAGAACAAGGGCTTTATATAGGAGACTCTTTCTGGTGGACACCGGAAGACTGGCATCCACAAAACAGTTGGTGTTCCAACTAAGTACTGGGGAAGCTCTAAGCTTGGCCCATGATACAAAGATAATTTTTACTGTTTTTCTCTCTTTAATTAAAAGTTTCTTGTTTAAGAACCTGATTGTTTTTTTTATTCTGGTGAGACCCCAGGGGACTGGGTCTGGATTCACCAGGGAATTGATGGGGAGAAAGGAGGGAAGGGGGAGACAGAGGCTAATTCTCTCTGTGTCAGGATTACTGTCTCTCTCAGGGAGAGTCTGGGAGGGGGAGAAAGAAGGAGGGAGGAAGGTGCATTTTCCTCTTTGTTTAAGATTCAAGGAGTTTGAATCACAGTGATCTTCCAGGGTAACCCAGGGAGGGGAAGCCTGGGAGGGGCAACGGTGGGGGAAAGGGTTTTCTTTCCTTGTGTTAAGATCCAGAAGGTCTGGGTCTTGGGTTCCCCGGGCAAGGTTTGGGGGGACCAGAGTGTAGCAGGCACTGCAATTGCTGGTTGGTGGCAGCGCTGCAGGTTCTAGGCTGGTAATGAGCTTAGAGGGATTCATGCTGGTGCCCGTCTCTTGGACGCTACGGTTCAGGATGGGGATTGTACCAGGACAGAGATTGTAGATTTATTATTACTTTCATTTTCTTTCTTTTCTAAAGAAATTAGAAACACTGCTCCTGCCAGCTAACTGCCGAGTCATCTGCCAAAACCCCAGAGCTTCAAGGATCTAAGTATCCCCGGGGATCGCAGCAAAAATTCCACCACAAACCCCAACATCTGAACTGAAGTCCCTGCTGCAACCCATGGTGAGATAAAGCCAATTCAGCAACAAATGGAGGAAGGGAGGGAGAAGAGTGAGCGACCCACGGGAAGAGACGGGGCACTGAGCGGGGCCTCAAAGTCCAGTTACCGGCAATTGTAAGTCTGCCCCCCTGTGAGTTAATGAGCTGTACACAGACTAATTTCCCAGTTTGTCAGTCTGACACTGCATTGTGTGCTCAGGAAAGGATTTAGTGTCACTTGCACTGTCCATTCAATGATTCAGCGAAGGGGACCAGGCACCGTATCACCAGCCAGCTCTGCAAGGAGCTCAGTCTGACAGCCAGAGCACCGGGAGAAAATGTTAGGTCCCTTTATGAGTAAAGAGCCGGAGCAGCCTGTCCCAGATCTGTCTGGTCCTCACCCCGTAGATGATGGGGTTTAGCATGGGGGGCACCAGGAGGTACATGTTGGCCATGAGAACATGGAAATGATGGGGCCCATTGTGGCCAAACTGCTGAGTGAGTAAGGAGAAGAGACCTGGGATATAAAAGGCTAAAATGACACAGAGATGGGAGCTGCAGGTCCCCAAAGCCTTGAGCCATGCGTCCTTTGTGGGGAGGCTGAAGATGGCCCTGAGGATCTGCGTATAGGACACAGTGATAAAAAGCACATCCAGACCAGTCACAGAGATTATCACAAAGAGGCCATAGTAATTACTGACACGAATGTCGGCGCAGGCCAGCTTCGCCACAGCAATGTGCTCACAGTATGTGTTAGGAATGATATTGGTTCTGCAATATGGCCACCGCTTCGCCAGAAAGGGAAAGGGCAGCATTAGCATGAAGCCACGCAGCACCACAACCAGGCCAATCTTGCCCACCACAGGGTTTATGAGGATAGTGGAATGCCTCAGGGGATCACAGATGGCAACGTAGCGATCCAAAGCCATGGCCACAAAGATCCCAGACTCCATCGCTAAGAAGCAGTGAATGATGTACATCTGGATGAGACAGGCACTGAAACTGATCTCTCTGGAATTGAACCAGAAGATGCTCAGAGTTTTGGGCAGGATGGATGTGGCCAGGACCAGGTCTGTGACGGCCAGCATGCAGAGGAAATAGTACATGGGTACATGGAGGCTCGGCTCTATCTTCACAATGAACAGGATGGTGAAGTTCCCCAAGATGGCTATAGCGCACATGGTGCAAAAGGGAATGGAGATCCAGACATGGGCCGCCTCCAGGCCAGGAACACCCAGCAGGATGAAGGTGGAGGTGTTGGTGAAGTCGGTTGTGTTGGAATCTGACATGGAGTAGGGGAGAAGGTGTCCAACTCTGAGGCACAACGGTGTCTTCTCTATGTACCATACGTTCCCCTGACTTCCTGTATGTGCCCAAGCTCTAGGGTGATGGGCGCAGTAAATATTCCTGGATGGAGACACAATGTTAATATGAGACACTGCATGCCCTTTTGGAGGTGTTCTCATGGATGGAGCAGATTTGTCACTTTTCACACACTGATAAATGGTGTTTTCATAATTCAGGGAAATGAATTATGAACAAATGACCCTCCTAATGCCTATTCCATATATTATGTTGCTCTATGCATCAACAGTTCCTACACATTGTGTATGGGGAGATTTTGGCAAACCAGTAAAGTGCCTCAAACCACTATAAGTGCTCCACACCACAAGGAAAAAAAAACTTGTGAATCCTTGCTAGCAGCTCTATGGAAACACTTGCCCATTCACATCAGTGGCTAAAACAGAGACAATGTTCAGATGTCAAAGGCATAGGGTGGAGAATAGCCTGCTCTGGAAACACACTCAGTTTTGGTCACACAGGCTCTATAAAGAACATAGCAAATAAAATGTAGGATTCCATGACAGGATATGGGAATGGGGCAGGTTGCCATATGTGCATATAATAAAAAGTCAGGGACTATTTAATTCAGAGAAGAGACAAAGAAGGGAGCATATGATCGATTGCACAAAAAAAAAGAATGGAATGGATTATATTAAAATGGACAAACAGAGAACAGTTCTCAACCAGTAATATCTATTGACACCTATTACTACAAAATGGCTAATTCCCCAAAACTGCAGCAATTTATCAGCTAAATTGATTGGGAGGAAAAAATACAGACAGGGAAATGAGAATAAAAATGGGAAGTTCGTTAAGAAGATTTCATTAGATAGCTAACAATCCTCGATCCCACAATCCAAAAGTGCCCAATTTTGGGTAGAAACCCAGTTCAGTGGCCAAGTGAAGGCTGCAATAATGGGGGAAAGCAATATAGAACTAATGGGATGAAGGGAAAACAGATGACAAACAATAGATATTGGAAAGTATGTAAATTGATTAGGGGGCATAAAAAACATCAAGGAAAAATAAAAAGAAATCCTAGAAAAGGTTTAAGTTGATTCCTAGTGGGCGAAAAGAAACTTCTTAAAGCTGTAGAAAAGGCAGATGTATTCATGACATAGTTTAGTTCTGCATTTGGAGAGACGTGTCGTGAGGTGATGAAATACTTTCTAGTCCTTTAGCAGTCAAGGAAGCTGTTAAAGAGCATGTATAATAGAACCTTAGAGTAACGATCTCCAGAGTTACAAACTGACCAAAAAACCACACTTCTCGTTTGGAAGCAGAACCACAATCAGAGAGCAGCAGAAAGGGCCGGCTCTAGGGTTTTTGCTGCCTCAAACAAAAAAAAAATTTGGCTGCCCCCCACCCCAGCCCTGGGCTCCCCCCCTCACTTCCCTGCTTCCCCAGCCCTTGATTCTCCCCCACATCCCTTCTGTGCTGCCCCAGCACTGTGCACCCCCCTTTTTCCTCCACCAGTGCCCTCCCCCACCCCCTTGCCGCCCCAGCCCTGGACTCTCAGTTCAACCTGCATCCTCCTGCTGTCCCAGCCCTGGGTCACTGGTAACTCGCTCCCAGGGCAGATCATTCAGCAGGAATTTTGGATATGCACAGAACACAGACAGGATTGGGTCCCATATGGTTACAGAGCTGCAGTAAAGTGGAACAATTTTCAGCTTGCGTGATTGGAGGATACCTGGATGGATATTATAAGACTGTCCTCCAGAAATGAAGAAAAGTTGAGGCGCCTTTCTTATACTTTTGTTCCACTGTTTCTTTCTATGGGGAATTTGCCAATGCAATATCACTGCCTTCCTTTTAAACAAACAAAAGGCAATGGCTGTGGAAAATAGCAATTCCAGTCCTAATAACCCCTGGGAAGCATTTCTTGCTCAATTTTATCCTACTTTTTCTACAGCGAGTTACAGTGGATCAGTATATTTGATTGGGGAGAAATGAAGGAACAGCTTCCCAAACTGAGCTTGAGCACTCCTGAATTTTGTGGTGTTCAAATCTGGAAGGCAGGTGCTAGATTCCCTTTCAGAATATTAGCTACATCTGGAAAGGAAAAGTCAATTTCTGCTTCCATGGCTCAGAAGTGGAAATCCTCCCATGTACCTGGTATTGTATCTAAAGCTGCCGAAGTCCCCTAGCAGAGCCTCCTCTCCCTTACTTTTCATTTTAAATTCTAGTGGAATCCACGTACATCCCTTGCTAGGCTTCAGATAGAGGGGGGCACTGTCCATTTAGTCCACTCAATTCCTTCTTTGGGGGCTGCAAGGTGAGGTCACACCAGTATCCCTACTGCAGTTTGGGATGTCTTCTGAAGGGGATATCTGGGCCAAAGCCTTCTACCTCTTGGGCACACTTGTTCCCCATTCACAGTGCCACCCCGCTCCAGCAGTGAGCTCTCCATTCACAGCAAGCTGCAGCATGAGGTCCCAGCTACCATACTCTCTCTCCCTTCCCTTCCTGTTGATAGTGGCCAAGGGAATGCTGGGAAACTTAGCTCTTTCCCTGCTCCAGGACTGGTTCTATAGGCAGGGAGCTAGGCAAGGAACTACAGCTCCCAGGGCCCTATGGGTTCTCAGCTCCCATGCGCGATCCTCAGCTGCTCCGTGGCTCCACTTCTGCAGGATTGTGAGAGGGGATGAAGTGAGTTTAAAAAAAAAAGGATGGCCAAAATGCGCCCCCCAGGAAATGTGCTGCCCCAAGCACCTGCTTGTTCTGCTGGTGCCTAGAGCCAGCCCTAGCAGCAGAGCCCAAATAATATAAAAAAGGGCCTGATGCTATTGAATATTTCGATCACTGATCTGGAAGCAAATAGACAATCACTGCAGATAAAATTTGGGTCTGACCCAAAGACTGGCAGAGCAGTTGCAATAAGGCAGCCGGGGCAGGCATATCAATTGATATAGAGCATTTTAACACAGCCAAAAGACAGCCACAGACATTATTGGAGCAAAGAGCTTAGCTGAATGGGAATCACAAATAGATTGGCCGTTGAAAGTGGTGCTGGTGGCTCCACCTTTAGTTAAGTGGGCTGACACCTTCCATCAGAAAACCTCATTTTGAGTTCCATATGAGTTTGCCAAACTCTGCGTGTTTGGATTGAAATTTACCACACTGGGCATCAGCTTACGTTTGAATAGGGTTTTTTCTGTTTGTTTGTTTTAAGTTTCAGGCATAACATTTTGATGACTTCTTGAATGAAATTAAGAGAGAAGATATCTAGCCCATGCTGACAAATCTTTATAATTGCTGCAGTGAGGAGCCCTAACACCTCCATGTTTTCCAGCAGATAAGTCAGGAAACAGCCCCCCATTAATATCCAGAGCCCTAGGTTTGTTGAGCAGGTGAGCTCCTCAGCAAAAGATGGTTACCTGTGAATTGCTAGATGGAAGTGTCTTCCCTGGGAATCCCTCTCAGGTAGCCGTGTCCCACACCTCTCTCACCTCAGCTTCTGCAGCAGCATCCCATGCCGAGAGCCAACACAGGGGTGTGCACCGTTTATAACATAACTCTGTGAAATCCACTGAGTTTCACTCAGCCTGTAGCAGATAAGCAGCATCTGGATATAAACAGGCTGGAGACAGGCCTGTTGGGACTTCTGTGCTTTTTATCCAGCTTTAGTAGTAAACAGTAATTAAGGGAACTTCCCAAAGGAAGATGAGATCTCTTAGGCTGTGTCCATGTATTTGTGTATATTTAAAATGTATATTTAATTAGGAAGAAAACAGGGGTAATGCCTAGATATCCATAGGGATTGGTAGATATTAGACAGACAGATCTGGAGAATGATGAATGAGGGGAGACACAAGTACTTTCTCCAGGCACTCTGGATGGTTTCTAAGGCATCAGAGATTGATCTGTAATTCTCATGAGTGTCTATCATGTTGTGCAGCACCTTTCATTGAAGGATTTTGAAAACACTTAGCAAAGAAAAGAGATTATGAACATATTCCCATTATACAGATAAGCAAACTGAGGCACAGAGTGTGTAGATGTGCTAGAGGCACCACAGGGGTGAGTCTGGCACATCTACACATGGCAGAGAACTCAGGCAAGAGTGGTCTGCCCTGATACAAAGGAGCTGAGCAAGCGTGAGGACTGTGGGACAGTTGCCCAGAAGAAAATGTTGACTTTGAGGAATTAGCTCATTCCAGCTCCACAGCACCCTCTTCAGACTGGTGATCTGCCTATCCTCTGGCCCCTGTGTCCCTCCCAGACCAGGTGCCCTTGTACCTGGTGTGCTGCCCCCAAGCAGTAACCTCTTTATCTTTAGGTCTCTCCTTCCCAGGGGAACCCCCACCGTCTACCCCCAACTCGCCTCAGTATCAGGATACTGCCAGTCACTGTCTAGCCCCACGCCTTGGGGCAGACTGCAGTATCAGCCACTCATCACTGCAAGGTTGGGTTTGGACCTGCTGCCTTGGCCTACCCCTACCCCTGGGCTGCCCTCTGCAAGCCCCAGTACCTGTTGGCCTTATGCTAGGCCGCAGCCTGGGCTTTCCAGGCTGGAGCTGCCCACCTCCTCTGCCTTTCCCCAGCCCTGCAGCCAGGCCCTTGTACCTAGTACCCTGTCCTAGCTCCCTGCAGCCAGGCCCTTCCTTCTCCCTCTACAGGCAGAGGGAGACCTGTCTGTCTGCCCCGGCTTCTCTGCCTGTATAGGGCCAGCGGAGTCTGTTTGGGGCATGGCCCCAGCTGCAGCCACTTCCCCCAATCAGCTCAGCCTAAAAGCTCCTTTCTCCAGCCACAGTCCCCTTCCAGGGCTGTTTTTAACTCTTCAGGGCAGGAGCAGGGCTCAACCCCGCTACAGGGTGACATAAATTGTCCAGGGCAACATAAATTGACACAAAGGTTGAGTGTCAGAATGAGAGACAGAACCCAGGAGACCTGACTACACTGCCTTCACCACGGTCTCTCCATCACACCAAGAGGGAAATGGATTCCCGCTCTGGCAGGGATGGTTCGTTGTGTGGGATGCAGAGGAAAGGCTGGAAGAGGGAGCCTGAGCCTTTGCCATCCTCTCAAGGTGAATTTGAGGTTTCCAGAACTAGCTGGGGTTTGTGAGTTCCCCACTCCTGTGAAGTGTGAACTCCAGGACTCCACTTCTGCTCCCACTCAGAAATCTGCCAACACATGTCATAGGTTTCACCCCCACTCTGGACCTTAGAGTATAGATGTGGGGACCTGCATGTGAACCTCCTAAGCTTAATTACTAGCTTAAAACCGGATTTTCTGCCACCACTCCCAAATACTAACTCCCTTCCCTGGGTAGTCTTGAGAGACTCCTCCACTAGTTCCTCGGTGAACACTGATCCAAACCCCTTGGATCTTAAAACAAGGAAGAATTACTCATTCTTCCTCCCTTTTTCCCCCCACCAATTCCTGGTGAGTCCAGATCCAGTTCCCTTGGATCTAAAAAGCAGAAAAAAAAATCAATCAGATTCTTAAAAAGAAGGCTTTTAATTAAAAAAGAAAGATAAAAAAACCTCTGGGAGATAGCGTACAAGCTGATCTCACAGACAACGGATTTAAAACACAGGATGTTCCCCTGGGCAAAAATGTTAGTATACACAAGAATACCCAAATTTGATTATTCCCCTAATGCCAAGACAAGTTATAAAAAGAAAATAAACATAAACCTATTTATCTCTTTCTAAAACTCAGTACTCTGATAAGAGGCTGGTTCTTGATCTTTTTCACTCAGGCTAAAACTGACTTTAAACAAAGGAAACTTCCCTCCTTCCTTTTGAAACATCTTGTTCCCCCATTGGTTCTGCTGGTCAGATGTTAGCTAGGCTAGGTGAACTTCTTAATCATTTACAGGTAAAAGAGGCATTAACCCTTAACCATCTGTTTATGACAACATCACAGTCATTGGGGTGGCTTCAGGGGAACAGACTGAGGAAAAGCAACACCAACAGAATGTTCCTGTGGAGAGAGGGCAGCCAGGGAGCATGTATTGGTGACAGAGGCCTCACCATTCCTCCAAAGCTGCCCTGGAACAAGGGGGGCCCTGTAGGCAGGATAGAGACTGGATTAGTGTTTGCATTGGATTTCTTCTCTCCCTCTTGGTTCATTTCCTGCCAGTCTCTCACAGGTGGAATTGAAATCAAATGTTCCAGGCTGAGTCAGGCTTTCCAGGATTGATGCAGCTGGAGGATGCTTGGATTCCCACAGCTGAACTCTCTGCCTCCTCATCTAGCTAATCGGGGGTATGGGCCTTGCTTTTAAGCACTGAAATGAGACTGTATGAATTCTCCTGTCCAACCCGAAAGGGGGCACCACATGCACCCGTATTAAAGTTACTAACATTCTGTAGCTGGCCAGCATGGTGTGACTTTCATCTGCAGCTAACGGCAAAGATGAGGGGCAGGCCCTGATTTACCTGCATTATTGTGTTAATTATTTATGATCATTATTTGTTTTTTGGAAACCTCCAGAGACCCCACTCCAGTTCAGGGCCTCTTGTGTTGGGCCCTTCGCAAATACAGAAGGAGAAACAGTCCCTGCCACAAGAAGCTTGTCAATCAAATTCAGACAAGGCACAGCTACGGTGTGCAACAAACCACAGTGGGTGGATGGAAGAGGTGGAGGATTGACAGCACTAAGAATGGATGGTTACATAGACTGCTGGGTGGGACTGAAATGCACAGCCCTGCCCTGGCAGTTAGAAGAATGTCCAGGGCAGATGTTTGGGGGAACAAAACTGGGGCTAGAGAGAATTTGTTGCAATTGTATAACTGTGGTAGCAACAGTAATAAAACTGGTCCTTTTTCAATCACACAGCATCACACCATGTTCTCGTCCCACAAGGGTGCACGAGTTGTTAGCCAGCTAAGCAAGGGGCATTACTCAGGCTCTAGCACGGCAAACAGGAGGATGGGAAGAGCAGATAAAATACTGATTTACTGCAGGGACCCTGCTCCTTATACAAAGACAGGAGGAAAGAGTCCTTTAAAAGTGAGCAGTGGACGTCCATGAAGTTTCCTCCAACGTAGCCAGCTAGTTCCCTTGGCTCTGAACCTGAATATCTGTTTGACTAAAGCATCTTCCAAAAATACATCCAGAGCTAGATCTACAAAGGCCCTTAGGAAAATATATTATTTAGGCACCACTGCCTTTCTCAACCCTCTGGCTCATCTGCTGTCTAACCCTGTAGGATATTCCACCAGTAGCCTTCACAAAGCAACCTGAGCACTGACGCTGCCCCACAGCTAATGAGCTGCTTAGAGTCTTCGCTGAGGCCTTAATCCTGGTGGAGTTCTCCAATGTGGTGTTCCTGCACCATCTTCCCAGCAAGCCTGATCCATTTCGCATCCTCAGATCATGCTTCCTGGGTGGGTCCTTGCAGTTCTGGAATGTGTATATGTACAATGCACTAGAAGTGTATTTGTTGAAAATGAAAGAGCTCCAGATGGAGATACTGAGTACCCAACTTAAATTCTCATTTGCCTGCTACTCAAGGCGCTCACATGGGATGAGGGAGATGTCCCTATTCCAAATATGGTAAAGCAGAGATTTTGGATCTGTGTCTCTCTCAGGTATCCCACAAGAAAATTCTGATCTGTTCTAGGCATCTCGCTTTAGGAGAGGGCTCACAGCTGACAGTCCCATGTAGAAATAGCCTCCTCTCAACAGCCGGACTCCTGGAGACACACATCAGTGGGATTTAGGTTCTTAAGACCTAAGTTAACCATAAGAAAAAGCCCACTGGACAATGATTGCCCATGGACATCTTCTTGCTGAGATCTATCAGTTAGCCAGTTCTCACTCCATCTAATTAATGCTCAAATGAAACTATCTACTGCTAGTTTGTTAATCTGAATGTCATGTTGAACTAGGTCAAACAACTTGCAATGATCTCAATGTGGGCAAATTGGAGAGAATCCAGCAGAGGGCAATGAAAATGATTAAGGGACTGGGGCATACGACTTATGAGGAGAGGCTGAGGGAACTGGGGTTATTTAGTCTGCAGAAGACAAGAGTGAGGGGGGATTTGATAATAGCCTTTAAAAGGGAAGAAGGAGAAACCAGGAAACTTCCAGCCTCACCTGGAAAAATCATGGGGCAGGTCCTCAAGGAATCTATTTTGAAGCATTTGGATGAGACGAAGTTAATGAGGAACAGTCAACATAGATTCAGCAAGGGGAAGTCATGCCTGGTCAGTTTGATTGCCTTCTATGCTGAGATAACTAGCACTGTGCGTATGAGGAAAGTGATCGTTAAGTGTCCTTAAGTGACTTGCCGCAAGGTGTCAAACATGTTTATATAAGAGCTTAGCAGATTTATTATTACGTTAATTTTCTTTCTTTTCTATACGAATTAGAAACACTGCTCCTGTCACGGACCGTGGGGGAGTCAGGGCCCTGCACGCCTGCTTCCTGCGATTCACCGGGACTCTCAGCCAGCCAGCAACACAGAAGGTTTTTTAGATGACAGGAACACAGTCACAAGCAGGGCTTGTAGGTACAACTGGGACCCTCCAGCCAGGTCCCTCTGGGGAGGCAAGGAGCTTAGACCCCAGTCCTGGGGTTCCTGCCTCTTCCCAGCCAGCCCAAAACTGAAACCCCCTCCAGACCTTCCTTTCTGGCCTCAGTCTCTTTCCCTGGCCAGGAGGTCACCTGATCTCTTTGTTCACCTTTAACCATCCCTTTGTAGGGGGGAAGGGCCCCAGCCATTTTTTGACAGGAGACAGAGTGTCAGCCATTTATGCATGCTGGAGACTTAAGAAATGCATTGGGGAAGCTGAGGCAGTCACACGGTATTCAGAGGAAACATTAAGAACAGCCTCATTTCATCACATCAGCTAATTGCCAAGTTATCAGCCAAAACACTAAAGCAGGGGTAGGTAACCTATGACACAAGAGCCAAAGGTGGAACGTGAGCTGATTTTCAGTGACACTCACACTGCCCAGATCCTGGCCACTGAATTTGGGGTCTCTGTATTTTAATTTAATTTTAAATGAAGCTTCTTAAACATTTTAAAAACCTTATTTATTTTACATACAACAATAGTTTAGTTATATATTATAGACTTATTGAAAGAGACCTTCTAAAAACATTAAAATGTATTACTGGCACACGAAGCCTTAAATCAGAGTGAATAAATGAAGACACGGCCCAGCACTTCTGAAAGGTTGCTGACCCCTGCACTAGAGTTTTCAAGTGCTTAAGTACCCCCGGGGATCACAGTTAAAGTTGCCTTCCTCCTCTATACCAAAATATGAAATGAAGTCCCTGCAGCAAGGTAGGGTGAACTGGAGACAATCCAGCAACTGATGGGATGGGGAGAAGAGTGAGTGACCCACTGGAAAAGATGTGGCAATGAGTGGGGCCTCAAAGTCCAGTTACCAGAAATTAGAAATGTGGCCCCCCTGTGAGATAATGAGTTGTACACAAACCGATTTCCAAGTTTGTCAGTCTGACATTCCATAGTGTGGTCAGGAAAGGATTTAATGTCACTTTTACTGTACAAAAAGTGATTCAGGGAAGGGGGCCAGGCACTATGTCACCAACTAGCTCTGCAAGGAGCTCAGTCTGAGAGCCAGAGCACCAGGAGAAAACTTTAGGTCCCTTTATGAGGAAAGAGCCGGTGTAGACTGTCTCGTATCTGCTTGGTCTTCACTCCGTAGATGATGGGGTTTAGCATGGGGGGCACCAGGAGGAACACATTGGCCATGAGAACGTGGAAATGGAGGGCCACACCGTGGCCAAACCGGTGTGTGAGGAAGGAGAAGAGAGCTGGGATGTAAAAGGCTAAGATGACACAGAGGTGGGAGCCGCAGGTTCTAAAAGTCTTAAGCCGGGTGTCTTTTGTGGGGATGCTGAAGATGGCCCTGAGGATCTGGGTATAGGACACAGTGATAAAAAGCACATCCAGACCAGTCACAGAGATTATCACAAAAGGCCATAGTAATTACTGACGCGAATGTCGGCGCAGGCCAGCTTCTCCACAGCAATGTGCTCACGGTACGTGTTAGGAATGATACTGGTTCTGCAATATGGCCACCGCCTCGCCAGAAAGGGAAAGGGCAGCATTAGCATGAAGCCACGCAGCACCACAACCAGGCCAATCTTGGCCACCACAGGGTTTGTGAGGATAGTGGAATACCTCAGGGGATCACAGATGGCAACGTAGCGATCCAAAGCCATGGCCACAAAGATCCCAGACTCCATCGCTAAGAAGCAGTGAATGATGTACATCTGGATGAGACAGGCACTGAAACTGATCTCTCTGGAATTGAACCAGAAGATGCTCAGAGTTTTGGGCAGGATGGATGTGGCCAGGACCAGGTCTGTGACGGCCAGCATGCAGAGGAAATAGTACATGGGTACATGGAGGCTCGGCTCTATCTTCACAATGAACAGGATGGTGAAGTTCCCCAAGATGGCTATAGCGCACATGGTGCAAAAGGGAATGGAGATCCAGACATGGGCCGCCTCCAGGCCAGGAACACCCAGCAGGATGAAGGTGGAGGTGTTGGTGAAGTCGGTTGTGTTGGAATCTGACATGGAGTAGGGGAGAAGGTGTCCAACTCTGAGGCACAACGGTGTCTTCTCTATGTACCATACGTTCCCCTGACTTCCTGTATGTGCCCAAGCTCTAGGGTGATGGGCGCAGTAAATATTCCTGGATGGAGACACAATGTTAATATGAGACACTGCATGCCCTTTTGGAGGTGTTCTCATGGATGGAGCAGATTTGTCACTTTTCACACACTGATAAATGGTGTTTTCATAATTCAGGGAAATGAGTTATGAAAAACTGACCCTACTAAGGCCTATTCCATATATTATGGTGCTCCATGCATCAATAATTCTTACATGTGATGTGGGAAACAATAGGCATCAGCAGGAAATCCAATAAAACTCAGGCTAGAGGGACTATACTGTAGGGATTTTTGCATTCATCCAGTGGCTCAAAATCTGAGAGTGAAAAAAATCCAAACCCTTCCCAAGATGTGCTGGGGGAAACGTCCCAACTAGAATGGATTCCCTAGGGAGGTTGTGGAATCTGCATACTTAGAGGTTTTTAATGCCCAACTTGACTGTGCCCTGGCTGGAATGATTTAGCTGGGGTTTGATCCTGCTTTGACAGCAGGAGGTTGGACTAGATACCTCCTGAGGTCCCTTCCAACCCTGATAGTCTGTGATTCTATGAACTGCTACACACCACCAGGGGGAGGGGGGGGACACAGTGCATCATTGATAGCAACTCTATGGAAACACTTACTCATTCACTGTAGTGTCTAAAACAAGGACAATGTTCTGATGTAAAAGTAATGGGGTAGAGAATAACCTTGTCTGGACATACATTCAGTTTTGGTCACCCAGGCTCTATAAAGAACATAGCAAATAAAAAGGGGGTTTCTGAGCCAGGATATGAGAATGGGGGAGGTTGTCATATGTGCACAGAATGAAAAGTCTGGGAGTATTTAATTTAGAGAAAAGACAAAGAAGGGAGCATATGATCAATGAGAGAAAAATAAAGAATGGAACTGATTACATTCAACTGGACAAAGAGAGAACAGAAGAATAAATACATAACAAGCAATATATATTGGAAGTTATGAAAATTGATAAGAGACATAAAAACATCTAGGAAAAATCAAAAGAAATCATAGAAAAGATTTAAGCCAATTCCTAGTGGGAAAAAGAAACTTGTTAAAGCTGCAGAAAAGGCAGATGTATTCATGCTATGGCTTTGTTCTGCTTTTGGAAGGATGCATTATGATGTACACATACCACATGAGGTGATGCAATACTTTCCACTTCATTAACAGTTAAGGAAGGTGTTAAAGAGTATGTATAATAGAACCATGGACTTAGAAAAACTGAAGTTACCAATGGACCAAACAACCACACATCTCATTTGAAGCAGAAGCAGACAATCAGAGAGCAGCAGAGCCCAGAAAATAGAAAAAGGTAAATACAGGAGAGTTTTGTATTAATTCTAAAACATTAAAAAAAGGGAAAGTTTTAAAAAAAAAGATTTGACAAGGTTAGGAAACAATGGAAAAGCTGGTCTGGGATTAGTTAACAAAAAAGTCTAGGAATATAATTGGTGTCAGTCAACACCCAGTCTTCTGAAATAAACCCAGTTTCATCCTTTAATGAGAGTACGTTTGGCTGATCAAGAAAACTGAGCAGATGCAATAGACTTTGATTTTTCGGAGACATTTAATTTAGTAAGGGAAAACATTCAGATAAAAATGCACACTGTTCAATGTCAGTGATGCACTTCTACAATGGATTAAAAACTGGCAGATCTCAGCCAGCAGTTGCCAATGGGTCATTGTCACTGAATGGGGCTGTTTCTAGTGGGGTTCTGCGGGGATCAGTTCTAGGTCCAATGCTATCAAATATTTTGATCCGTGATCTAGAAGCAAATAGACAACTGCTGCAGATATAATTTGCAGACTACCCAAAGATTGGCCAAGCAGTTACAATAAGGCAGCCAGAGCAGGCATACCAATTGATCCAGAGCATTTTAATACAGCCAAACGAAACGTTATCATCTCAGAACAGGGAATGCAGGCCCAGCCCCCAGACTACGGGACTGTAACATGGAACACAAGGGCCTTGAGTAGGGTTTTGGCGTCACTGTGGACGACCAACATATCGTGAGCTCTCGGTGCGATGCTGTGGTGAAAAGGGTGATATGATCCTTGGATGCATAAACAAGAGAGTGGAGAGTTGGAGCAGGGGAAGGATTGTAACTCTGCACACGATACTGGTGCAAAACAACTGCGTCCAATTCTGGGGTCCACATTTAAAAAAGGATGTTGAAAAATTGGGAGAGAGTGCAAAAAAGAGCCACAAAAAAGCTTTGAGGCTGGACAAAAAGCCTGACAGTGAGAGACTTAAAGACTTACACCTACTTATGTTATCAAAAAGAGGATCAAGTGAGGCGTTAATGGAAAAACACTGTGGGTTATAATGGGCTCTTTAATCTAGCAGAGAAAATCAGAGCAAGACCCAATGACTGAAAGCTGAAGCCAGAGAAATTCCAAGGGCAAATGATTAACACTGAGGATGATAATAAGAGAATAAATGCAAAATAAACACTGAGGGTGATTAACCATTTGGACAGACTGCAAAGAGAAGTGATGGATTCTCCAACTGCGCAAGTCTCCAGATCCAGACTGGAGGCTTTTCTGGAAGATCTGCTTGAGGGCTTGTCCACACTTAAAAGGCTACAGCTACAATAGGGCTTCAGTGTAGAAGGACAGCAGCGGTTCTCCCGGCAGCAGAGTTAATCCACATCCCCAAGAGGTGGTAGCTAGGTCGATGGAAGAATGTTATGACCTCAAGCTGTCTACACTGTGATTAGATTGCTATAGGTACATCTTACAGGGCTGTGCATTTTTTTCTTATTGTAAAAACCCCACAGAAATGCAGATTTGAGATTCATTAAAAGAGACATAACATGAAGTCATAGGAGGTTTTAGTATTTTTGTACTCAGTGCTGGCTAGGCCTCAGCTGGCGTATTGTTTCTATTTTGGGGCATCAGTGTATCGAAAGGATATAAGAAAACTGGAAAAGATCCAGAGGTGAGAGACAAAGCTGATCCAAGGTATGAAATACAAACCATACGAAAAAAGGCTGAAGGAACTGGGTGTGTTTAGTTTGGAAAGAGGAGATTAAAGGGAGACATGACAGCCATCTTCAGACACTTGACAGGATGCCATAAAAGAGATGGAGAAATGTTCTCTCTTACCACATAGCACAAGACAAGAGGCAATGGGTTCAAACTACAGCACAGCAGAGTTAGACGAAATCTCAGAGAAAACTTCCTGAGAGTCAGAACAGGAGGGCAATGGAAGATACGCCTCAGGAGGACATGGAAGCTCCTTTCCTGGAGGTTTTCCAAAGGAGGCTGGACAGTCATCTGTCCTGGATGCAACAAATCCTGCTTCTTGGCAGGCAGTTAGACTAGATGACCCTAGCAGTGCCTTCTCACCCCGTAGCTCTGTGAATCTATGATGTAAAATCCTATTGTAGACAAGGGCTTAGTGACACACAAGTTATGGAGCCCAATACAGGGGTAACTAGGTGAAATTTACTGGCCTGTGTTATACAGGAGGTCAGACTGGACATCAAATGGGCCCTTCTGGACTTGAACCCTATGAATCTATCGATAAAGAAACTAGATTAAGCATTTACGTTTACTCTGTCTCATAACACATGCAAAGGGAACATTTAATTACATTGATAGTCTGAATATAAAACACTGATAATAGAAAATTGTTTACATAATACCTATCTGGCCTGTGAAACTCCTTGTCACAGACATTATTGGAGCAAAGACTTAGCTTAATGGGATTCACAAATGAATTAGCTATTGAAAGTGGTGCGGGTGGCACCATGTTTAGTTAAGGGGTCTAACACCTTCCATTAGATAACCTCATTTTCAGTTGTGTAGAAGTTTGTCAAACTCTAAGCGTTTGCACTGGCATTTACCATACTGGGCATCTGCTTATGGCTGAATTGGGGGGTTGGTTTTTTTTTTTTTTTTTTTTTTTTTTTTTAAGTTTCAAGCATAACAGTTTGACAATTTCTTGAATGAAGCTAAGAGAGAAGATGTCTTGCCCATGCTGAAAATTTCTTATAACTGCCACAGTGAGGAGTCCTAGCACCTCCATGTTTTCCAGTAGATAAAAGTCAGGTAACAGCCCCACTTTTAACAGCCAGAGCCTTCAGCAAGAGATGGGCACCTGTGAATTCTGAGGTGGAAGTGTCCTCCCAAGGAATCCCCCTCAGCTAGCCGTATCCCACACCTCTCTCACCTCCGCATCTGCAGCAGCGTCCCACTCCGAGAGCCGACACAGGGTCATGCACCATTTATAATATAGCTCTGTGCAATCCCAGGAGGGTTCACTCCGCCTCTAGGGGAGAAGCAGCATCTGGATGTAAACAGGCTGGAGACAAGCCTGCCTGCACTTCTGTGCTATTTATACAGCTTTAGGAGTAATTAAGGGATCATCCCAAAGGGAGATGAGATCTCTTCGGGTCTCTGCTCATAGAGGAATTGGCTGCTCTGTGCATTTGTGTATGTTGAAAAGTTATAGTTAATTAGCAAGAAAACTGAGGATAATGTGTAGATGTCTGTAGGGCCTGATACACTGTAGATATCTAGGAGCAATGGGTAGATATTAGACAGACAGATCTGGAGAATGATGACTGAGGGGAGAGACAAGCACTTTCTGCAGGCACATTGAACTGTCTCTAAGGCATCAGAGATCTGTAATTCTCATTAGTAACTATCATCATGTTGTGCAGCACCTTTCATTGAAGGATTTTGAAAACACTTAGCAAAGGGAAGTGACTATGAACATAGCCCCATTATACAGATAAGTAAACTGAGACACGGGGCAACATGAATTGTACAATGTGACACAGAGATTGAGTGTCAGAATGACAGACAAAACCCAGGAGACCTGACTACCCTGCGTTAACCATGGTCTCTCCATCATACCAAGAGAGCAATGGACTCCCGCTCTGTCAGGGATGGTTGTTGAGTGGGATGCAGAGGAAAGGCTGGAAGAGGGAACCTGAGCCTTCGCCATACTTTCAAAGGAAATCTGAGGTTTTCATAACTAGCTGGGGTTTGTGAGCTCCCCACTCCTGTGAGATGTGAACTCTGGGACTCCACTTTCGTTCCCTCTCAGAAACCTACCAACACATCTGTCATAAACAGATGGTTAAGGGTTAATGCCTCTGTTGTCAGAGGTGTTGTCAGATGCTACCGGTGTGGTGCTCTGCTGTCTCCTTGTTGGTATCACTCGGCTGCGTGCGTGTGCTCACCCTGTGTGCTGCCCCAGCTCTGCAGATAGCTGATGCAGCAGACCTGACGAGAACCCCCAATGACCACAGACTCTAGTAAGGTGCAAAGTCACGTCTGCTAGGTTTATTGCGATCTCGGACACAATGGCAGTTCCCTGTAGGCTTCTTAGCCTAATTCAGGGCATACTACGAGAAAGTGCCTCTTGGCAATGGACCCGGCTCAGTCAGTGGCGGGACTTTCCACTGTCCCCTAGGCCGGACAAAGACATCGCCCCAGGGATGCATTCTTGTACACAGGTACAAACAAGTTACACATCACTTCTGACGTATTGAGGTGCAACCCCTCTACGTAACAAGGTACAACCCCTCTACGTAGCAAGGTGCCGCCTCTCACCATGTACATGTTGGTTTGAACAAAACAACTCTATCCATCATATTACCCTTTTGCCCTTTCATTGCATGGGTCCGCTGTCTTGTATCTGTGTGGAATGGCAGTATGTGAATGTTGTGATTCTAGTGTCATACTGTTTAGTACGTATCTGTCTTGCGAGCACAGCCCTTTCCTGCCAGCTCTTGTGAGCAGGCCTGCTCTGCTCACAGCTTCACTTTGCTTATGTTAGCAAAGTCTGACCATTACTGTAGCTTAGGCCTCATACCGCTTAGTACAAGCTAGTCTCGAGGGCCTCCTCTACACAGCCTCTTTACCTGTAAAGGGTTAAATGTTCACCTAGCTAGCTAACACCGACCAGAGACCAATGGGGAACAAGATGTTTTAAAAGAAGGAGGGAATTTCTTGTTTGGGTTCAGTTAGCAGAGTGAAGATAAAACCAGCCTCCTTATCGAGAGTAAAGTCTAGAAAGGAGAAATAGTTTATGTTTATTTCTTGTAACCTGTCTTATGAATAGACCGAATCAAATGGGTATTGGATATTTTTGTGTGTGTAAAAATTTTGCCCAGGGAACATCCTCTGGTTTGAAATCTGTTGTCTGTGAGAGTAGCTGTATGCTATTCTCCCAGAGTGCTTTCTTACCTGTCTTCTTAAGATAGCCTTTTTTGATACTGATTGATTTTCCTTGTTTAAAGATCCAGGATGTGGAATCTGTGCTCACCAGTGTTAGCAAATAGGCTCGTTTCCCTGAGCTAGTCATTACCCAAGGAGGCACGGAAACAGAAGCTGGTACCAAGCTTTTATTCTCCGGTCAGCTAGCGGGTGCTTCTGTTGCTGCAAAGAAGAAGCCACACATACTGGCTCAGAACAACCTTATATACTAGGTACAAACATTTCTACGTGCAGACCTCTATTAGTTCATACATTCTTGAATTCCTTTACAGAAGTATTGGATCTGTTTAGCATCTTCTCCTAGGTATTTGCCTACGTGCATCTAAGAAAGAGTACATACGGCAAAGATTAACTGGGATGATACGGATGAATAAGCAGAGACTGCCAAAGCAAGGAGTTACAATTCCTGCTTAACACAGGGAACCGGTGAACTCTCTCAAGGCTACCAGGAGGGAAGGTTCTGGGGGAAAGGAGTGCTCCAGACACTGAAAATCTGGATGTGGCAGAGTACCTGATCATAGCTAGTAATTAATTTAGAAGTCCGCAGGTCCCGCATCTGTACCCTAAAGTCGAGGGGGAGAACCTTGCATGGTGAGCAGCGGTGAGGAGTTTTTAGGAACCAAAAGCCAGATCTTTTTTCTTCCTTGGTGCTGGGGGAAGCAGTGAAAGGAGAGATACCCTGAAGGCAAACAGATGAAGGTTTTCTAACAAGGCTTTGTTAAAAGGATTCCAGTGGGCTTAGCTGGAGAGTAATTAACAGTTTGCAAAAACATAGTTACAAACCAGTTTTCTGTTTCTTCTCATTCTGGAAAATCAGTTAAAAACTGTGGTGTTTGTTTGCCTCGTAACAAGATAGCTCCAGGTATGAGGAGGAAATGCCAGCAAGGAGAAAAAAAACCATGCAGCACAACTAGATTTAGCCAAACTCCAGGCTGAGGAGCCCAAAAGAACCAGACAGACAGATGCAGAGAAGGCTGCACAAAGAGCTATGGAAGGTAGAGAAAAAGAGATGGAGATCCAGAGGGAGCCCACAAGCATGCCCTAGTATTAGCAAGGGCTAAGCAGGAGTTACCAGCCAACCCTAAAAACCCTTCTCCAAGTACTGTTTCCCACCCCAGAAAATTCCCCACCTACAAGACAGGTGATGATATTGAGGCCTTCTTAGAAAATTTTGAAAGGGCCTGCCATGGGTACAACATCCCTGAAGACCAGTACGTGATAGAGCTGAGGCCACAGTTCAGTGGACCCTTAGTAGAGGTGTCGGCTGAAATGCCTAAGGAGAACATGAACGATTATGAACTTTTTCAAACCGAAGCCAGAATCAGAATGGGGCTAACACCTGATCATGCCCGTCGGCGGTTCAGAGCCCTTAGGTGGAAACCAGATGTGTCATTTACCCGACATGCCTACCATATTGGAAATAATTGGGATGCCTGGATATCAGGAGCAAATGCTAAATCTCTGAAAGATCTGTCCTTCCTAATGCAAATGGAGCCGTTCTTAGAGGGTGTTCCTGAGGAAATAGAAAGGTACATCCTAGATGGGAAGCCCAAAACTGTAACTGAGGCAGGGCAGATTGGAGCCAGATGGGTGAAAGTGGCAGAAAAGAAAAAAACTACGGCAATTGGAGCTAATATCAGAGGGGGCAAACCGAAACTAAACCCTATCACCGGGGGCAACCCAAGGCCTCACCTACAACCCAAGGAAAGCCCCAGACACCTTATTGTCCCACCTCACCAGTCTCCAGCAACCCACCTCGACCCAGTAATCAGTCAGCTGGGAGATGTTTTAAATGTGATGGACTGGGACATATAAAGGCCCACTACCCCAAAAACCCCAACCGATTACAGTTCATTACACCACCATCACACCAAAGATCTCCAGGCCCAGATGCCTCTCAAATACCCTCGGAACGAAGGGAAACCATGAGAGTGGGTGGAAAGAAGGTTATCATGTGGAGAGACACGGAGTACAAGTGTCAGCTATCCACCAATCCTTACTGGATCCCTAGTTCATCAACCCAGAGGCCCAAGTGACAATTCATCCATTCATGTCAAAATCTTTAAACTTGCCTACAGCTGAGTTGCCTGTCCAGTACAAGGGCTGGTCAGGAATGTGGACTTTTGCAATCTATGACAATTATCCCATCCTCATGCTACTGGGAGAAGACTTGGCCAACCATGTGAAGCTGGCCAAGAGGGTGGGAATGGTAACCCGCAGCCAGGCCAAGCAAGCTTCCAAACCCATCCCTGTTCCTGAGCTTTCCACCAGGGCCCCATCTGTGTTACCAGAGACCCAGACAGAAGTTTTGGAACCGGACCTTCTACACATGAATGCTACAGCTGTAGTGAATCCAATCCCAGAACCAGAACTGGCAAAACAACCAGCACCAGAACCGTTGCCAGCGCTGACTCCAGCGCTTGCAAACCCATCTACAACTCCAACGCCAGAGGGCACCAGTGGGCCTGAACTGGCAGAAGCATCCGACAACCCTACCAAAGAGGCTCAGCCAGAGCCTGAAATATCACATAGTGCACCAGCGGAATGCGGTTCACAATCAAGGAAAACAACCCCATCACCTACATCGCTTCCAGAGGGACCAAGCCCAAGTCCACAGTCTAAGGAGGAACTGATGTTTCCATCCTCAAGGGAACAGTTCCAGACTGAGCAGGAAGCAGATGACAGCCTTCAGAAAGGTTGGGTGGCGGCATGGAGCACCCAACCGCCTCTCAGCTCTTCTAACCGATCTCGATTTGTTGTAGAACAAGGACTTTTATACAAGGAGACTCTTTCTGGTGGACACCAGGAAGACTAGCATCCTGAAAGACAGTTGGTAGTTCCAACTAAGTACGGGGTAAAACTCTTGAGCTTATCCCATGATCATCCCAGTGGTCATTCCGGGCTGAACAGAACCAAGGACCGGTTGGGGAAGTCCTTCCACTGGGAGGGGATGGGCAAGGACGTTGCCAAGTATATCCGGTCTTGTGAGGTGTGCCAACGAGTGGGAAAGCCCCAAGATCTGGAAGCCCCTCTCCAGCCACTCCCCATAATTGAGGTCCCATTTCAGCGAGTAGCTGTGGATATTCTGGGTCCTTTCCCAAAAAGACCCCCAGAGGAAAGCAGTACATACTGACTTTCATGGATTTTGCTACCCGATGGCTGGAAGCAGTAGCTCTAAGCAACACCAGGGCTAAAACTGTGTGTGCCAGGCCTTAGCAGACATTTTTGCCAGGGTAGGTTGGCCCTCCGACATCCTTACAGATTTGGGAACTAATTTCCTGGCAGGACCATGAAAAATCTGTGGGAAGCTCATAGGGTGAATCACTTGGTTGCCACCCCTTACCACCATCAAACCAATGACCTGGTGGAGAGATTTAATGGAACTTTGTGGGCCATGATACATAAATTCGTAAATGAACACTCCAGTGATTGGGACCTAGTGTTGCAGCAGCTGTTGTTTGCCTACAGGGCTGTACCACATCCCAGTTTAGGGTTTGCACCATTCGAACTTGTGTATGGCCACAAGATTAAGGGGCCATTACAGCTAGTGAAGCAGGAATGGGAGGGGTTTACGCCTTCTCCTGGAACTAACATTCTAGACTTTGTAAGCAACCTACAAAGCACCCTCCGATACTCTTTAGCCCTTGCTAAAGAAAAGCTAAAGGATGCTCAGGAAGATCAAAAGGCCTGGTATGATAAACATACAAGAGAGCGTTCTTTCAAAGTAGGCGACCAGGTTATGGTCTTGAAAGTGCAACAGGCCCATAAGATGGAAGTGTCATGGGAAGGACCATTCACGGTCCAAGAGTGCCTGGAAGCTGTTAACTATCTCATAGCATTCCCCACTTCAACCCTACAGCCTAAAGTGTACCATGTTAATTCTCTTAAGCCCTTTTATTCCAGAGATTTAAAGCTTTCCCAGTTTACAGCCCAGGGAGGAGATGACGCTGAGTGGCCTGAAGGTGTCTACTACGAAGGAAAAAGTAATGGTGGCGTGGAGGAGGTGAACCTCTCCACGACCCTGGAACATGCGCAGTGGCAACAGATCAAGGAACTGTGCACTAGCTTCGCACCAATGTTCTCAGCCACCCCAGGACTGATTGAATGGAGATACCACTCCATTGACACAGGTAATGCTCACCCAATTAGAACCCACCCTACCCAGTGTCTCCTCATTCCCAAGCTGCTATAGAAAGGGAGATCCAAAAGATGCTACAGATGGGTATAATCCGCCCCTCTAACAGTGCATGGGCATCTCCTGTGCTTCTAGTTCCCAAACCAGATGGGGAAATACGCTTTTGCGTGGACTACCGTAAGCTAAATGCTGTAACTCGTCCCAACAACTATCCAATGCCATGCACCGATGAGCTATTGGAGAAATTGGGATGTGCCCAGTTCATCTCTACATTACTCTTAACCAAGGGGTACTGGAAAGTACCGCTAGATGAACCCGTCAAAAAAAGTTCAGCCTTCATCACCCATGCAGGGGTAATGTGCTTCCATTCGGGCTGCAAAATGCACCCGCCATCTTCCAAAGACTTGTAGATGGTCTCCCAGCAGGATTGGGACAATCTGAAGTTGCCTACCTCGATGATGTGGCCATTTTTTTCTCATTCATCGGCAGAACACCTGGAGCATCTGGAAAAAGTCTTCGAGAGCATCAGACAGGCAGGACTAACTGTTAAGGCAAGAAAAAGTGTCAAATAGGCCAAAACAGAGTGACTTATCTTGGACACTAGGTGGGTCAAGGAACAATAACTCCCCTACAGGCCAAAGTGGATGCTATCCAAAAGTGGCCAGTCCCAAAGTCAAAGAAACAGGTTCAATCCTTCTTAGGCTTGGCCGAATATTACAGGCAATTTGTACCACACTACAGTCAAATCGCTGCCCCACTAACAGACCTGACATGAAAGACACAGCCAAATGCAGTTAAGTGGACTGATAAGTGTCAGAAGGCCTTTAACCAGCTTAAGACGACACTCATGTCTGACTCTGCGCACAGGGCCCCAGACTTTGACAAACCATTCCTAGTAACCACAGATGCATCTGAGTGTGGTAGAGGAGCAGTTTTAATGCAGGAAGGACCAGATCAAGAATTTCATCCTGTCATGTTTCTCAGCAAGAAACTGTCTGAGAGGGAAAGCCACTGGTCAATCAGTGAAAAAGAATGCTACGCCATTGTGTATGCCCTGGAAAAGCTACACCCATATGTTTGGGACCGGTTTCCAGCTACAAACCGACTATCTGCACTAATGGCTTCATACGCAAGGGAACAATAAAAACGTTCTTCCAATGGGTTAGCTCTCAAAATTTGTTTGAAATTCAAACACCTTTCAGAACTTCGTAAAAGAGCTGTGCACTCTCCATGAAAGTTTCCCAGATTAACTGATTTGAAATTGTCCTGATGTGAAAAATCTGTAGTTTTACAAATTATAGTATTGTAAAGGTGCATGTTTATTATCTGTTTATGCTTAATAGTTCTAGAAGAAATCACGCCAGTGTGGCTCCACACGTCAGAGATTTGGGGCGTGTTTCATCACAGATATTTAAGGTAAATGCCTCTTTTACCTGTAAAGGGTTAGCATGTTCAACCTAGCTGACACCTGACCAGAGGGACAATGGGGGACAACGATGTTTTAAAAAGGAAGGAGGGAAGTTTTTCCTTTGGTTGCGTGTGTTCAGTTTTTTTCAGCCGGAGTTGAAAAGATCAGGAACCAGCCTCTAGCAGAGATATAAGTTTAGGAAAGAAGAATAGGTTTATGTTTATTTTCTGTAACCTGGTCTATGCAATCTAGCAATAGAATCAATATTGGGTATTTGGATATTTTTTTGTGTGTGTAACTAAATTTGTGCCCAGGGGAACATCCTCTGTGTTTGAAATCTGTTGTCTGTGAGAGTAGCTGGTATGCTAATCTCTCCCAGAGGGTTTTCTTTTACCTTTCTTTTCTTTAATTGATAGCCTTTTTTCTTAATACCTGATTGATTTTTCCTTGTTTTAAGATCCAAGGGGATTGGATCTGGACTCACCAGGAATTGGTGGGGGGAAAGGAGCGGGGATGGTTAATTTCTCCTTGTTTTAAGATCCAAGGACTTTGGATCTGTGTTCACCAGGGAACTGGTGAACTCTCTCAAGGCTACTCAGGGAGGTGAAGGTGCTCCAAACACTGAAAATTCTGGATGGTGGCCGTGATATCAGATCTAAGCTAGTAATTAATCTTAGAAGTGTCCATGCAGGTCCCCACATCTTTACCCTAAAGTTCAGAGTGGAGAAGGAACCTTGACAACAACACAGTCTCTGGGGCCACTTTGGGGGAAGAGACTGAGTGAAAGCAATGCCAACAGAATACTCCTGTGGACAGAGGGCAGCTGGGGGCCTGACCTGGGAACAGAGGCCTGGCCCTCCCCCCACCGCTGCCCTGGAACAAGGGGGGCCCTATAACCTGGATAGAGACTGTATTAATATTTGCATTGGATTTGTTCTCACCCTCTTGATTCATTTCCTGCCAGTCTCTCCCAGGTGGAATTGAAATCGAATGTTCCAGGCTGAGTCAGACTTTCCAGCACTGCCGCAGCTGGAGGGCACTTGGATTCCCACAGTTCAACTCTCTGCCTGCTCATCTTGCTCATCAGATGTATTTCTCCAGCGTAGAGAACCTGGGTTTTTAAGCACTGGAATGAGACTCAATGAATTCTCCAGTCCATGTCAATAGAGGGCACCACATGCACCTGTATTAACATCACTAACATTCTGTAGGTGGCCAGCATGGTGTGACTTTGGTCTGTAGCTAAAGTCAAAGAAGAGGGGCCAGGCCCTGATTTACCTGGATTATTGTGTTCGTTATTTATGATCATTATTTGTATTTTAGAAACCTACAGTGAACCCGCTCCAGTTCAGGGCCCCTTGTGCTGGGCCCTTCGCAAACAGAGAAGGAGAAACAGTCCCTGCTATAAGGAGCTTATCAATCAAATTCAGACAAGACGCAGGTACTGTGTGCAACAGTGGGTGGATGGGAGAGGTGGAGGAGTAACAGCACTAAGAATGGGTGGTTACGTAGGCTACTGGGTGGGTGAGAGACAGCTGAAATGCACAGCCCTGCCCTGACCATTAGAAGAATGTCCTGGGCCTTTGAGAGCAGAGCGTCTGTTTTGAGGAACTAGCTTGGGGCTAGCAAGAATGGGCCATTGAGTGGCGGCTGCACCAAATACACAGCTGGGAGCACATGACTGTCCCTTACCTTGCGTAACTCTGCTTTATTTCTCATCATGCCTCCCTAATTTGGGTACAGACTGTGCCTCCTTCTTATGAATTCCCAAGTCAATCCCTAGTACCAGTGGGGAGACCAGAGGAGAGGGCAAAGATAACAGGGCTGTGGTGAAGGGAGGAAGGAGCCACATGGAGATGGAACACTTATTTTGGTCAAGGGTGTGAAAAAAACTCACCCCTGACTGACCAAAGGGCTGGTGTGAACAGTGCTAGGTCAGTGGGAGATGCTCATTGGGAGTGGTTTAATATGTTGGCCAGAGAGCTCTCTCTCATTGGCATAGAGTGGCAACATGGGAGACCTTACAATGATACAGCTGTTCTGCTGTAAGGTGTGTAGTGTGGACAGAGCCTCAGGCAGGCAGAAGGAGCAGGTTTTTACACTCTTTTGCAGAAATGTGAAGAGCCTTGCATAGCGCAGGAGAGCAAAACATACCAAGAGTCCCTGGGATTCCTTCTCCCACATGCCTCCCTTCAGAGGCTTTGTCTTTCAGGATGAAGACACTTTTTACTGGCCATGTGTGGCCCATATACTCTCTTTCTGCTTTGAGACACCCCACCACTGGGATTGCCGGTCTATTAACTGCTATTACACATACATACTGTGTGCTGAGAGTAGTCAGCGCCTTGGCCTTCAAGTATTTTGGGAAATGCAACTCAGTAATGGTGGTGGCTTCTGAGCCAGCATCTAACAAACATGTGGTCTTCACCACATTATACATACTTCAGCAGTTAGCCAGTCTCCAAATGCTCGCTTACATAATTCACTAGATATGCTGGCACTGCCCGTGTTCCTTCCCTCCAAGGACAGGCCTAGGAATCCTTCTGCCACTGCTTGCCCTTCTATTGTAGACGGACCACTTACTCCGGGTCCCCCATTGGTTTTGAGAGCCTGGGACTCTGTTTTCCTTCTCAGTGGACATTCTTGGCTCGTATGCCCAGATCTTTATAAGTGTAAGTCATGGTTGCTATGACATTACAGGGACACGTGAGTAGATCACCTGTTACTGGGCTCCATTTTGGAATAACAGTGTTTTTCCACTGAAAGGCAAGGGAACCAAGCTTGGAGACAAAGTGTCCCCACCATATGCAAAACCTATTTAAGACAGGAGAGGGACATCATCATGGTTATTCACTGAATATCTGCCCAAGGAGACTCCTGGAAATACTTGAGGAACAAGGACTGAATCAGAGGGAAGGACTGGACTGAGGCTTGAGAGCATGTGAAAAGAATACCAGGGTTGTTAAGCTGCAAGCAAATGCAGTTTGCCTCTTATGAACCTGTGGCTTGCTTGAATTAACAATTAGGGTTTGGATTTGCTACTGATATCCACTCTCTGTAGGACATTATGCTTAGATTGCATTTTTGTTTATTTGCTAGGTAATCTGCTTTGATTTGTTTGATATCCCTTATAATGATTTAACATCTATCTTTTCTAGTTAGTAAATTGACATTTTTTGCTTTATCACAAACCAGTTGTGAGGGGGCTTATTCCTTCACCTGCTCACTTCCCTGATCCTTCTCGCATGAACAGAGAGCAACAATAACCGAAGTCCAAAGATGCAAACAATTTGATGTTTACTGCGGTGAACTTTCAGCAAGCATGATTCCAGTTTCCTTCCTCAGTGTTCCCCTTCCCAGCTCTGACACCACAGATCCTTGCCTGTGTCCCTGTTCCCATTCCCCCCGCTTAGCAAAACATGATTTCAGTTCTCCCACCCCCCCATCCCCAGTCCCTGTTCCTGTTCCCTGCTCTTCCAGCTTGACTGCAGACTATATAGTAAAACCTGAATTCTGCTTAGCTATACCTTAGTCGATCATTTTACGGAAATTTAATTAACCAACCCAAACATATTGTAACATGATTATTTAACCAATTATTTCCCACTACCTTAACTGGTTTACACCCAACAAAATTGATTATATGGCAGCCAGAAACAGTCACAGAACCAGACAGAGACCATGCAAATAAACAATAGGGAAGTGGAGACTAGAGTGATAAACCAACAAAGAAATGAGGATTTCACACCCTAGCTATTGATAACTGAGTTCTTGCCAGACTGGCTGCTATCAAACCACGTTTTCTTTAAATCTAGGCTCTTCTCTTTCTCTAGAGGTGATGGAATATCAGGACAGGATTGTATTCCTAACAGCCCAATAGCACCTTATTTCAATGTGACTAGTTTGGGATGTGAGGATGTGACCGTTCACTTCCCAGCTTATGGCTGCCTCTTCTGCTTAGCCCAAGGCCTAAGAATGGGACCTCAGACTGTCACAGTAAGAAAAGGCCCTCACACCGGCAGACAGTGATTTTGATTCTTTCTTTTATACCTCTATAACTATCTAAGTGATAAGAATGCACCTAAATTCTTAAAAGTATAGGCCTTTGCAGACAGGCCTGAATATCTATAGCCCAATACCAGTATGTGGGAATTATAACCTGGAGCAAAACGCTGTTGTATTTTCTCTCTCCACATTGAGGGAGGGGACAAATTTCCTGAGCTTATGCTGTGCAGATCTGTTCAGCCCAAGACAGTATAATTTTGGGTTTACACTACAGAGGGGAGGGTGCTCTGGAGCAGCTGGGAAGTTCCTTAGTGGTAGCCTCCCCGTGCAGAGGTGATCACAGCAGCCTGTAAGCATTGTGTGTTTGCTGGTGAAAGAGCGAGCTTTGCAACTTATCACAGAACCACAGTGCGAGAGGGAGCCCAGGCTGGTGGGTTGGGAGCTCAGTGGTACTCCAGTTGTAGGTGGCTTCCAGGGGGAGCTCATCACAGCCAGTTCAGTGGGAAAGTGAATGCAGCAATTGGGGGCAGGGGAAGCGACATGGGGGAAAGATAGCAAGTAATACAAAATGGAATTTATGAAAATGGATAAGGTACATTAGAGACATCATGGAAAAATGCATACTTGGAAGGGCTAAGGATAAGAGAAGAAAAAGATTAAGTATATTAAGAAGAAAAGCAATCCTAGAAAAGGTTTAGGCCAATTCCTAGAGGGAGAAAGCAAACTTGTTAACGTTGCAGAAAAAGTAGATGTGTTCAAGAAATAGTTTTAATCTGCATTTGGAAAGGAGTAGTGTGAAATACTCATATCACAAGCAGTGATTAAATACTTTCCAGTACATTCGCTGGCAAGGAGGATGTTAAACACCATTTACAGTAGAACCTTAGCATTACAAACACCAGAGTTATGAATTGACTGATTCACCACATATCTCATCTGTTGGAACAAGCAGTACACAGCCAGGCAGCAGCAGGGCAAACAAACCAAACAAACCAAAAAGGCAAATACAGGACTGTACTTTGTTAAAGCAGTTGTCTATGGGCCATTGTCATCAAATGGCGAGGTTTCTAGTGGGGTTTTGCAGGGATCAGTTTTAGGACCAAATCTGGAGGAAGGACCATTCAGTCTAGATTTCCATTTATTGCATCAGAGTTGCTACAAGCTTGCAAGCTGTCCCACCTGTCCCCCTCCTCCCTAACACTGAGGAATGACCCCAAGGTTTATTCATGTTTCCCATTCATTGTAAGCATTCACTCTCCCTCTACCCAGTTCTATTCTTGGTCTTGGCCCAATATTTATCCTTCATTTGCCCTGCTAAATTCTCCACCCTGTTTACTGTTTATTACTGCTGTGAGCTTCTTACATAAGAACATAAGAATGATCCTACTGTGTCAGACCAAAGATCCATCTACCCCAGTATCCTGACCTCTGAAGGTGGCCAGTGCCAGGTGCCCCAGAGGGAATGAACAGAACAGGAAATCATCAAGTGATCTATCTCCTGTTGCTCATTCCCAGATCCTGGCAAACAGAAGCAAAGAGATGACAAACAGAGAGAAAGATGGTCCAAGGGTTGGAATTCAAGCCATAAGAACATTGGCTAAAGGAAATGGATATGTTTAGTTTGTAAAAATGGACATTAAGTGAGGACACACTGACAGGATACTGGGCTAGATGGACTTTTGGCCTGACCCAGTATGGCCGATCTTATGTTCTAACTGTAAGTTTTAGAAAGAGCTTCTGGTCAGTTTCTCGGAGACATGATTATACTACTGTTCACTAAACAAAGAATTAATTGCTCAAACCCATTGCAAACTATATGTAGAATAGTATCAGGGGGTAGCCATGTTAGTCTGGATCCACAAAAACAACGAGGAGTCTGGTGGCACCTTAAAGACTAAGAGATTTATTTGGGCACAAGCTTTTGTGGGTAAAATAAAGGACTTCTTCAGGTGCATCCTCATTTAGTATGTGGAATACTTCTCAAATATTTTCTAAAGCAAAAGTCATAACATTTACACATCTGTACTTTAGCACACACGTCAACTCATTCTTTCCTCTCCAATCTTCTTTCACAGATGATTTCTCAGGTTAAGGTGGGACTTCAAATGCAACATCTCTTATCTGGATTTCTTCAGAACCTGAAAAGATTGCAGCGTCTCAGTCCTCGGTCAATGACTTGTCAGCAAACAAAAGTCTAGTAGCTCCTCTGTCCCTGGGTTAATAACTGACTGGTTCTCCTCAGGTTGTGTTCTGTCAGTCTGCAGCCTCTACCTGGACTGGTAATAGGCATTGGGCTCAGGATACGAAATACAGTGGTTTGGAACCTCTTTTCATTTGGAGGCCCTAATAAATTTTGAAAGGAGGTAGACATAGTCTGAAGATCCCCAGCGGCCATTACTAGCAGTAATACACGAGTGTATCTGTAATGTTCTCGCGTACAGAGCACACTAGTACACAGTAGCCACAACACCTGTTATTCAGTCACAAATAGGGATTGCAGGAAGTACATTGCAAAGTCAGATGCATGTGGAACTTCATTACCCACGTGAAAATAACGAGGAGTCCTTGTGGCACTTTAGAGACTAACAAATTTATTTAACTAACAACTCCTCGTTCTTTTTGCTAATACAGACTAACACGGTTGCCACTCTGAAACCTGTCACATGAAAACAGTCTATTGCTCTCTGACTGTTTCTGTCCAGTCTTGATCAAATCCTACAACCCAGAAACGGCATTGGGACAGACATGGAGCTGAGCTGCCATAACGAACGTGTCTGTTAAACCTAGTTCTTGGGATGTTTGCTGTAGAGCTACATTTGGTTAACTATTGGGATGTTTATTTGCCGGATATATTGGGTTAAAACAGTCTGGCTCATCTTAGTTTAATAGCAGGCTGCTGGAAAACAAGCAGGAAGACAAGGACCAACTCAAGAAAAGCTACCACCCTTATCTAAAATACACATTTAAATTTTAATTACTATAGTCCAAAAAACTTGCTTCCAAAAGTCTTCCTGTCCTTTCTGTCCACTTCTTTCACCCTTCGCCCTCCTGTTGAAGGGACGCTAGCCCTTAAAGGGACATCATCCCTTTCCTTCCAGATAGCTGGACAAAAGTTTCCCTTTCTTTACTTCTGACTATTTAATGAGCTAGTTTTAAAAGAACTCACCAGCAGAATCAGAACCTTAGTAAGATATGAAATGCTTTGTTATGCCTAAAATCTGTGGAAACATATTTTTTTAAAGTAGGTGAAATTTCATAAACATGTCTGTTGTCATGGAGATCGCACACAGTAAATTAGTGTTCCCTTTTTCGAAAAGCAATGAACATTATTATGAAAACACTAAACCTCTGTGATTGATTAATTTAAAATAATGTCTTCATTTCAGTGAGTTAAATATGTAGCAATCTGTAATGATTACATTATGAAGGCTTAAGAGTACCTGAGTTCTGAAGAAGTGAGGTTTTTCACCCATGAAAACTTAGGCCCAAATAAATCTGTTAGTCCTTAAGGTGCCAACCGACTCCTTGTTGTTTTCATTTAAAATATAAAATCAGCTCAGGAATACTGATTAAGAAAATGTAAAACAGAGAAGAGCTGCATCATGTATTCCATAATATTTAATGTATTCAGCAGGACAGCACATTTGCTCTTACCACAAAAATTTTGTAAATAAATCTCTGACAAACTTCAGGGTACATCAAAATACCTGTGACTGACATTTTTTTATGCCTAAATTTAGTGCTTTTAATTAGGTACCTTCTGCATGTCCAGTTTTCACCTTCTGGCATGCAGTGGAAAATATATCCATTTTCTTTAAAAAAAAAACAAAAAAAAACCTCTTCTGCAATTTCTTTTTAATGTCATTTGCTTCATTCATGGATTTGGCTGGAATGGGGTGAGCAGGGAGTGGGAAGGAAGAGAGGAGAGGAGGGAGACAGTGGGGAGGAATGGAGCCTGGACAGAGTTGGGTGGGGTTTGGGGAGGAGCAGGGGTGGGGTATGTGCGGGGTTACAGGCAGAAAAGATTGGCTGGGGCGCTAAGCACCCCAAGCGGCAGTTTCACCCACTGCCCATGACAGCAGGTAAGAGCTGGTCGGTTCCCGCACACCCAGCGCATACAGCAGTGTCCTAAGGCAGGGACCGTATTTACAGCACCGAATGCGCTGGTGCTGCGCATTCTGTGTGAGGGAGAGGGTACGGGGGTCTCTGTGGGAAACTGTGACTCTCTGCCACTGTGAGGCGGGTCGGGTGGCTTGGTATCCTTGCTGGCTCATGCCTTTCCCCCTCTGCAGGCTGCGATGGCAGGCTGCCATTGGGCATAGGGGCACCAGTTTAATAATACTGCAGAAGGACCCATAAATCCTAAGGATGGCCCTGCCGGTTACAGGGCTGGTCTGTTCTCCTGCTGACTCAGCACAGTTTAGAGCAGCCTGGGGGCTGGACTGACCTGCACCTGATGTTAATGGCTTGCAAGAGCACAGCTCAGTGTAGACAAGACCTTGTGGAAAGGCGCTGCCCCAGAGTGCCATCTTGTGGCCTGAGAGAGCATTGCAGGCACCCTGCCCTTCCCTCTCAGGTCCTTGCAATGACACTCTCAGCCTGGGATACTTGAAACAAGAGCCCCCTTTGTGGAGTCACATTAATTCAGTCATCTCCAAAACACAGACTCTCCTACCCTCTGACCCCATCGTCCTCTTTACTCAGGAGCTCCCCACCCTCCTGCTTACTGGGGTCAGTCTTGTTCCAGGCTTGCTGCAGCCTCACTGGCTTCTCCCCAGCTGGCACCCATGATATCTCAGTCCCTTTCCCCAGGGCTGAGCGAGGGCAGCTGTCCGTCCCCTGCTGGTGTCACCCATGTTTCTCGAGAGGATGCAGCCTCCTTGCCCTTCTAGGGCTCCTCCTGTTTCGCATGAAGTGAAGCTTCTTTCAGCTCCAAAAGGCACAGGAATTTTAAAGGGCCACACCCTGAATCGGGTTCACTGACACCCCTAATCACTCTAACAACAAAAAGGGGATACTCCCCAACACATCACCTCAATGGCCACTCAATTAGGGTGGCCCACCCATCCTGAATTGGGCAGGAGAGTCCCAAAATACAGACTTGAAGTCCCAGTGTGGACTGAAAGACTCCCAAACAGCATTTGTCCTGAATTCCCTGTGGTGCCGATCCACACTGCTCATGGACAGATCCACCCTTTTCACTGTTGGGGGGCTAAGGTCCTTAGCCCCCACTCATGATGAGGGCCCCCCCCGCTCCTCTTTCCCCCAAGGCCACATACCCTGAACGGGGCAGCATGAATTTGTCAAATACAAATTATGTCAAAACAACCTGATAGCATTCTTTGACAGGGTAACAAGCCTTGTGGTTGGTGAGAAGTGGTGGATGTGGTATATCTTTACTTTAGTCAATCTTTTGATACTGTCTCACATGATCTTTTCATAAAGAAACTAGGGAAATACAACTTAGATGGAGCTACTATAAGGTGGGTGCAAAAATGGTTGGAAAATCATTCCCAGAGAGTAGTTATCAGTTGTTCCCAGTCATGCTGGAAGGGCATAACAAGTGGGGTCCCACAGGGATTGGTTCTGCGTCCAGTTCTGTTCAATATCTTCGTCAGTGATTTAGATAATGACATAGAGAGAAGACTTATAAAGTGTGCAGGTGATACAAGATTAAGAGGGTTTGCAAGTGCTTTGGAGGATAGATTTAAAATTCCAAATGATCTGGACAAACTGGAGAAATAGTCTAAAGTAAATAGGATGAAATGCAATAAGTACAAATGCAAAGTACTCCACTTGGGAAGTGTAGTGGGGTGGGTTGCCCCACTCCCTGTGAGAGTGGGCTGTGGCAGGCCAGGGGGCCTGCACAGACAGGGAGCCAATTAGAAAAGGGCTTGTTGTGAACCAATCAGGGCCCAGATTGGAGGGAACCAATCAGGGCCAGGGTCAGATGTATATAAAGGCTACCCAGAGCAGGAGCAGTCAGTCTGTCCCAGGCCTTTGACAGGGAAGGTCAGTCTCCAAGGGGGAGACTAGCACCGTGGACAGCGCAGTGCTGGGCAGGCCCAGGGAGGCTAGAAGGCTCTAGCCCATAGCCGCCAGGCTGCAGGCCCTGAAGGGAAGGGCCTAGCGGGTGCAAGGGGCCATAGGGCAAGTGGCCCAGGGAAACAGACTGAAGAGGAAAAGGAGGAGGACAGTGAGGCTGAAGCCAGAGGGTCCCTGGGCAGGGACCCAGAGTAGAGGGCAGGCCTGGTCCCCCCCCGCCCCATTCCTCCTTGCAGTACATCCAGCCAGTGGCCGTAGGGAGTGGCCATTATAGACCATGCCAAATCCCTGCCAAGAGGGATTAGACTTTGAGGGTGAGTGGTTGCACATGAAGGCTGGAGTGGAGGACTGCTGACAATCGATCCCTGGAAGGGGGTGCAGATAGACTAAGGGGCACTGCCAGAGGGCAGTGGCCTCGAAGAGGATGCCACCAAGCAAGGAGCGATGTGGGTCCAGAGATGCCGACAGAGGGCAGAAAAATGGATGGGACACCACCAGGAGGGGCCGCTCCACTGGAAGTGAGCTAATTGCCAGAGTTATCAGCAGGAGGCGCCGGCTGGTGAGTCCCTACCTGTTTACAGGAAGGAACAATCAAATGGGAAATGACTGCCTAGGAAGAAGTACTGTGGAAAGGATCTGGGGGCCATAGTGGGTCACAAACTGTATATGAGTTAACAGTGTAATGATGTTGCAAAAAAAGCAAACATCATTCTCAGATGTATTAGCAGGAGTGTTGTAAGTAAGACATGGGAAGTAATTCTTCTGCTCTAGTCTGCACTGATTGGGCCTCAACTGGAGTACTGTGTTCAGTTCTGGTTGCCACATTTCAGGAAAGATGTGTACAAATTGGAGAAATTCCAGAGAAGAGTAACAAATTATTAGAGGTCTAGAAAACATGATCTATGAAGGAAGATTGGGTTTGTTTCTTCTGGAGAAGAGAAGATTGAGAAGAGACATGATAAAATTTTTCAAGTGTGTAAAAGTTTGTTACAAGGAGGAGGAAGAAAAATTGTTTTTCTTAATCTCTGATGATGAAACTAGAAGCATGGGTTTAAATTGCAGCAAAGGAGGTCTAGGCTGGACATTAGGAAAAATGTCCTAACTGTCAGAGTGGTTAAGCACGGAAATAAACTGCCTAGAGGGGTGTGGATTCTCCATCATTGGAGACTGTTAAGAGCAGGTAAGACAAACACCTGTCAGGAATGGTCTAGATAATACTTAGTCCTGCTACAAGTGCAGGGGACTGGACTAGATGACCTCTCACGCTCCCTTCCAGTCCTATGATTCTAGAGATATAATTTTCTCTTCACTCCTGAGAATCCAAATTATGCCACTGCCTCTTTGCAGTTCATAGGATAAATAGTTAGGGCCAGATTCTTAGTTCAATTATATTGATTTCAGTGGCACCACTCCAGATTTACATGTGTAAATTCGATTAGAACCAGACTCTATTAACTTTCCCTTACCATATGCAGCCTATGATACACTCTGACCTTGAAAAATTCCAAGAGAAGCTGATGTGCTTTGCCTGGTTACTGTCTCAGACCATTACTTCAGCTAGTGGAGGGAGGAGTTTGTGTCATAAATGGGCGAATACAGGGCCGGCGCTTCCATTTATGAGAGCTAGGCGGTCGCCTAGGGCACCAGGATATGGGAGGGCAGTATTTTGCCACCCTTGGTGGCAATTTGGCTGCGGGGGGTTGTGCCGCGCTCGGGGTCTTTGGCAGCAATTCTGAGGCGGGTCTTTCACTCGCTCCGGGACCTGCCACTGAAGTGCCCCAAAGACCAGGAGTGCGGAAGGACCTCCCACCCCACCCCGCCGCAGAATTGCTGCCAACCGGGAGCGCAGAAGGTCCCCCTCCCACCGCAGAATTGCCGCCAATGACTGACTGGGAGCGTGGAAGGACCCTGCCTGCCGCAGAATTGCCACCAACCGGGAGCGCGGAAGGACCCCTGCGTAGGGCGCCAAAAACCCTGGCGCCGCTCCTGGGTGAAGAGTAGAAAAACTGAGTTAGCACTAATATCCAGTTGAGTGTGCAAGTTACTTCAGCCATGTTCTTGTAAAGGTGATGGGTGTAAATTGCATCAAAGACTGTATAATACTCCCCCTTCCCGCACCTCAGCTCTACTCAGCAGTTCTGTTTTCTCAGGACTTTTACAAAAGTCTTTCACAGGCAATACAAAGGAAATTGTCTTCATGACTTTAAATGTAAGTGTTAGAAACAGCTAGTGGTCTTTTACCAGGAGACAGTATCATACAACTGTTCACTGGACAGAGAGTCACTGCTGTCTTTTGGCATGCATTCATTTCTCAAAAGGTTGGTTTGGGATATTTGTATTGCAATGAAATATTCTGCCATAAGATTTACACATCTTTACTTTCATGCACACACGTCAACCAGGGGTACCACGCCTAGATGGATCCGCTGGGTAAGCACAGATGATCCACAATTTGTGGTAGCTCAGGGCCCAGTCAAGGGTGGGAAATTGTGAGATTCCACCCCATGAGAGGGCAGGGTCCAAGGCCTGACATCTGGTACTTGGAGACCAGAGAGAGGGCAGAGATGCCTGTCACCCTGTAACTCTGAGGGGTATCTACAGCGGAGAAATGCTGGAGCCTTCAGACCATCAGGAAACAGAAATATGCCCTATTGGACTTGTTACCATAGAACAACGCAGCTCTGAATTCTCCTGCCTTAAAATTGAGCCGGAGAATAAAATGGTTGAAAATGTATTTGCTGATTAAATTTCCTCCATCAACTAAACCTGAGGTGATTTGGGAACTAGTCATTGAGATTCCGTAGGGTCTCCTCTGGCTCAGCCCCTGGCAGGATCAGACCCAGAGTGCTCAGCGCCTTTAGAAATCGGACCCATTCAGAATCCTGACTTGGGATATTGGGGTTTTAACACTCCAGGCTCACTTTGAATGTCAGATTTCTGTGAAACTTGAACAGCCCAATGTAGAGCTTGAGCAGGTGTAGGGGAGCAGTTCCCAAGCTACCTAGCACTGCCTGCTCTCCAGCCCCCTCACTGAGTCACCCCGACAGCCCAGCTGAGTCTTCGGCTGCTGAACAGAACATCTGCAAACTGAAATAGTTTGCAGCCTTTACTTTTCACTTTGTATTTTAAAGATAGTGAAACCTGCCAACGTACCCAATTCCTGCTAGAAGGGGAGCAGCTGACACCAGGGATCTTCACCTTAAAGGACAAGGAGTCATCGGAGAAGTTACACGGGCAGCAGGCAGTATCTGCTCAGACACGGAGGCAACTGTCTATATGAAGCATGTCTGCACATTGCCTTGGGGACCACTTGGCCATCAGGGAAACCCAGCTGCTTGGCTCAGTGTGCATCAGCTGTAACCCCTGTGACAGCCAATGGCAAACTGCAGAAGGCCAAATCTCAGGGGAAGTGCAGTGATGCTACCCAGCTGGACTGCAGTGGCACCTTGGGGGCAGCCGAGTGGTAACAATGATGTTGTCACAGTTGTGATCTCGCTGAAATAAAATATAATAATTATTATAATATAGGACCAGATTTTTCCCCAGCAGGCCCCTTTCCTTCATTAGAAATCCAGGCTTCAGGGCAGGTCAGGGAGATTCCACAAGGCTCCGTATATGGAAATTTCCCTCAGATTTTTCCAGGAGAGGAGGTCCTTTTCTTCTCCCTGAATGTAAAGGGGGACCAAGGATCCAGGGATCTCCAAAGTTATGCACAGATCTCAGTGATCCACTGGTAGCTCGGCCCACCCACCCACAATCCCTGTGCCATCCACAACTGCTTTAGGACCCTCTCCAGCTCCTTGCTAGCACAGGTTCATCAGAGATGTTCTACCAGGGCCTGTCCTTGAATATTGCATGCAGATGTGGTCGCCCCACCTCAAAAAAGCTATATTGGAATTAGAAAAGGTTTAGAAAGGGGCAAAAAGATTGACTGGGGTATTGAACAGCTTCTATATGAGGAGAGATTAATAAGACTGGTACTTTTCAGCTTGCAAAAGAGGCAATTAAGGGGGGATATGACAGAGGTCTATAAAATCATGAGTGGTATAGAGAAAGTAGATAAGGAAGTGTTATTTACTCCTTCTCATAATATAAGAACAAGGGGCCCACAAAATGAAACTAATATGCAGCAGGTTTAAAACAAATGCAAGACAGTATTTTTTTCATGCAACGCACCGTCAACCCCTGGAACTCCTTGCCAGAGAGTGTTGTGAAGGCCAATAGTATAACGAGGTTCATAAGGGATCTAGATAGATTGATGGAGGACAGGTCCATCAATGGCTATTAGCAGGATGGGCAGGAATGATGTCTCAAGCCTCTGGCCATGGCTACACTGGCGCTTTACAGCGCTGCTCTCCCAGGAGCCCCTCTCTGCCTGAACACGGGTTGCTTTTACAGGCCCAGCTCACTAGGTGACATCTACCCTGTCTTTCCATCCACACTCCAAGGAGGACTGGAGAACTGAGCAGGATTAAGACATCATAGGTATCAAAGAGGCTGAACAGCTGTAACATAAGAATGGCCACACTGGGTCAGACCAAAGCTCCATCTAGTACAGTATCTAGTCTTCCGACAGTGGCCAATGCCAGGTGTTTCAGAGGGAATGAACAGAACAGGGAATCATCAAGTGATTCATCCCCTGTCATCCATTTCCAATTTCTGGTAAAAAGAATCTAGGGACACTCAGAACATGGTGTGGCATCCCTGCCCATCTTGGCTAATAGGTCCATCAATGGCTATCTTCCATGAAATTATCTAGTTCTTTTTTGAACCCTCTTATAGTCTTGGCCTTCCCAACATCCTCTGGCAAGGAGTTCCCTGGCTTGACTGTGCATTATTTGAAGAAATACTTTCCGTTTATTCTTTTCAACCTCCTGCCTGTTCATTCTTGTGATGACTCCCTAGTTCTTTTTGTCCTGAGCGGAGTAAATACATCCTTATTTACTTTTGTCCACACAAATCGCTGATTTATAGACCTCGTTCATATCCCTGTAGTTGTCTTTTCTAAGAAAAAAGTCCCCAGTATTATTAATGCCTGTCCTCCTATGCAAGCTTTTCACACCTAATCATTTTTTTGTACTTTGTCATGAACCTTTTCCCATTCCAAGTATCTTTTTTGAGATGAGGACACATCTACATGCAGTATTCCTACGTTGTTTCTATTTGGCTTCAGCCAGTTACTGATCGGATGAGAGGACCCTTCCCTTATCCGCATGACAGCTTCCTTGGTTAGGAGCCTTTCTGAAGAACCTTCTCAAAGGCTCTCTCTGAAATCCAGTATGTCAGTGCACTGCAAGGCCTGTCAAGGCTCTCTTAACTTTCCCAGCCATGGGGACATTCAGAGACATGGGCAGTTTAACTTGTGTTCAGGACTCCTTAACAAGAACTCAGAAGATGCAGCCTGCATGCTGTGAGAAACTCTTTTAACAAAGGATGCCCCTTGTGCCAGCACAGCCACAGGCAAAATGGTAACTTCAATGTAAGGTATTGGAGAGCCAAAGAACCACTACAGTGAATGTATTACTATGACCCCTTCTTTCCAATGCACTGTGGCCTAGTGGATAGAGCACAGATGAACTCAGAAGACTTAAGCGCTAGTCACTGACTCTGCTACTGTCGTGCCTGGGTGAACCTTGCAAGTCACTGCTCTTCTTTGTGCCTCAGTTTCCCATCTGGAAAAGGGGAGCTAATGTCCAGACCTCCTGTAAAGTGCCTTGAGGTCTACTGATTGAAACGTGTTCGATAAGAGCTAGGCTTTCTATTATCTTATGCTATAGGGGGCTTTTCTTAAAGTGCTCACTGTGAGTCAAGTCATTGATTTGAGAATTCTGCTCTTTCCTTTTATCTTTATTGTTAGCCATTTGGAAAAGCCCTCTGTATCGTTGCAGGAGAAGATGGAGAACGTGAATTCAGTGCAACTTAGCGTTAAGACCAGAAGGCAAAATGAAACGTTCCCCAGATTGAGATGTTTTTAGAGATTCTCATTATTTTTGAAGCCAATCTTCCTGATTTTGGTGGCCCACCTTTCATGTGTTGAAATGCTTGGATGGCCATACCATCCCCTTGTGCCGAAGGGCTGGAGAGTAAAGAGCTCAGAAAAGACCCAGGGTTTTCCTCGGAAAAGCTGATGCCCTTCTCCTTGCCTTATTCTGGGCTAGCAGTTCAGCCCTCTTGAGCTCAGCAGCCATCCCATTCCTGAGTAAGTACAGCATTACACCTCCAGACAGAGGGAGATTGCAGGAGGGCCGCCTCATTGTGACCTAGACCATGACATCAGCGCCTTTGCCTGATGCAGAGCAAAGCAACTTGCCCTCAGGATGTAGACTGACTTGTTGGGTGGGTGTTTGAGACTCGTCTGTGTGAGGGTCTTAGGTGCCTGAGCCCGGGGAAACTTGAGTTCACTCCTCTCTGTCTCAACTCTGCTCTCTGCTAGCGATCTGAAATTCACGCTGCTTTCTCGTCTCTCATGCTGTGATAAGGCTCGCCAGATCTGGGTAATGTAGACTCCTAGAGAGTGTGTGGCTCGATGCCAGCGGAATGCAGGAACCAAATATAAGTACCTTTAAATCAGCAGGCTGGGTCATTCTACACCACCGATCCTCACAGAAGTGCTCAGGAGGTTATTTGGCCCACTGACATAAATTTTGTAACCAATGTAGGATTCGTGAGGGATTCCAGAAGCTGGAAGTGTGCTATGTTTTGTTTCACTATTCAAAAAGGTACGGGAGGTAGAGCTGGCTTCTTATAGCCAGTTATCCTGAAATAATGGAAAAACTGACTATGGAGCTCAATCAATAAAGATTTAAAAGAGGAGGTAATATATTAAAGCTGATTAACACTGTTTTATGGAAGTGGACCCTGTCAACATAGATTGTGACAACTTAGACTTGTAAGGTGTTTTCCAAGATTTCAAAGCAAGATGTGCCCTTTCTGATCTTCTAGTCTGACCCCTGTCTACACAGGCCAAAAGAACTTCCACACAATAATGCCGTGCTACCTTTTATTAAAAATGTCCAATCTTATTTTTATAAACTGTCATGATTGGAGAATCAATCCATCATGACCTTGGTAAATTGTTCAATGTAATTTCTCTCACTGGTTAAAAATGACGCTTATCCGTCTGAATTTGTCTAGTTTCAGCTCCAGCCATTGGACCATTGTTAGCGACCTATCTCTGCAGACTGAAGAGACCCATTTGTAATAATTTCTCCTCATGTAGGGATTATAGACTTTTCCTCAAACCACCTGAACCCTTTAAGCACATTACTGAGCTCCTAAAGTCTATCACTACAAGGCGTGTTTTCTAATCCTTTAATCATTCTTATGGCTCTTCTCTGAACCCTCTGCAATTTATCAACATCCTTCCTGAATGTTAGACACCAGAACTGGACACAGGCTTCCAGCAGTGGTTGCACCAGTGCCAAATACAGAGGTAAAATATCCTCTCTCCTCCAACTTGGATGCATAAACAGGGGAATCTCAAGTACCGCAGGACATTTGGATTAACAATTAACACTATACAGTATCAATGGAGCACAGGTTAAACGGATTGAGAACAGGCTAATGGCGAACTGACAGATCTCAAACAGTAATTGTCAAAGGGCTCATCGAATGTGGGTGTTTCTAATGGGCTCTGCAGGGATCAGTGCGAGCTCTGATGCTAGTCAATATTTTTTTCAATGACTTGGCAGTAAATCCAAAATTGCTGCTGATCAAAATGTGCTGATGACACGAAGATTGGCAGAATGGTAAATAATGATGAGGACAGGGCAGTCAGAGAGAGAGTTCTGGAGAGTTTCTTTGGCAAATGGGGCCCATTCAAATAAAATGCATTTTCACACAGCCCAGCACAGAGTTCTACATCTGGGAACAAGGAGGGCGGATTCAGCTTTGGATTTAACCATCTTTAGTTTTGTATCATCTGCAAATCTGGCCACTAGTCTGTTTCCCCTCTTTTCTAGATCATTTATGAATATGATGAACAACTCTTGTCCCGGTACAGATCCCTGTGGGACCTTGCTATTTATCTCTCTTCATAAACTCACCATTTATTCCTACCTTTTGTCTCCTATCTTTAAACCAGTTACTGGTCCATGTGAAGACCTTCCCTCTTATCCCATGACAACTTACTTTGCTTAAGAACCTTTGATGAGGGATCTTGTTAAAGGCTTTCTGAAAGTTCAGGTACACTATATCCACTGGATCGCCCTTGTCCACATGCTTCTTCACCCCTGTGACATTACACCCCATCTTCTTCATAGAAATACTGTTCTATGAATATGGCATAACTAAGGCATGTTTTATGTGTGATGGGTCATGTGACATATCATTGGAAAGGTTATGATTTACTGAACGGGATTATTCTATTTGTATGGATGTATCATTTCCGTATCTGAAGTTAGGAATATGGGCTCTGTATCAATTACAAAAGTGCTTGCACCAGAGGAGTAGGCCATCAGCCTGGATGGGCTATTAGGAAGGACAATAGGACTTTGAAGATCCTAATCTTCCTCCTTCCTGAGAAGTTTCCATGGATTCTGCTTTGACACTGCAGGGTCATGTGATCATGTCACCTCATAGAATCCTAGAATCCATAGAATCTCAGGGTTGGAAGGGACCTCAGGAGGTCATCCAGTCCAAGCCCCTGCTCAAAGAGGACCAATTCCCACCAAACCATCCCAGCCAGGGCTTTGTCAAGCCTGCCCTTAAAAACTTAAGGAAGGAGATTCCACCACCTCCCTAGGTAACCCATTCTAGAGCTTCACCACCCTCCTAGTGAAAATGTTTTTCCTAATATCCAACCTAAACTTCCCCACTGCAACTTGAGACCATTGCTCCTTGTTCTGTCATCTGCTACCACTGAAGAACAGTCTAGATCCATCCTCTTTGGAATCCCCTTTCAGGTAGTTGAAAGTGGCTTTCAAACCCCCCTCATTTGTCTCTTCTGCAGAATAAACAGTCCCAGTTCCCTCAGATGGACATCATTTTGGACTGGTGGTATTTTTCCAAAAGGAGGGAGTGAGGGATCAAACTGGGAGACAAAGGATTCCTGTCATAGCCAAATCCTAGTTAAGGATTGGAAGGAGTTAATCTATGTTCTTCTCCACCACCTCCCTGCCCAAAAAAGGAAGACTGCTGAAAACCCCTGAGAAATAAAGGAACTAAACTGTGGGGAGGAGGTCAGGGCCTGAGCCCAGGCGAGAAAGATCTAGCCTGGGAAAGGAACACGTGGCTAGTTAAGCTGCAAGCAGTGCAGTTGACCTTCAAGAAACTTTGCAGCTCCCAGGCAAGTGGGCTGAACTCATGCCAAACTGTTGTTGTTGTTTTTTGGTGTAAAAGAGCTGCCGTTTAAGGATGATATAGGGGCTATATCAGCACTTGTTTGGGAGGATTTGCATAACCCATTCATGGTTTCACCACTCAGAGAGTAGCATGGCCATCCCAAACGTATGCAGATAAAACTCCTATATCATGCATTCCCTAAATATATATCTAGGAAACACTGTTGTCCAGAGGTCAGATTTCTCCCCAAGGTCTGAATTCTGTGCATGGTATCCCGGGGTTAGTTGCATACCCTGCAATCCTAAAACCTGCAGAGTTTTATCATCTCTGTTTGGAGAGAGAACTTTGCAGGCTCTCTCCTTCAATGCTTATAAACTCTGCAGGCTCCTGGTACCAGCAATCCCTGTTTCTCCAACCCTTGGATTTGTTCCAGTGACCTCTGTTATGGGTTGTGCTGTGTGCCCTATATTGTCTGAATCATAGGAAAAGCACAATGCCTACCTCTGATGCCTCAGAGTGCAATAGTCTCCCACAAGGAAAAACTTCCATCTGGCCCCACATGGCAATCACCTCTGGCTCATTGTTCTCCCAGGTTTATTGAGGAGTTCTCTTCTAACCCTGCTGCTTTCTCTGTGTGTGGCAGGCTTCTCCGAGGAAGAGGAGGCACAGAGAGAAAAAGAAGAAACCGAAAGGTAAGCAGCCCCTGACCCACAGCTGCAGTGGCAGACTCATGCCCCATACAAAATGAGAAATAGGCTCTATTCCCCACCTGCCTCCCCTCTTCCTGCGAAGGCACAGTAGTGCCCAGAGTCGTGCAGAGGCACTGGCTGGGGCTCCGTTCACAGGCTGCCTCTGAAAATCTGGGGCTCTAGAGTATTAGGAAGCAGAGGGTGCCCAAGCAGCTCAATGTCTCCTTTATGTCTCACTTCTGGCAGCTTTTGGACGCTGTGAGGAAGAGTTGGAGGAGACTTGTGCACTCCTAGAGACATGGTAAGCAATGCCCCCCCTCCATAAATCTGCAGTGGGTCAGTGCTCTCCTATAGTATCATGCAATTCATCCCCACCCAGGGGCTAAGTAGCCTGAGGAATCCTCCCCTGCCCTGACCTATGTACCAAGCAAGCAAGAACTCTTCTCCATAGAATCATGCAATTCATTCCCACCCAGCAGAAGCTGCATCTCTAATCCACCCCCAACCTCGTACAGCGGGTCATTCCCTTCCTTCGATCATCATACGGCTCATTTTTCAACCTGGGGCAATGTGCGCGGGGGGAGTAGATTGTGTGTCGACTGGACTGGACCATCCTCCCCTCCCAACGAAGGGGAGAAAAAAAGTTTTCTGGGAGCAGCCCCTTGCACCCCAGGGAGGTAAGGTGGAGAGGTCAGGCGAAGGCTGGCCTTTCTGGTACAGTGAGTAGGGTAAAAGGGATCCAGCAGCACTTGGGTAATGGCCCCTTCCTCCAGTCCCCCAGGATAGGTCCCATTCCAGTAACATTTGAACCCTGGACCTTCAGCTCTGCAGCATAAAGCACCCCTTAGAGCTAAAGAGGTAGCTGCATTAGTTTGCAGCTATAGTTGGCTGTTATCCTCTATGTTGATTAGCTTCTGTGGGTGGGACATGACACACCACGCTGCCAGTCAGGATACACTCTCACCTCCTCAGCACTAGACAGGCTCACCTAACAATCCAGCTAACCCAAAACCAGACCATCCAAGGCCCCGGTACTGCAGGGGAGGAGGCTGCCTCAGTGGAGAATGGGACAGGAGCCTTTTCGGTGCCTTGCACTCTGGATAAAAGAGGGCCTTTGAGGGCAGGGCCTGCACTCAGCTGTCTGCTCTCTCTGTTCCACAAAGCTGCCCTGTGCCCTGGAGAAGCTCCCCTTGGCTCACAGCCTCAGGCTCTTTGAGAGGAGGCTACAGTACGTGGCCAGACACCTGGATGAAGTTCTGATACCGTAAGGCAACTCTGAGCGGGGCAGCAGACTCGGGGGCTGGGTAGGATGGGATAGTGAATGTAAGAGAGGAGGGAGCAGAGACAACCAGACACTCCAGGCTCCTAAAATAACAGGGAAAAAGCCACTAAGGGCTTTAGCTTCCAAGGTGAGAGGCCAGTGAAAGTGAGGGGAGGGATTATCAGAAATTAAAATGCAGAGACTACAAGTTGGGGTTGTAAGTAGGATCAAATCCTTCTGTTAAGGCAATATCTGCCAGCAGGCGACTGTCTAGCACCTGCCCGTGCTTTGTGTGAAAGAAAAAGCATCAAATGACACCCTGTGAGGTTGGGTGTCTCCCCACACTAGCACTGGAAGGGGCTCAGGTGGCCAGGCAGGCCCACTAACTCCACAGGGTGCAGTGGAGGAAGAGCCAGGGAGCAGGGAATTGATTCCAAGCAGGCTCAGCTGGCAGGGATAGGCAGGGCCTATAAAGCCAGGAAGCTGGCAAGAGACAGGGGCTGTCGCTGGGAAAGGGCAGCCCCTCCCTGGGAAGAGTGGGGAGTGTTTGGACTTGGGATGCACCCAGCAGCAAGGAGGGGAAACCAGGAGTAGTAGGAAGCAGTCCAGTCTTGGAGGAGGAAAGCCCAGAACGGCTGGGTTGAGGTCCCTGGCCTGAAGCCCAGCATGAGTGTGGGCCCGGGTTTCCCTACAGCCACCAAGGGCATGGCATAGACCAGAGGGGCAATGAACAGAAACTGTCTGGGTCGTTGTGGGAGTGACAGTGACCACATGCGACAATTGGAAGGGGCATTGACCTTGAGTGCTAATCCCAGAGTAGGCACCAGACAATCAATGAGTGGACACCACGTGATACACCCCTGTCAAAGTTCCTGCCCACTCTGAACTTTAGAGTACAGATGTGGGACCTGCATGGACACTTCTAAGCTTAATTACCAGCTAGATCTGGTATCGGCTGCCACTATCCCCCAATCACTACTTTTTTCCCTGGGTAGTTTTGAGGAACTTCACCATTTCCCTGGGGAACACAGATCCAAACCCCTTGGATCTTAAAACAAGGAGAAATTAACCATCCCCCTTCTTTCCTCCCACCAATCCCTGATGAGTCCAGATCCAATACCCTTGAATCTAAAAAAACAAGGACAAATCAATCAGGTCATTAAGAAAAAGGCTTTTCAAATTAAAAAAGAAAAGAAAGGTAAAGAAAAACCATCTGGGAGAAATTAGCATACCAGCTACTCTCACAGACAACAGATTCAAAACACAGAGGATGTTCCCCTAGGCACAAATTAGTTACACAAAAAAATACCCAATTACCCATTTTGATTCTACCTATAATTGCATAAGACAGGTTACAAAGAAATCAACATAAATCTATTATCTCTTTCTAAAACTTATTACTCTGATAAGAGGCTGGTTCCTTTGATCTTTTTCACTCGGCTGAAACTGAAACTCTGAAACAAAGAAAAAACTTCTGTCCTTCATTTTGAAACATCTTGTTCCCCCTTTGGTTCCTCTGGTCAAGGTGTTAGCTAGGCTAGGCGAACTTTTTAACCCCTTACAGGTAAAAGAGGCACTAACCCTTAATAATCTGTTCATGACAATCCCAAACACAAGTCATCAGCTGAGTTCAAACCCAGGGCTTTAGGACCATAGACAGACCTCCACCACTGGAGAAACTCCACTAAGTAGGAGCAGCAGTAGTAGCTTATTAGTCCTCTAGTGTATCACGCCATTAGAAAGAGGACAGTTTTCCAGTGGGTTAGAAAGTAAGAACAGAAAGAACAGCCAGACTGGGTCAGACCAAGGTTCATCTAGCCCAGTATCCTGTCTTCCAAAACTGGCCAATGCCAGTGCAGCAGAGGGAATGACCAGAACAGGGGAATCATAAAATGATTCCATCCCCCTGTCACGCATTTCCCTCAGTTTCAGACAAACAGAGACTAGGGGACACCATCTCTGCCCACCTTAGCTCATAGCCACTGAGGAGAATTTATCTAATTTCTTTTATAGTTTATACGTCATTGGCCCTTCACAACATCCTCTGGGCCCAAGGGTTACACACACACAATGTCACATCTTCCTCCCCAAACGAATTGTTCTTAGCTAATCTTTCTATAAAATAGCAGTAGATCCCCGATCCTGCTCCAAGGCCCATTGTGCTAGGATGCTGCCATGGTGCGTGTGACGATAGGGTTACTCGTTTCTAATAAAATGAGTGCCAGCTCCCCCCTCTCAGTCCTTCCTTACCCAGCTGATGTCCTTTTATGTCAGGGTGTTGGTGTGCAACGCATGGCTAGGCACTGCCCCACTTTGCACTACTGTTGGAAGGCTGATGCCAAGCCCTGCCTGTGCTCAGCAGGGCCATGTCCCATCTGTCCTGTCTCCTGCTCTCCCACAGGTGAGTGTGTCGACATCTGCCATGAGCCAGTTCTCCTATTCCTCTATGGAATCCACCACCTCTTCCCTCTGGAGTCCCAGCTCCTTTCCCCTGAGAGAAGCTTCTGTGACTTGGGCAGAGCCCCTCTGCGACACAAGGGAGATCATGACTCTCGCAAGCTGGGAAGGATCCACTCATTTCCATCCAAGCCCAGCCTCTTCCCAGTCCTCCTCCTGCCCACAGCAGACGAGGACGGCGAGAGCAGAACATATGGGTCTGGACCAGATGTCAGCCCATGGCTCAGACTTCAACATCCGACAGAAGCATCTGCAGAGCCAATTGGGGGCTCCACAAACCCCCATCCCGGGGGAGCCATTGCTGGGTAAGCAGAACACCAAGCAGCAATGGGCGTTCAACACAGATCGGCCCAATTGTGTATTTCCAGCAAAGGTCTCAAAGCCCCTGACATCCGACACCAGCCCTCAGCATGCACAGGAGATCCAGAAGCCATGTGTCTGCCCCTGGGGACCCCTGCCCCAAAAGGCCCACAGGATCATGGCATCCCCTGATACCACCTTGGCCAGGCTTGTGCCTACAGCAAGGGTCAAGCTGCAGGATCACATGGCTCAGAAATGCTCAGACATCCAAATGCAGGCGTTTTCTAAGATCGTGAGAGAGTCGCACAAGATGCTCCCCTTCTGAGAGAGACTGCCCTGCCTGGGCCACTCCATCCCCCTAGGGAGCCAGGCAAGCACAGGACAGTGGCATTCCCAACAATGGAACAACAGCCTCCCCACCCCATCGAACTCCACATAAGGCGTGAGCATCTCATCATACAGAGGGGTCTGCTCACCCTGGACCCAGAGCCTCTGGCAAAGCTGCCTGATGCCGTCCAAGCCAGGGGAGCCAGTGTGGAGTTCAGTGAGATGGAGACCAATTTCTGGCAGACAGGGAGGCAAACCACAAGCTCCTCTTCTTCCACACGTCCTCCAATGCCAGTGGAAGATACCACCATGGAGATGGGCAGGAATGATGGCGTGTCAGGAAATCAGATTAACCCAGATCCCTGCACTCTGCCACCAATGGTGGGTGTGACATAGCCATCTCCAGGATCCACAATAACAGAGAAGACCCTCAAAGCAACACTCCAGATTTGTAAGAGTGAGTTGAGAAAGCCCCTTACCAGTGTGAGCGGCACCAAAGGGACTGAAGAGAAGCTGGAGCTGCACATGGAGAGGAAAGTGATCTTGGAAGAAGGATCCTGCCTGGGGCCAGGGGCACAGGCAGGTGAGAGCAGGGCAGATCTTCCTAGGACCCAATGCCACCAAGTTGCCCCGGAGGCACCAGGCCCTGAGCAGCGCACAAGATCCACCCTTGACTCTCTCATTGCTGGGCAGGCTGCACACGACCTGCAGCTAAAGCAGCTGACAGAAATGTTGAGCAGCTCTCGCCTTTTGGCGGGCCAGGTCTCAGTTTGCCAGCAGTGCTGCAAGGCATATCCAGGAAAGGGTAAGAAAACTCAGAAGGAGACATCTACTGAGCCACATGGTCTTCAAGACATCGTGGATTCACAGGGGTTCGATGGAACTGTGAATTCAAAGCTCCCCAGGGACCAGCCGCCAATCAAAATCTGCAAGAAGTGCGGTAAGCTTCGATGCAAGAGACCAGCTGGCTCTGCAGGTGCTGACTTGCCCAGAAGATCCCATGGAATTCCAAAGCAATGGACTCCAGGAGACTCCTCAGCATCATCCAATCACAACAAGATGCCAGTGCTGTGGCTCCTTCCAGCAGGCAACAGCAAGATGCAGGATGGAATGGGGAAAACGGCTCCCACCAAGCAACCAAAGATGGTGTCCATTGCGATGAGTACAACAGGGCTTTTGCAAGCTGGGGAGAAAGCAACTGGGAATCCTGACGGTTCTCCCCCAAAGTCACTAAAGGCCTCCAGAGCTAGGACACCATCCCCTTCAAGGAGCAAAGTTCTCAAACAAAAGATGTTAATGTGCCTCAAGCGAACCTTCATCAAGCTGCAAAACAAAGTGAAGTCCCGAATGTCCAAGGACTCTCGTTCAAGAACACCTGACACTTAAATTTACAAAGCCACCCTTTTGGAAGGCAAGGGCCTCTAAGGGTGTCCGGTTTCCATACTACTGAATCCCACCTGCCAGCATGCCCACTAACAGAAGGGCCACAAATTCCAACATCTCCTATCATCCAGGGGGCCTGGTAAGCATGGGCTAAAGTGGCTGAGAAGAATGGCTTGTTGTCCTGGGACACAGAGACTGATGTATAAGTGACTCTCCTTGGGGTATGACATTTAAACCCAGATTCCAAGATGAAGGGGGGCCTGGGAGCCTGGATGAGATTGAGGGTGTGGCTAGCTCACTGGATTTGTTACTTTACTTCATTCAGTTCAAGAATCAATCCTTCCTTCAAGAAGAGCTGATATTAAACTTACAAAGCCACCCTTTTGGAAGGCAAGGGCCTCTAAGGGTGTCCAGTAGTACTATTAGGGCCCTACCATCAATCAAACCCAAAACAGCCCCTTGACCCCTAAAACCCAGCCCTTGACCCTTAAACCCCGCCCACTTATCACCAGAAGTCCTACACCTACAAGGTATTACTTCCAGGGTCAAGGAGGACACATGACCAGAAGCAAAGTGTATCATGTGACCCCTCTAAGAACTCCTCCCACTGCCCTCTACCAATCAGGAGGGGTTTCGCCCCCATAGGCCTGCCCCGAGAGGTGATATGACCAATCAGGGGTGTTCCAGGGTGGGGTGACCCATCTGGATGTGGCTCCTGTGACCCTTCTGAGAACTCCTCTCACTGCACTCTACCAATCGCGATGGGTTTTGGCTGCATAGGACCACCTGGAGAGCAGATTTGACCAATCGGTGGTTTCTGGGGTGGGGTGACCCATCCAGATAGGGTCGTGTGACCCTTCTAAGAACTCCCAGCGCCCTCTGCCAATCAGAGTGCAACACTATCACCCCATAAGTCCAGTACCAGGGCAGAAAGGCCATCTTTTACCAAGGATGCGTGCTTTAGAAATCGTGGAAACATGGACTCCTTCACCACCCTGTGAGCACGTTGGACTTTGCTTTAGCCCTGAGGCCTTTGGACTTGTGTGGAGAAAGCGCTACATCAGCGACAGTTCCACAAGGGCCCTTTGACTCAGCCATTGATGGATACACCGGAACCCGAAACCCAACCCTCGTGAGGCACACCGATGAGTGTGATGGCCTCTCATTGTCCGCCCCCTAGAGGTGGAAGGCGAACGCAGCTCAGGGGAGTCATCAGAGGACAAGGTGAACAGAAAAGACATTGCTCAGGTAAATGAATGATTAAGAAGTGACTGTTGATGATGGGTGTAATGGAGTTAGGAACTGGGGGGTGGGGTGGGTTGTGTATATTTAAAAACAAGCAGTGGGAACTTACACTGTTTCTTTTCTGAAAATCTCTTTACAGCTTGATGATGCCTTTCTAGAGGACCCAGAGGTCCTGGACAGCGTTGCATCAAGCAGCGAAGATGAACCAGGCTCTTCTTGTTTTTGCTCAATTCCGATAGAAATTGTTGAAGAGGACTCCGAGGATGATGGCTATGAGGAGTTTAGGAGGCTTGGCATGGAACTGACTGAGCCAGTGCCACGTCGTGAGTGTAAAAAGTCATGCGACTGTTGTACTTGTTGCTGTTTATGCTGTCCTTAATCACTGCCTTAGGGAAAAGCTTTTTGAAGATTGTGAGGGCTGTGTCATAGATGCGCCAGCCCAACGGCACCATGACAGTGTGACTTGGACTTCAGTAGATATAAACTTCAAGCTCCGGGCCTGTGTACTGAGCTGTGTTTGGAAAGCTTATTAAACACTGTTCTTGCCATAGGTTATGCTATGCAATGTCTGTGTGCCTAACCCAAGAACATTTAGCGTAAGGGGTGACCTTGATAAATGCTGTGCAATTTAGTGCAGACCCTGACCGTGTTTTAAAGAAAATGACCAAACTGGAAGATGCCTGTGTCACATTATTGACTTGAACTGGGACCGTATAGAACATGGTTGCAACCAAGGTCCTGTAGTGGCACCAAATCTTATGTAAAAGGGGATCATATAAGGGGTCTAAGACAGGTTATGGTTTGCTGGTTATGATTATGCTGTCTGTATGAATGTGTCATTTTGTAGTTGAAGTTATGAATATTGGCTCTATCCTGTCTGTATCTCAAACTTATGCTATGCTTCTGGGTGACATCCCAGAAGAGTTGGTGTTAGCTCTGCCTAGCCTGTTTGATGGCCCATTAAGGACCATCAGCTACACAATTGACCCATTGAGAGAAGGCAGATGCACTTGTAAGTCAGCAAAGTATGCAGGAACTTGCCCATGTGACTCCAGACTCCATTTTGCTTGTAATTTTCCACAGTAAGGACAAAGAGGTTCTTACACCTGGAAAAGCCTATAAAAGGCTGATGCCTCATCTCCATCTTGTCTTCAATCCTGCTTCTTACCTCTGGAAGGACTTGCTACACACACTGAAGCTCTGAAGAAAGAACTGATGACCCATCCCAGCTGGGGATGTACTCCAGAGACTTAATTTAAACCTGCAGTTTATTCTATCACTGCTACAAGCCTGAAAACAAGAACTTTGCCATTATTGTATGTAATTGATTCCATTTAACCAATTCTAGTCTCATTTGTATCTTTTCCTTTTATTAATAAACCTTTAGATTTTATAGATTCATAGATTCTATGACTGGAAGGGACCTCAAGAGGTCATTGAGTCCAGTCCCCTGCCCTCATGACAGAACCAAATATTGTCTAGACCAGCCCTGATAGACATTTATCTAACCTACTCTTAAATATCTCCACAGATGGAGATTCCACAACCTCCCTAGGCAATTTATTCCAGTGTTTACCACCCTGACAGTTAGGAACTTTTCCTAATGTCCAACCTAAACCTCACTTGCTGCAGTTTAAGCCCATTGCTTCTTGTTCTAATTCCTTAGAGGCTAAGGTGAACAAGTTTTCTCCCTCCTCCTTATGACACCCTTTTAGATACCTGAAAACTGCTGTCATGTCCCTTCTCAGTCTTCTCTTTTCCAAACTAAACAAACCCAATTTTTTCAGCCTTCCTTCATAGGTCATGTTCTCTAACCTTTAATCATTCTTGTTGCTCTTCTCTGGACCCTCTCCAATTTCTCCACTCTTTCAGTACCTGTTTTACCCCAATTACAGGATTTCATCCTGTGAGTTTATTGACAATGAAACAGCATTTGTGTCTTGGAAGCACACAAAAGACCGGTACTCTGTCTCTGGCAATATCAACGTCTTCATAGCCTGTTTCACCTCCGCTTATGCCCGCTTAGAACTATACAACCTTCTAGAGAGTTGCAAGAGTGGCGCCTGTACCATGACACTGACTTCTTTTCCAAACTAAACAAACCCAATTCTTTCAGCCTTCCTTCATAGATCATGTTCTCAAGACCTTTAATCATTCTTGTTGCTCTTCTCTGGACCCTTTCCAATTTCTCCACTCTTTCAGTACCTGTTTTCCCTCAATTACAAGGTTTCATCCTGTGAGTTTATCAACGATGAAACTGCGTGTGTGTCTTGGAAGCATGCAAAAGACTGGTACTCTGTCTCTGGCAATACCAACATCTTCATTGCCTGTTTCACCACTGCTTATGCCCAATTAGAACTATTCTATCTCTTAGAGAGGTTGCAAGAGTGGTGCCTGTCTTGGTGATATTTGTGAAAAGGGAGAGTGAGTGGAATCCCCCTCTGGGGGATGATTTAGGGGCAACAACCGGTGTTATTTTAGACCATCACCCTAAACCATTTTCCATACCTTCAAAGAATTTTGAAGGGCTAACATCAGCAAATCTGGTATGTATAGTTCTGTGAAACTCTGGTTGTAACTCTTTAAAGTCAGGTAACACATCAATGTAGCAAAAGGTGTTATGCACTGTAAAATATCTCCACATCCTAGCTTTTAAAGTTCTGTTAAATCGCTCTACAACCCCTGCTTTGACATCATAATTAGTAACAAAATAGTGAACTCCATGCCACTTAATAATCTTCTTAAATGTTTGTTTAAAAATTCTTTCCCCTCGATCGGTTTGTTAAGATGTTATTAAGATGTACTTAACACCACTGCTGCATTTGGAGAACCGGTGCATATCCACCAAATTTGCCTGCCATTGCACAGCCACATCTGAAACAATGGTCTTGCTTCTTTTAAAAGGTATTTGAGCTGGTTTGTGTAAAGGGAAAAAAGAAGAGGAATACTTGTGGCACTTTAGAGACTGACAAATTTATTTGAGCATAAGCTTTTGTGGGCTACAGCCCACTTGATCGGATGCATGCAGTGGAAAGTACAGTAGGAAGATATATAGATATATATATAGAGATATAGTAGATTATATAAAAAAAAATTCCCATTACCTATGGGTGGTATGTGGTCATTCTCAGCTTCTGGCTCTCCAGGGCCTGGGAGTTTGATGGTGTTTCTGCACCAGTAGTTAGCTGTTCCCCTAGCACCGCACCGTTCTGGAAAGAAAGCTCCGTGTGTGTCTGGAGTGTTGGAAGCCTCAGCCAGCTTAGAAGTCACACCCTGAGTGCTTACCCACTGGGACACTTTGGCCTTTCACTTTCAACTCGTCTTAGTTCCGCTTTCAGGGCCTGGTAATTCTCCAGCTTTTATATTCGGTTCTTCAGGTCTCTGATTGGGATGTAATTGGAGCTTGGTCTATCTCAATGTGAGGCAGCTTCCTTTACTATGTTGAAGCGTTGGGTACAGCTGTTTCTCAGTAAGAACATGGATTGTAGGTCTTTTGTCCTATGTCCTATACATTTCATATATCCCTCTCTAGTCGATGTTGTAGTAGCATTCCATCAATTCCAGAGTTTCTTCTGTTCTCCTCCGGAAATGGTTTGTTCAATTAGCCCACTTTGTCGTCTGTCCTTGGTTCCTCAACATCTGGTGCAAGGCCTTGTATCCAGGGCAACGTCCAAGCCGGCATGACTCTCTAGTTCGTGTTCACTATATTTGAGGTTAGGCAGGTTGAAGTGGATAGGTTTTTGCCAACACCTACTGGAAAGTGCTGGCGTACCAACAGGGGATTTGAGCCACGGTCTCTATATAACGGGGGTTCCGTTCAAGGGCAGCGCTTTAACAACTAAGCTATCCAGTGTATTATATATATATTGCAGGACAGAAATTGGGTGTTACCATACAACTATAAGGAGAGTGAGAGTTTAGGTGAAGCTATTATCAGCGGAGAAAAAGACTGGTTGTAGTGGTAATGGAAAGTGGCCCCATTCAGCATATGGACAAGAAGATGTGAGGAACTATAGTGGGGGAAAATAAGCTGATGAGTAAATAGTTTTAATTTGTGTAATGGCCATCCCTCAGTCTTTATTCCAGCCGAATTTATGGTGTGCATTTGCAAATGAATTCATTTCAGCGTCTCTTGTTGAGCTGTTTTTGAAGATTTTTTGTTGGTATTGTGATTCTTAGGTTGTATATGGCCAGGGAGATTGAATTGTTCTCCAACTGCGTTTTGTAATGTGTATTGTTGTCATTCTATTTTGTGTCATTTATTTTTTACATAGGATGTTGGTTTGGCCAAAGTATGGAAGGGGAATTTGCTGGCACATGAAGGCATATTCCAGATGGTAGAATGTGCAGGCGAATGAGGCTCTGATATGTGGCTGATGTGGTTAGGTCTAGGAATGTTCCCCTCAGGATATGTTGAACGGGTTAGAAGAGGCTTTGTCTGAAGGATAGGTTCCGGGTTGTAGCTTTGTTGTGTGGTGCTGGCTGGTTTGGGGGTTGTGGTCCAAGAGCGGGGCCCTGTCTCCAAGATGTGTGAGAGTGAGGGGATATGTCCTTCAGGAAGGTTGTGATCACTTTGTGATGTGCTGGGAGTTTTAGTTTGGGGGCTGGGGCAGATTAACAATAATTGCATCTTAGGCCCTCCAAAAATTGCTTGCACCCCGCCCGAAGCAAGTCACTGGTCCGATGGAGCCTGGGGGGGGTAGGAAGAAGGTGAGTTGTGGTTGCGTCGGGGAGATGGCGGTGGTGGAGCAGAGATGGGAATTGGGGCGGGAGCGGTTCCGCCCGGTTACTCCCGCACCGCGGGCCGCGTCACTCTGCTCGCCTCTCGTTGCGTGCGCTCGCTTTCTCCCTCCAGCACTTTCGGCGGTGGCAGCAGGGAGGGAGGGAGGAGGAAGCGCGGAGTGACCTGGGAGAGGAGGGCGGGCAGGGGTTGGAAAGGGCGATTGGGAGAGGGGACGTGAGAATTGCGGCCTTAAGCTAGGCCTGTTGGCTAGGGGATAATGCTGCTGGTTGGGGGCTGAAGGGATGGCTAGTGGCGTTGCTGTTCTTTCGTTGTTTGGCCATGTCTTGTAGTGGTGACCTTCGTGGTACTCTTCTGGCTTCTGTCATCGTATCTTCACTCGCAGGTGCGGTATTGTAGCTGGAAGATGATGAATAGAGATTTGAGGGTGTTTGTCTCTATCTGAGGGTTGGAGCAATGTGATTGGACGTAGAGCTTGGTGTAGGACAATGGTTGAGTGGTGTGGCTGGATTGGATAAGCGAGCATGTAGGAAGTTTGTGGTCAGGTAGGTTTCCATATAGGCGGTGGTGTTTAGGTGGCCATCGTTAATTGGCTGTATTGTCTAGGAGTGGATTATTTGTGCGAATGGTCCGGCTGAGGTTGATGTTGGGGGGTTGGAATGTGTAAGTTGTAAGTGTCCCTCTTGAAAGCCCATGTGTCCCTATCTTCTATGGGAAAGTTGGCTATTGCTTTTGGATTTGATAAAGAGGTTGACCCCGAAGCTCCGCTTTCGGGATGTAATTATTTTCGTGAAGAGAGCTGCTGTGTGGAAATGTGTTATGGTCCATCTTTGCTACACAAATATAAGGGGGACAATTCCTATGAACATTTAAATAAATAAGTTTTATTTATTTCCTGGTTGTACAGAACTTTTACGCCACTTTAAAAGATGGGACACCAACCCCTCCATAAGGGGAGTCTGAGTCGTTCATTCTTCCATTTTGTCCTTTGCCAGATTTTCCTTTGGATGTGGTGTCTTCAGAGTGAGCAAACGCTGATGCATGTATATTTATCCATGTTAGTAGGTGAGCTGGAGCAGTTCCCACCGGTTCAGAACCGGTTGTTAATTTAGAAGGCCTTTTAAACGTTGTTCAGGAAAGCAGTTCTAAAACAGCTTGTAAATTAACTTAACTGGCACTATCACCGGCCCCGCCCAACCGTCCCTCCCCCCTGAAAGCTCCACCCTCCGTCTCCCTCTCCCTGCTTCCGCGCGAATCAGGGGATTCACGAAAGCTCACACAAGCAGCAGGCAGGTAGACTGGGGTCAAGCGTGAGAGGCGCTCAGAAAGCAACTGGCCGGCCCATACCAGCTCAGGCCAAGGAGCTCATACGGCCGGCTGCGCGAGCGCCCTGCTCAGTCTGGGCAACACCCCTTCGCCTGGCCCCAGTGCATCAGCCTGGCCGGGCCCACAGTGCGGTGCGTTCCGGCCTCGAGCGGTGCTCGAGGGCCCGGCTAGGGCTGCCAGTGCCGGTGCCGATCCTCGAGCGGCTTGGTCAGGCTTGGGCCTGGCAAGTTGGTGCCGGTCCAGGTGAGAGTCTAGCCGACTGGCGGGCCTGCACGGTCCCAGCCCAGCAAGCATCTCGCTGGGCTCCGCCGCACCGGTCCCGGTCTTCTTGGGAGTCTTGCTCGGGACTCGCGGGATGGACCTGTCTAGGTCTCAGGCGAGTGCTTCTGCCGCTGCGCTGGGTCCACAGCGCCATGTACAGTCGGCGAGTGGCTCAGAGCCTGGTAGGGGAGGGGCAGGAGGGATGTTGGAGAGGGGGGAGGGTAGTGGGTTGTGGGGGAGTGGATAGGGTTGGGGCGGTCAGAGGGCAGGACAGGGGCGCTTGAATGGGGGCAAGGTTCGAGGGGCAGTCAGGAAGGAGCAGGGTTGGATGGGTTGGTTAAGGGGCAGAAACAGAGGAAAGTGTTGGATGGGGCAGGGTCCGGGGGCCAGCAGGAATGAGAGAGGGAGTTTGGATGGGGCGGCAGGGGACAGTCAGGGGAGAGGGAAGGGGGGTGGATGGGGCAGGGGTCCCGGGGGGGTGTCAAGGAACATGAGGGGTTGGATGGGACATGACCCCCTGGGGGGGCACCACCTCCTCATGGGGTGAGGAGGAGGGAACCTGTTGTTAATATTTTGGCGACTCATCACTGCTCCCCCAAGGCTACTGATGTCAGTTCTCAAAGGCCTCTAGAAAGGCATCTTCGAGCTGTTGAGAGATTTTCAGAAAAGAAACAGTGTAAGCACCCCACTGCTTGTTTTTAGATTTACACAACCTCCTGTTTTCTAATTTCATTGCACCCCATCATCAACCGTCACTTCTTAATCATTCATTTACCTGAGCGAAATCTTTTTTGTTCACCTCGTTCTCTGCTGACTCCACTGAGGTGCGTTCATCTTCCACCTCTGAGGGGCGAACAACGAGAGGCCTTCATGCTCATTGGGTGCCTCAGGAGGGTTTGGGTTTCACGTTCTGGCGTATCCATCAACGGCTGAGTCAAAGGGCCATCGTTGGAACTGTCGCTCATGTAGCGCTTTCTCCACACAAGTCCAACGGCCCTCGGGGCTCACACAAAGTCCGAAGTTCTCACCAGGGTGGTGAAGGAGTTCATGTTTCCACAATTTCTGAAGCACGTGTTCTTGGTAAAAGATGGCCTCTTCTGCCCCGATTGCAAATAGATAGCTAAGGGTTAATGTTTCTTTTACCTGTAAAGGGTTAACAAAGGGAACCAAACAGCTGACCGGAGGACCAATCAGGAAACCGGATTTTTCAAAGTGAGGGAGGGAACTTCTGGGTGTGTTTTGTCTTCTGTTCTGTTCTGTTTGTTTTCTCTCGGCTATGAGGGAAGAGCTTTTTTTTTTATCTCCAAGCTTCTTTCTACCCTTCTGTTCCCAAGTTGTGAGTACAAAAGGAAAAGCAATAGGTTTATATTGTATTTTGTATTTACATGTGTGGAGTTTGCAGGAATGTTAAATTGGATACTTTTGAATAAGGCTGATTATTCTATATTTTCTTTAAGCAACGCCTGTGTTTTCATCTGATGCAGTGACCATGTCATGTGTTTTTCTTTCTTTTTTAGATAAAGCTTTTTGTAAACTTGTGGATTTTCTTTCCTAGTTAAGGCAAGGGATAGGAATCTCTGGCCAGGAGTACTGTCTCTCTCAGGAAAGACTGAGAGGGGAGAAGAAAGAGGGGAAAAGAGATAAATCATCTCTGTTTCCTTGGCTTGAGGTGTCTGTTGTGACGAGAGGAGACAGGCTTCCTGGTAGTGATGTAGAAGAGATTACATCAATACTTCAAGTTAGCCCAGAGAGGAAAGCTGGGTGGAGGGAGGGGAAGGAAGTGGATATTTCCCTTGCCGTCAGACTCAGAGTTCTGTCTTGGGAACTCTCCAGGGAAGGTTGTGGGAGACCAGAGGGCCAAAACCCGGAAATTTGGATAGTGCAGCGAGATAAGATCCAAGCTGTAATTAAGCATGGAGTTCATGCAAGCACCCAGACTTGGACACTAAGCCAGATTGGACAGAGCTTATTACAGGGGTTAAGTGTATAGAAGCTGGATATGAGTAAACTGTTGCCTTGTTGTCAAGAAGGCTAACGGATTTTGGGCTGTATAAGTAATCATGCAGCAGAACGAGGAGCATGATCATTTCCCTCTATTCAACATTGATGAGGCTCATCCGAGTAACTGTGTCCAGTTTGGGCTCACACTACAAGAAGGATTAGAAAAATTGGAAAGAGTCCAGCGGAGCACAACAAAATGTTTAGAGGACTGGAGCACATGATTTATGAGGAGAGGCTGAGGGAACTGGATTGTTTAATCTGCAGAAGAGAAGAGTGAGAGGGATTTGATAGTTGTTTTCAACTACTGGAAAGGGGTTCCAGAGAGGATAGATCTAGACTGTCTCAGTGGTGGCAGATGACAGACAAGAGTAATTGTCTCAAGTTGCAGTGGGGGAGATTAGGTTGGAATATTAGGAAAAAACTTTTTCCCTTGCTCTGGTTCTGTCCTCAGAGTTAAAATGAACATTTTTTTCTCCTCCTCCTTGTAACACCTTTTATTACTGAAAACTGTTATCATGTCCCTTCCCATCTTACTTCTCCAACTAAACAATCCAAATTTTTTTAATCTTCCTTCAATGGTCATATTGTCTAGACCTTTAATCTTTGTGTCTCTTCTTGGACTTTCTCAATTTCTCCACATCTTCCTGAAATGTGGCGCCCAGAACTGGACACAATACTCCAGCTGAGGCCGTATCAGTGCAGAGTACAGAGAAGAATGACTTCTCATTGTCTTGCTACAGCACTCTGCTCAACATCCCAAAGTATGTTGCTTTTTTTGCAACAGTGTAACACTGTGACTCATATTTAGCTTGTGATCCACTTGACCCCAGACCTTTTCTGTAGTGCTCCTTCCTAGCAGTCATTTCCCTTTGTGTGTATGCAACTTATTGTTCCTTCCTAAGTGGAAGTAATTTGAATTTTCCTTATTGATTTTATCCTATTATTTCAGGCCATTTCTCCAGTTTGTCTAAATCATTTTGAATTTTAATCTATCCTCCATCATATCATCCCCTACATAATTATCAAGCTCAGACTTGAAGCCAGTCATTGTGGATAGTTCTCTGAAAATATCCACTCAATATCGAGTGACAGTCAAATAAGCAAACACAATGTTGAGAATCATTAAGAAAGGAATTTCCGGGTGGAAATGACAAACGATAACAATGTTCTACAGAAGCGAAAGTGAAGTCTTGTTGGCTTCAGCCCTGTCATGTACAAATCCCACTGAACCTAGCGTCCAAGTGATGGTACCAGCATGAATTCCTCTAAGCTTAAATTACCAGCTTAGAACCTGTAGCGCTGCCACTAACCAGGAATCAGTGCCTGGTACACTCTAGTCCCCCCAAAACTTGCCTGGGAACCCAAGACCCAGACCCTCTGGATCTTAACACAAGAAAGAAACCCTTTCCCCCACCGTGCCTCTCCCAGGCTTCCCTCCTGGGTTACCCTGGAAGATCACTGTTTCAAGTCCTTGAATCTAAAAAGAAGGAAAATTCACCTCCTCCTCCTTCTCTTCCCCCTCCCAGACTCTCCTGAGAGAGACAGTAATCCAACACAGAGAGAAATTAGCCTTCCCTCCCCCTCCCTCCTTTCTCCCCACCAATTTCCCTGGAATCCAGACCCAGTCCCCCTGGGGTCTCACACCAGAAAAAAAAAAACCAATCAGGTTCTAAACAAGAAACTTTTAATTAAAAAGAGAAAAACAGTAAAAATTATCTTTGTAAATTTAAGATGGAATAGGTAAAGGGTTTTTCAGCTATAGACACTGGAACCCTCCACCTAAGTATTCAAGTACAAATTAAAATCTTTCGGCAAAATCCAGATTGAACCCTTCCAGCCAAATACACAATTGAACTCCTTCAGCCAAATGCACATTTGCAAATAAAGAACAAACAATAAGCCTAACTCGCCTTATCTACCTTGTACTCACTATTTTTAAATGATAAGAGCTGTATTGGAGGGAGAGAGAAACCTGGTTGCACGTCTGGTCCCTCTCAGAACCCAGAAAACAACAACCAAAGTCTAACAGCACACACAGAAACTTCCCTCCTCCAAATTTGAAAGTGTCCTGTCCCCTGATTGGTCTCTGGTCAGTGACAGCCAGGCTCACTGAACTGTTAACCCTTACAAGTCAGAAGAGATTAAAAGTACTTCTGTGCTATTAACTCCTACTATCTTGTTTATGGCAGGCCCAGACAAGTGTGTTTATTAGTCCTGCGCTCAGCAATCACGATGTGGCTTTCATAGGCAGGGTGAGCAGCAGTTTGAATCCCTAATACTTTTCTGCGCCTGATGTCACCTGTATTGTGTTGCTTATAAGAAGCATATGGGATCTTTTTCAGGGAAAAAGCAATACGCTGCATTTATGAGATACAGCAATTAGAATAGCATAAATCACACACACACACACACACACACACACACACACACACACACACACAACAGATCCCACCAGTCAATGTTACAGTTACCAGTCCAGAGCAACCTCATAGCCAGCTCGGTTGATCGTGGTTAGGGGAGCCAGTTATCAGTCGTGACATGATGCTCCGGAGAAGTCTTGACAGACGAACCAACAATCTCATGGCAAAGCACTCTGCTTGTATACTGACTCTTTCACTGGGCCAATGAGTTTTCCATCATCACACTGTAATCAATCGTCGTTTGAAGAGAGCTTGTTTCTTAAATTGTCTTCTCATCTTATTTTGTTCCTTCATCAGTCTCTCAGGGAGTTACCCCATGCTGGTTTGATCAAAGCTATCTTGCCCCAATTGATAGGTGCCTGCTCATCTTAGAGTCATTAATCTGCCTCCTTTGACATCTCATAGGGGCAGTTTTATCTCCTGCACCTTTACATTGGTCCTTGTTCCTCCTAGAACATTCGGTCCGGTGATGGCCTTCACACTTATTTTTAACACACATATTCTCATTCACACGTAAAACAGAACTAATTTACACAGAACATTGACCAGGAACATCGGATTGCAGTGCAGGAGAAAACAATCATTGCATTTTTTACTTACTATAAAATGCTGATTTTAAACCTACAACAAAGTGATGACCCTAAAGGTCTATTACTGCCTTGAAATCAGCTTCAGATTACAAGATTCTGACTGACGCATCTTTACCAATATCAGAGGGGAGCCGTGTTAGTCTGGATCTGTGAAAGCAGCAGAGAATCCTGTGGCCCTTATAGACTAACAGAGGTTTGGAGCGTGAGCTTTCGTCGGTGAATACCCACTTCACCCACGAAAGCTCACGCTCCAAAACCTCTGTTAGTCTATAAGGTGCCACAGGATTCTCTGCTGCTTTCATCTTTACCAATGGCACATGAGGTCATTCCTTTCTACTTTCAGAAAGAGTGGCCGGCAGAATATGGTCAAATCATATCACACATAAATATATTTAATTCATGCGACAGTATTATTCTTTATTCTTCATTTTAAATTATACATAATACAAAAAACTCTAGTTCTACACATGGACCTTGCTCCTCAGCCACTGACCAGTCCCATGGGCTTCAGGCTGGTTTGACGCCCAAGATGTGGAGCACCTTCTGCCTGATCCCTGGGGTTCTCACCCCGTAGATGATGGGGTTCATCATGGGAGGCAAGAGCAGGTACATGTTGGCAATGAGGATGTGAACGTGGGGAGCCATGTTGCCAAAGCGATGGGAGAGGAAGGAGAAGAACGCAGGAGTGTAAAACACCAGCATGACACAGATGTGGGAGCTGCAGGTGCTGAGGGACTTGCGTCGCACCTTCTTGGAGGGGAGTCTGAAAACAGTCCGAAGAATCAGGATGTAGGACAGGACAATGAGGATAAAATCTGATCCCCCAGTGAGAAATGCTATGGCCAGACTATGGGCACTCATAACCGTCGTGTCCGCACAGGCCAATTTCAACAGTGCCATGAACTCACAATAGGTGTGAGAAATGACATTGGTCCTGCAGTACGGGAGTCGCTGAAGCAGGAATAGGTGTGGGCCCAGTAACACAACCCCCCTCATCACAATACCCAGCCCTATCTTGGCTACAACCCGATTGGTTAGAATGGCTGAGTGTTGCAGCGGGTTACAGATAGCGACATAGCGATCGAAGGCCATGGCCAGCATGAACCCAGACTCCATGGTACTAATTGAGTGAATCAAATAAATCTGGGCCAGGCAAGCATTGGTGTGAATGGCCTGGTCCCTGAACCAGAAAATGCAGAGGGTTTTGGGCAGGGTGGTGGTGGATACGACCAGGTCGGCAAGTGCCAGCATGGAAAGGAAAAGGTACATGGGCTTATGGAGGCTCAGTTCAGTCTTGATAACAGCCAGGAGGAGGCTGTTCCCCAGGAGGGATAGAATGTAGATGGAGCAGAAGGGGATGGAGATCCAGACATGTGCCGCCTCCAGCCCCGGGATGCCGAGGAGGATGAAGGTGGAGGGGTGGGTCATGGTCCAGTTTGAAGATGCCACGTTGGATCCAGTTGGGTGCATTCAGTTCCATTGCATGGCTGCTTCCTGCCCCTGTAACTAACCATGAAAACAATCATTAACCAGCTGAAGGAAACATGACAAGATGGCATTTTCTCAGCATTACTTCTTTATCTATCCTGAGCTAATAGCACACAAAGAGTGAGTAACAAATAACCTTTTTCTTGGCTCCTGCACTGCAGCCATTCCACGCTCATTACAGTGGCTTTTAGAGGTAATTAAGGGCTCTGTAGTAGTTCAAAGCTGTGATTCTTTTTCTCTACACTCCTCTCATTAGATGCACTATGAACTGTCCATGAAAAACCTGATGGCCCGGACACAGCCACGGCCCAGACTGCCAGGGTCACCCAACATGAACCCTGTGGGGGCTGGGGGAGAGGTGCCTATCCTGCAGCCCCAGTTCCAGAGCTACCATGGCGGGAAGAGGCATCCCACTGCCCCAGCCCAGGTGCTGTTGTAGGGAGAGAGAACTGGGGAAAATCTTGTCTCTTTGCCAAATCCCCAGAGCAGCCTTCTGCACCCGAGACTCCTCATCCCCAGTCCCACCCCAAAACCCGCATCCCTAGCCGGAGCCCTCACCCCCTGCACCGCTCCCTGAGCCCTGATCCCCGGACTCATTGTACAGCCCACAACCCCAGCCACAGCCCTCACACTTCTGCACCCCAACCCTCTGCCCCAGCCCAGAGCCCCCTTCCACACTCCAAACCACTTCTCCCCACCCCCACCACAGGAATTTTGTTATGTGCATCAATATGAAGGTGATGTGTCACACATCACCTCCATATCAGTGCACATAACAAAAATTAATTCTGCACATGAGTGGCAAAAATTTGAGGGAACACTGGTCCTGAGCTGTCGGATATGGGCAGAGAGACATTAGAGTTGTACCCATTTACACCTGCTGGAGAAGTGGCCCATTGCGGCCAGCTGAAAGAGAGACTGGATTTGAACCGTTTTTACTAATTGTGCATTGCCTCCTTAATACTTGCAGCAGAGGTGGGCAGGGAAAGTGATATAAGCATTACCATACATGTGGGTAAAGGATTTGGATGGCTCAGGCCTGATTCTTGTGGGACAACAGGGGCTAATTAATCCCTTGGAAGGAATCTCAGCAGAGAAGATGTGGTGGAGCGGGCCTGGAACACTCAACTGCCCTCCCTGTCCTTAGAGGCAGCCTCTGTCTGTCAGAGATGAGGTCTATTGGAATGGTGTCAAGGATTGTGGATTGGATCCCCCTAATCTTTCTCCAGGGCTCTCAAGCCAGCATCAGTTCCAGAAATAAATTCACATGAGGAGAGGAAATCCTTCAACCGGACTGATTCTGTTGCGTCTAAAGTCTCTCGTTGCATGATTCACAGCTAGAGTGCAGCTGCCCTGCTGGAGTGCCAGGAGACTCAGGGCTGAGCCCTGCATATTCCTAGGAGAGATAGGGCTTTTCACAAGCACCTGCCTTCTGGAGGAAGGACGCAAAAAGTTCATACCAGGGGTCTGACCTGGGAGCTCTCTGAGCCCAGGAGTCCTATGGACATAGGCAGGAGCTTTGCACACAAATTGCCCAAAGGATTGGGACCAAATAATTTCATGATGAGAATGCAGGGCACACGTTGCCTAATTCTCCTTCAGTGACATATTCACGCCTCCATCTGGTTTCTGTGGGTTTGTCCACACAGCAGCTGGAGACGTCGCTCCTAGCTTTGTGAGATCCAGCATGTTAAACACAGCAGGGTAGCCGTGACCAAGCAAGGGCCAAGCTCAAGCTCACCAGAACCCCTATCTGTGTATTTGGGAGGCTGCTCACACTGCGACAGCTACACTTCTATTTGTAGGGAGAGAGCTGGGTCAGAGCTAGTGACAATAAATCTGCCCAAGCTGGGAATTCCTTCCACAGATGCTGCCTGCCTTCCTCCAATGAACCCTTTTGGTAACTTTAGTCACACCGTCAGTACTAACCACACAGGCATTTACAGCTCAGCTGATAACGAATGAGCCATGGGCAGAGTTCTGTCCGTTATCTAAGTACAGAGTACAAGTGGCTTTGTGCATGTTAGGAGAACTTCCATCAGCTCCTGGCCTGGGTTTTCTGGGGTCACTGGTATAAAGTAGAGCTTGGGGCTCATGTATACACGTGGTTGAACTGGTTTAACGTAGGGTGAGATTTTAAACTCATTCAGTTACATTGGTGAAAAAGACTTTGTGGACATTTTGATTTCAGACTGAGTGGCTTATTGCAATTTAGTTTAAGAAGATTAGAGAGAAATTTAACCCAAAACAAGCAAAGAGTCCTGTGGCACCTTATAGACTAACAGACGTATTGGAGCATGAGCTTTCATGGGTGAATACTCAATTCGTCAGATGCAGATAGTGGAAATTTCCAGGGGCAGGTATATATATGCTAGCAAGCAAGCTAGAGATAACGAGGTTAGTTCAATCAGGGAGGATGAGGCCCTGTTCTAGCAGTAGAGGTGTGAAAACCAAGGGAGGAGAAACTGGTTCTGTAATTGGCAAGCCATTCACAGTCTTTGTTTAGTCCAGAGCTGATGGTGTCAAATTTGCAGATGAACTGAAGCTCAGCAGTTTCTCTTTGAAGTCTGGTCCTGAAGTTTTTTTGCTGCAGGATGGCCACCTTAAGGTCTGCTATAGTGTGGCCAGGGAGGTTGAAGTGCTCTCCTACAGGTTTTTGTATATTGCCATTCCTGATATCTGATTTGTGTCCATTTATCCTTTTCCGTAGTGACTGTCCAGTTTGGCCGATGTACATAGCAGAGGGGCATTGCTGGCATATGATGGCGTATATTACATTGGTGGACGTGCAGGTGAATGAACCAGTGATGGTATGGCTGATCTGGTTAGGTCCTGTGATGGTGTCGCTGGTGTAGATATGTGGGCAGAGTTGGCATCGAGGTTTGTTGCATGGATTGGTTCCTGAGCTAGAGTTACTATGGTACGGTGTGCAGTTGCTGGTGAGAATACGTTTCAGGTTGGCAGGTTGTCTGTGGGCAAGGATTGGCCTGCCACCCAAGACCTGTGAAAGTGTGGGATCATTGTCCAGGATGGGTTGTAGATCCCTGATGATGCGTTGGAGGGGTTTTAGCTGGGGGCTGTATGTGATGGCCAGTGGAGTCCTGTTGGTTTCTTTCTTGGGTTTGTCTTGCAGTAGGAGGCTTCTGGGTACACGTCTGGCTCTGTTGATCTGTTTCCTTATTTCCTCGTGCGGGTATTGTAGTTTTGAGAATGCTTGGTGGAGATTTTGTAGGTGTTGGTCTCTGTCTGAGGGGTTAGAACAGAGGAATACACTAAGAAACTGCACCATCTACTCACACACACAGATGGAATACAAGCTGTCAGGAACAGTATCCCTGATGATGCCACAGCACAACTGGCTGCTGAGCTCTGTGCCTTTATACTCACACACAACTATTTCAAGTTTGATGACAATATATACCTCCAGATCAGTGGCACTGCTATGGGCACCCGCATGGCCCCACAATACGCCAATATTTTTATGGCTGACCTGGAACAACGCTTCCTCAGCTCTCGTCCACTCACGCCCCTTCTCTACCTACGCTACATTGATGACATCTTCATCATCTGGACCCATGGGAAGGAGACTCTAGAAAAATTCCACCACGATTTCAACAACTTCCACCCCACCATCAACCTCAGCCTGGACCAATCTACACGGGAGGTCCACTTTCTAGACACCACGGTGCAAATAAGTGATGGTCACATTAACACCACCCTATATCGAAAACCTACCGACCGCTATGCCTACCTTCATGCCTCCAGCTTCCATCCCGGGCACATCACACGATCCATTGTCTACAGCCAAGCACTGAGGTACAACCGCATCTGCTCTAACCCCTCAGACAGAGACCAACACCTACAAAATCTCCACCAAGCATTCTCAAAACTACAATACCCGCACGAGGAAATTAGGAAACAGATCAACAGAGCCAGACGTGTACCCAGAAGCCTCCTACTGCAAGACAAACCCAAGAAAGAAACCAACAGGACTCCACTGGCCATCACATACAGCCCCCAGCTAAAACCCCTCCAACGCATCATCAGGGATCTACAACCCATCCTGGACAATGATCCCACACTTTCACAGGTCTTGGGTGGCAGGCCAATCCTTGCCCACAGACAACCTGCCAACCTGAAACGTATTCTCACCAGCAACTGCACACCGTACCATAGTAACTCTAGCTCAGGAACCAATCCATGCAACAAACCTCGATGCCAACTCTGCCCACATATCTACACCAGCGACACCATCACAGGACCTAACCAGATCAGCCACACCATCACTGGTTCATTCACCTGCACGTCCACCAATGTAATATACGCCATCATATGCCAGCAATGCCCCTCTGCTATGTACATCGGCCAAACTGGACAGTCACTACGGAAAAGGATAAATGGACACAAATCAGATATCAGGAATGGCAATATACAAAAACCTGTAGGAGAGCACTTCAACCTCCCTGGCCACACTATAGCAGACCTTAAGGTGGCCATCCTGCAGCAAAAAAACTTCAGGACCAGACATCAAAGAGAAACTGCTGAGCTTCAGTTCATCTGCAAATTTGACACCATCAGCTCAGGATTAAACAAAGACTGTGAATGGCTTGCCAACTACAAAAGCAGTTTCTCCTCCCTTGGTTTTCAGACCTCAACTGCTAGAAGAAGGCCTCATTCTTCCTGATTGAACTAACCTCATAATCTCTAGCCTGCTTCTTGCTTGCATATATATATACCTGCCCCTGGAAATTTCCACTATCTGCATCTGACGAATTGGGTATTCACCCATGAAAGCTCATGCTCCAATATGCCTGTTAGTCTATAAGTTGCCACAGGACTCTTTGCTGCTTTTACAGATCCAGACTAACACGGGTACCTCTTTGATACTTGAAGCCAAAATAAATGTCCACACAAGGGTTTGCATCTGATTAACTAAACCAGTTTAATTAAAATGTCTTTTAGTCGGTTGGCTTGTCTTCATGTGCAGTGCTACAGCATTCAGCAGAGCCACTGTAGCACTTCAGTGAAGATGCTACTACGCCAGCTTGAGAGGTTCTCCTGTCTCTGTAGCTAATCCACCTTCCCAAGAGATGGAAGCTTTGTCAGAGGGAGGCATCGCGCTTTCTACACAGGGGAGGGAACGTTTAGATCAGTATAACTACGTTGCTTAGGGATGTGTTTTTTTTCACACTCCAGAGTGACATGTATAGACTGATATATGTCTGTAGTGTAGACCTGACCTGCTTGTAGATGAGGCCTCGGAATGTTTCTGTATGAAAAAGTTTTACCCGTCTAATATAGAGGGTGTATTTAAACTGCTTTCGTTCAACTGGTGTAAACCTGGGTCTGGCCTCTGTCATTTTGGTTTAGGTTAAGCTGATTGGGAATCAGTGTAGTGTATACAAGCCCTAAGCTAAACTCCATTTAACCCTTTTGAAAGTGAAATAGTAGCATCCACATGGGAATAGCATCCACATCCAGTTTCAATAAATTGGTTTAAAAACAGGTTCAACTTTCCCACGTAGACAAGGCCTCAATTAAGCAGCAGTGGTGTCCCAATCCAGAGGCTGCCTGTCACTGGAGGGAAAGGCAGAGAACTTGTCTTGGAATCGTGGCCTCCTGTGACATTTTGGAAGAACCCATTTCTATTCCATTGGGCTCCTCACCCACAGGGCTCGGGGGCAGGGACACTGCCAGGGCAAAGACGGCAGTCCATTCTGGCCTGGATGACGTTAGAAAAATGAAAACTGATAGACCCATTTCCATGCCTGAGAAAGCAAACACCCGGACCGGGGACTTGTAGCTAGGGCACCAGCTTGGGTCTCAGGAGTGCAATGTGCTCTTCAGACTTTGTCTTGCACCCTCAGTTTCCCTGTCAGTAAGATGCGGATCATGATATCCGCAACCTCACACAGGGCAGGGAGGGTGTGAAGCGGGATCCACAAATGTCTGAGCTTTTTTCCAGCGATCACTATGGACATGCCTATAAATAAATCACTGCCCCCGAACCTGGAAGTGAATGAGACCGATCTGCTGTCAGAGGAGTATAACAATGTGCTATAGAACACTCCTGGGAGTGAGTGTTACTCTTAGGATCTGTCATTTACCTGGCAGGTATCTCAACCTGCAGTCAGAGAAACAGCCCCTGTCACTGCCTTATTTTTGGGAGTGCCCATGGTTTGTAAAATCACTGGCTTGGCAACCTATCAATCTCCCTTCTTATCCAGCATGTTAGTGATAAGAACACAACAACCAATGGCACTTGAAGCATTAGAATCACCACAGCTGGATGTAAAGCCAAACTGAAAATTTCTGATGGTATGGGAGACCATTCCAATGATTTCTCCCACCAACTGTGTTCTGAATCTCTGCTAACCATTTTAATTACTGTTTAGATATTACATTGGCGTATAAGATGTATTTTAATTTTAATTGGCTATATTTTAATTCAGATACTTAAAAATCAAAATTACATTTTTAATGGCTACAATTTGCCAAAAAACACTTATGGGGAGGAGGGATTATGGATTATATTGTACACATAATTAACGATGAGCACAGGGCACTAACTTTTAAGGCACGCACAATTCTTACCCACATAAACAACTACAGATTTATTTGCAAATGGATTAATAGAAAAAATGACATGTTTATTACTTTTAAATATATATTTTGTGGTTGTGAAGCATTTTAAATACATTTATATTTAATTCCAGATTTTTTACAGGAGACTTTAATTTCACTGTTTTGTATCTCTGGGCCTTTTTTATGCCCCACACTTCATGATTTCTGGGTTCTGTTACTGTTTGATTAATATTAAAGCCGGATGTTGTAATAGAAGAAGCCTATTTTCTATTTGCCTTAGACATTAATGAACCAAATACAGTGTTTTTTTTAAAATTCGGATTATAACTAAAATTTATTATTTTTTACCAGGATTGCATTATTTTTAATAATGCTTTTAATTGTTAATGGGTGTATTTCATTCATTTCATTCCAAACTATATCTTTATCATATTAACAATTTACATTTCCACGCAAGCCAGGGCCAGGGAGGACACCAAACATCTTGCAAGAGGCCGATGTGATCCTTTTTTTTTTAATTGTTTCTATATTTCTAAAACCTGTGTCACACTATTTCGTATGGAACTTAGTGATCTAAGGATGCCTTCAGGTGTTGATCCATTGCATTTATTTTATTTGCAATCATCTTTTTATTTATGCTGTTAAGAACTTCTACCCCAGAATCAATTGTTCCTAAAATGTCCCTTTTTTATATTCACATGGGGTCGGGGAATTCTATTAAGATTTATTTAATTTTTTCAGCTCTTATACAATGTTTGAACAAGCTTTTTACAATGGGGTTTTATCGCTAAAATATCTGCTAAGGTAATATTTACAAGTCCTTTTTTTAGGGTGTGGGTTGGATTAATTACAACTTAGTTTTTTACATTGGGTTGAACCACATATGCTCCAATTAAATTATTTTCAGGTGGTTCCAAAGTTTATACCTCCACGCCTTTTACTTTATGGGGTCCCTGAAGGAGCCATTTTTCTGTTATATCGGGCTGCATGTTTATAACTATTTTACCAAGGCATCATTTAATCATCCTTTATTTTAAACATTATTTATTTTTGTTGTAAACTTTCTGAAAATCCAGGGCTTTTTAAGTGCAAGACAAAAGAATTTTCCATTTTTTTGTTATCACTGTTTGCAATTTTGCTTTTTTTAATTTTTCATTTAGTTCCTTTGAAAACAAGAGGGAATAATACAGCCTACAATGGATTGTCTTTTCCCGTGGGGTTGTTCTCTTAGGGATGTCGTTCCTCAAGTGAGTGCACTTGGGCTTGCTACAATTAATTAGCAGCCTGACAGATTACATACATATGAGTAGTCTTGAAATTTTTTTATTAACAATTATCCTTTTCCAACAAGTACATGTGAATACATAAGAATGGTGATGTTGCCACCAAAGTGGGAGGGATTCTGTAATATCAAGTTAAAATCCTTTGCAATCCAAAGGTTAATGCATTGCCAGTTCTGGTTCATTCCCACACTGATGTTTACTTTGGCTAAGTCCAAGCCTTTCAGCTTTACCATAGTGGGGGAATATCCATCTATGGGGTCTAAAAGAGTAAGTTATTTTCCCAGGATACTGGACTCAGTAGTGATGTCAAGGGTATTGTTCATTTTATATGTTGCTGTTATTTATGGGAAGTCTTCCTCACCTTGAATAGAATTATTCGATTTATACAATTAAAGATGCACATCTTGAGTTCCAATGCCAGCAAACATGGCATAAGGGAATGCTTAATTTTCAAAAACTTTTAACTTGATTTTAAAAACAAAACAAAACTTTTATTTTATATAGTGGGAGGTTACATAATAATACAAACTAAACATTAATTTGTTCTTAGACCAGCCAGTGGAGTTTCTCCTCTCCCCTTTCTTGGGAGTGGGTTCTTATTTTTTTTATTGTGCTCCAAATGTCCTTTTGGGATCTAACGTGCAGGAATTTTAATTGGTTTGGAGCTGATTAGGGTTTTCTTTTTTTTACTGTTTTATGGCAAAAAATCTCTTCTGCTCTTCTGTTCCTTCCCCCTTCTGACCACTCCATTTCCATACTGAGGTGGTCACATTTGGAGCCATGACCAGGGCCTTCTGCAACTTTTCCAGGGTTTCAAGTAAAGGAAACCATAAAGGGATTGCTTAGACATGCCCGTAGGAAAAGGAAGATCATGGGGATTACTTTTCTCATTATCATAATGAGAAGGATGCAAGTAGCCATCCTCATCTGACCTGCCCCTCCCCACCTCTGACTACTTTGAATCACGGCCACTCTTCCCTTTGTTCTCCCAACATAGTTCTAAGAGCACAAATTTGCTTATTACATTCCCATGGTCAACCTGACTTCTACTACAGGATTCCTGTGTTGAGGATCTGACAGCAGATTCACTCTCCGTTTTTGGATGTCTTAACACAGACACTTGCTGCTCCAGCCTTTTTTTTTTTTCCTAGTACACACTTGCTTCTGCATAGCTACCAGCTGTGCTGCTTGCGTGAGGGGTGTGACTCGGAGGGTTTCAGATTTTGCAATGGCATTAGTTATATATTTACATTTTTTATTTTAACCCTTAAATGTTCTAACTCCTGGTTTAATGTTCTTGCTGCCATTCATAGCCCCTGTAATGCAGCTTTTTTTATTCCCATTAACATTAGGATCCCTCCCTTTTCCTGTACCAGCTCAGGATTCCCATTCTTTACAGAGCTGCAACAGGGCTCCAGGGCCACTTAAGGCTGCAGCTTTCCAAGGGCCGTTCCCACGTTTCCGTATAAAATTCACCAAGCTGTTAGTCAAAACCATTTCTAGTTTGTTATTTTTCCAGGTGTTTTCTGTCCCTCTCACAAATCTTTTTTACTTAATCAGACTTTTTTGGACCAAGCCCCTAAATCAACAACAGAGTGTGACCTTAAATTAACTCACAGATCGTGGCGTGGAGAATTTCAGGTGGCTACCCTCTTCCACTGCCCGCCTCACCTAGTGTAAATAACACAAACAAACCACTTGCATGAATTGCTCCTGTCCTTACACCTCTCCTGGCTAGGCTCACTCTCTTACCTGGGGGTGTCACAGCCCCCAGATGGGCAACATCACTATTTCACGTCAGGCTGTCTAAGGAATAAATCAACAGGAGCTCAGCAATTCTGTTTGATCAAGGAGTAATTCAAGTCAGTGTGCGCTTGTCTAAGGCTGCAGTTTATTAGATGTGAGCACGCACAGACATAAGCAATAGGTTTAGAACATCCCAGATATTCACCTATATTCTGAGTCTGTATTGAATAATCAACAACAGAACAACATGTGAGGAAAATGTCTCTTCTAAGATAGCTTCCAAGTACACATTATTATTTAAACTTTTTTTAACTATCTTCTACAAAACACGTTGGTCATACTGACCCTTCTCAAGTTTTTACTTTTTTAAATTTTTATTAGTAGAGGCCCTTGGACATGAAGTTGTTTATTTGCATATTGTTTTTATTTGATTTTTTGTTATTTACTTTTTTATATACGAATTAGCAAAACTGCCAGGACTTATGACCTTGCTTCTGCAAGCCTGTATCCAAATTAACCCATAACTATGTGACGTTCTTTTTTACTCATTCATTGTTGCTGAGTGCACATAATATGGTTGCAATCGGCTTGAACACATTTTGCAATATATTCACCCCTTAAATCCAGGGGAACAGCTCCATGATTCCCAGCCAAGCCACACTGAATAACCCAGCCCCTTCTGTGCTGTTAAAGAGGGATGCAACTTAGAGAGTCCCCAGGCTAAGCATCTTTCCAGCAGACCAATCTTGCAGACATGTGGCTCTCAGTGCTCTTTCCCCAGACCCTGAGCCTGCCACTCTCTGAACTTCCTTGGCCTGGCATAATCTGTGGGATCCCCCCTCACTTGTCTCAGCTCTGTGCTTCCTCTGGGCTATTATGTGGGGCAGGTGCTGCTAACAAGGGCCATTTCTGGGCTCCAAAGCCCTGCACTCACCCAGCTCCCGCTCAGCAGAGAGGGGCTGCCTGGGCAGCGGGAGGCATCCGGATAGTCTCTGTGAAGTGCTAGAGGAGCGCTGAGCAGGAAGGTTTATAGCCATTGCTGTGGGATCTCAGCAGGGTTTCTGCCTCACCTGAGCAGCCACAGCTCAGCAGAGAGTGTGAGACTAATCAAATAGTCCCCTGCTATTTCCCAGAGCCCCGAGGAGTCTGGGGAGGGCCATGCACCAGGGACAAGCAGAGACAACAGGGAAAGCTCAATAGTATCAAACAAATTAAACGCCAGGCAGGGTTTGCCAAGAGTCATGAACTCTAGAAGCCCATTCAAGTGCTGTACGTTCCTGGAGTAATTCATAGATCTGGCTGCAAGAAAATTGCTGGCTGTTGATTTGTTGCAGGAACCACAAAGTTGCTGTGAATTTGAGTGGCATTGCGACCCCATAGACCAGGTCACAATGTCACTGGCTCCCACTGGATCTGGCAATCTCTGCCTGCGGGTGTGGGCTGGAAGTTTCCTGCATGATCTTGAGGACTTCACAGTCATTGGCTGCCTGGCCACACCAGAGGCTGGGCTCGGGAAGTCCCCAATGAGTGGGGCAAGACAGGGCTTGTGCGGGGACTGGGGAATCTCCCAAGGGGCCTCTGAGCTGGGACCGGCTCTAGGGTGCAGGGGTTAGACCAACCCCCCTGCCCTTGCCCTATACAGAGGTCCTGCCACATCCTCACTCCTACTTGATTTTCCTTTTCTTCTGCCTCTGAGGATTGTCTTTTTTTGCTATAGCGTCAAAGTTTGAATTTACATTCATTTGGCTAGCTACCATGACTCTCAAGTCTTGTTCAGACTGACTCCTTCTCAGGACACAATCTACCTTATTATTAATGTAACCTACAATTTTTCTTCCCAGATTTAGGATTTCACATTTGTGTTAAAACACATTGTAACGGGTTTGGTCACAGAGACCCTCTTGGGACTGTCACTTGACATGGTTGAATTACCTCTGAGTCCCTTTTTCCTGCCAGCCTGGGACTCCAGAACCCTGTCTTCTTGAGCCAGACATGCCAGCCTGCTGCAACTCAGGCCCAGGTTCTGGGCCATGCCCCCAAAGCTGCAGACTTAACCAAAAACTGCTCAGCAAGGCACCTACCTCCAGCACGCAAACACCCAGCTCCCAATGGCATCCAAACCTCAAATAAATCCGTTTTACTCTGTATAAAGCTTATACAGGGTAAACTCATAAATTGTCTGCCCTCTATAACACTGATAGAGAGAGATGCATATTTGTTTGCTCCTCCTGGCATTAATCACTTAATCTTGGTTAATTATTAAACAAAAGTGATTTTATTAAAAATAAGATTTAAGTGGTTTCAAGTAATAACAGACATACCAAAGTAAGTTACCGAGCAAAATAAAACAAAACATGCACGCAAGTCTCACCCTAGTACATTGAGAAACTGATTACAGGTGATATCTCACCCTCAGAGATGTTCCAATCAGCTTCTATCACAGACCAGACTCCTTCCTAGTCTGGGCCCAATCCTTTCCCCTGGTACAGTCCTTGTTAGTTCCGGCAGCATTTTAGGTGAGAAGCAGGAGCTGTCTCATGACTGGGACCCACTTTGTTCTGTTCCACCTCCTTTTTATAGCTTTGGCACAAGGCAGGAACCTTTTGTCACTCTGGGTCCCCACCTCTCCTTCCAGATAGAAAAGTACTAGATTTAAGATGGATTCCAGGGTCAAGTGACATGGTCACATGTCACTGTAAGACCTAACTATTCATTCTCCCAGGGCGGCCCGCACATACTCAGGGAGGTTTGCAAGTAAACAGACGAGTTAGAACCAATTATCCTAATCAATGGGAGCCATCAAGCTTCCAAACCACCAGTAATGGCTTGCACTTTGCATAATTACAATAGGACCACAGAGTCATACTTTATATTTCTAGTTTCAGATATAAGAATGATACATTCATACAAATAAGATGAACACATTCAGTACATTGTCAGATTGGTAGCCGTGGTAGCCTGTATCAGCAAAAACAATGAGGAGTCCTTGTGGCATCTTAGAGACAAACAAATTTATTTGGGCATTAGCTTTCGTGGGCTAAAAACCACTTCATCAGATGCATGGAGTGGAAAATACAGTAGGGAGGTATAAATTCACAGCATATGAAAAGATGGGAATTGCCTTACCAAGTGGGAGTTCAGTGCTATCAAGCCTAATTGAATTGAATTATACAGACAGGAGAAAGATCTTGCATCACCATAGTTAATCCACCTCTGAAAGCAGCTCTCCTGCTGACATAGCACAATCTTCACCAGCACTTAGGCTGGTATAACTATGTTGCTCAGAGTGTAGATGTTTTACTCCCTGAGCAACGTAGCTATATGAAAGTAATTCTGTAGTGTAGGCCTTCCCTAAAACAGGCAGCACCATGATTGATCCTTTAATACATTAATCAATCAGAAAGAGATCTTGGAGTCATTGTGGATAGTTCAGTGAAAATATCCACTCAATGTTCAGTGACAGTCAAATAAGTGACCAGAATATTGGGAACCATTAGGAAAGAGATAGATATTCAGACAGAAAATATCATATTGCCTCTGTATAAATCCATGTTATGCCCACATTGTGAAACAGTGTGCAGATGTGGTCACTTTATCTAAATATATATATATATATATAGTGGAATTTGAAAAACGTTCGCAAAAGGGCAACAAATATTATTAGGGATGTGGAATAGGTTCTATGTGAGCAGAGATTAATCAGATTGTGACTTTTTCAGCTTGGAAAAGAGATAACTAAGGGGGGATGTCAAGGTATGTTTCCCACTTTGAACTTTAGCGTCCAGAAAGTGGGGACCTGCATGTACCCTTCTAAGCTTAATTCCTAGCTTAGATCTGATAGCGCTGCCACCAACCAGAAATTCATGTCTGGTACACTCCCTGTCCCCCAAAACCTTTCCTGGGGGACCCAAACCCTTGGGTCTTAAAACAGAGAGAAATAAACCAATCCTCTCCTCCCCCTCCCAGACTTCCCCTCCCTGGGTTACCCTGTAGAGATATACTGACCCAAACTCCTGGATCTAAAACAGAGATAATTAACCTTTCCCCTCCATCTTTCCTCTCTACCAATTCCCGCGTGGAGTTCAGACCCAATCCCCTTGGTCTTAAACAAGGAAAAAAATCAATCAGGTTCTTAAAAAAGAAAGCTTTTAATTGAAGAAAGAAAAAAAGTAAAAATTATCTCTTTAAACTTAGGATGGAAAATGTTTACAGGGTCTCCAGCTTATATAGCTAGAGGGACTCCTCCCCCCTAGCCTAGATACAAGTTACAGCAAACAGAGGTAAAATATCCTTCCAGCAAAATACACATTTGCAAGTTAAGAAAAACAAACATAAGCCTAATTCACCTTTTCTAGCTAGTACTACAATTTTGAACATGAGAGACTGTTTTAAAAAGACTGAAGAAAGATCTGGTTGCACGTCTGGTCCCTCTTAGCCCCAGAGAGAAAAACGAACAACACAAACAGCACCAACAAAGACTTCCCTCCACCAAGATTTGAAAGTATCTTGCCTCCCGATTGGTCATCTGGTCAGATGTCAGCCAGGTTCACTGAGCTTTTTAACCCTTTACAGGTAAAAGAGACATTAACACTTAAACTATCTGTTTATGACAGGGGATATGATAGAGGTATATAAAACCATGGACTGGTGTGGAAAAAGTAAATAAGGCAGTGTTATTTACTCCTCATAACACCAAAACTAGGGGTTACCAAATGAAATAATAGGCAGAAGGTTTAAAAACAAACAAATGAAGTATTTATTCACACAAGGCACAATCAACATGTGGAACTCTTTGCCAAGGAGTTGTGAAGGCCAAGACTATAACAGGGTTCAAAAATAAGAACTAGATAAGTTCTATGGAGGATAAGTCCATCAATGGCTATTAGCCAGGATGGGCAGAGATGGTGTCACTAATCTCTGATTGCCAGAAGCTGAGAAACAGGCGATAGAGATGGATCACTTGATGATTCTCTGTTTCTTCATTCCTGTGAAGGCACCTGGCATTGGCTATTGTCGGAATACAGGATACTGGGCTAGATGGACTTTTGATGTGCCCAGTGTGGCTGTTTTTATGTTCTTATCTTTTCATTAAGTTTCTTTGATGCCTGTCATGTCAATATCTTCATTTAATGCAAAGCATTCAAGTTCACTCACCTTAATATTTAGATTTCCATCATTTGCACAGAAGCACTTGTACATTTTATCAATATTCAGTTGCTTGCCTTCATCTGCTATTTTTAGATTTCACCATTCCTCACCAGCTCCTAAATAAAAAGAACAGGAGTACTTGTGGCACCTTAAAGACTAACAAATTTATTTGAGTATAAGCTTTCGTGGGCTACAGCCCACTTCTTCAGCTGCATAGCTTTTGTGTGCTACAAAACCCACTTCTTCAGATGCATAGAATCTATAAATCCGAAGAAGTGGGCTGTAGCCCACGAAAGCTTATGCTCCATTAAATTTGTTTGTCTCTAAGGTTCCAGAAGTACCCCTGTTCTTTTTGCAGATACAGACTAACACAGCTGCTACTCTGAAACCTAGCTTCTAAGTATAATTCACCAGTATCTTTCCTATCCTTTTTACTAGGATGTACAGTTCCTTCTGTAACAAATCCATCCCTTAATTGTGTGCTCCTCTGCACCTGTTGGCTTTTCACCAATTTAGTTTATAAATCCTCCATAACTTTTTTAATTGTGCATGCCATCAATCTGGTTCCATTTTGGTTAAAATGGAACTCATCTCTCATGTATGGTCCACTCCTTCGCGAAAAGGTTCCCAAGCTCCTAATAACCCTAAAACCCTTCAACTTACCCGCTAGGTAGCCCAGCCCTCATTCTGGGAGGGGCAATGAGTCTATGGCTTGGGCCTGTATTCAGGCCCGAGCAGCACCAGGTACGGGCATCCTAACTCTGACGTATGGCTGACAAGCACTGGCTTCTTGGCCTAGAGTGGGGGAGACAGCCACCCTAGGCCCATCAATGCCACTGCACCCCGGCCCAGGGCCCTAACTGTGGCAGCGGGATTTGCCACTGAGTCAGCAGGGGGAGGCCACTCTTTCTCAATGCAGAGTGGAAGATAATGAAGAGAACGGATCACTGATACAGTGTGATCTCACTGCTCGCTAAACTGGGTGAAAGAAAACAATATGCTAATCATAAACCTTATAACAAAGAATTTGGTATTGATGGTAAATGCGATAAAAAGATGTAACATGCATGGTTTTGGGGGAAAGCTTTTAGACATGCTATGAGTGGTAAACAAGAAGCCATATGGGGTTACTGCTTATCAGCTAACACCTGTAACCAGGCTCAAAGCTTCTCTCATCAGGGAAACCATAATAAACCTGGTCTGCCGTGTGGAAGGGGAAACTGAGGCACGCCACCTCATAGCATTGATGAACATGTCTATTGAGTTATCACCAGTTGGAAAAGAACAATTGTTAACAATACTGCACAGATACAAAGAGGTTTTTCTAGTGACAAAGAGAAGGCATTTGCTGACTTTTGAGATCACTAGGCTGATCTACAAAGTGTTAAAAGGCACCCAGAGCTTTGGAAGTATGCTGTGGATAACACTACACTGTTTGTAATACTTGGGAGTTGCATGTTCGAAACCTAAAGAGGGCTTTGGGCACTCTGCCTCCGCATTAGTCAGTGATTAACACTCCTGTATCAATGGAAAAGTTATGATGTGGTTACGCTAGTTGTATGCATGTGTCATTTCTTTTTTACCTAAAGTTATGAATATTGCCTAAGTACCAATATTTCAACTGTGTTTGCTCCTGGGTAACACCCACAAGGTAGTTTACATCTAGCCTAGCCAGCACATTGTGGATGAATCTTTCAAGCTACTAGCCCATTAAGAAATATAATAGGCCTTCGAAGAAGCTCATCCCTCACTGGTGGACTTTCCTGTGAACACTCTAGCCAGGATAGGGGAATGGCTCCTGCTATGGCTCATGAAAGCATACAAGGTCATGTGACCAGCTCCTGTGACACTGGATTCCATCTTGTGCCTGAACGTTCCCACTAATTGTTCTGAGGCCTTTTGCTTAGAAAAATGAATTTCCCTCCACATGGCAAAAGCTATAATGGGGGAAGTGTCATCATCACTTGTCCTCACTCCTCCCTCAACGCAACACCTGGAAACACCTTAGGAACAAAGACTGAAATGGGGCTGTAATTCCCCACTGAAGGGATTTCTAGCCTGTGTATGGAAGATGGTGAACTGTTTGTATTATCAGGGTGAGACACTCCTTTATCCAAATCTTTTCTAGTGCATAGAACTTAGATTGTGATTTTGTTTGTTTCCCAATTTTGATCTGTTCGCTGTTACTTAGAAACACTTTACATCTATCTTCTTTTACTTAGTAAATCTGTTTTTAGGAAAATATATATTTATTTACCTAAAACCGCTTGTTGTTTGAAATGCAAAAGGGAAATCTGCTCAGGAACAGGGGCTGGTGCATTGGTCTCTCTACACTGAGGAGCGGTGGACTGGGTAATAAATTTATACTGGTCAGGCTTTTGGCCAGGGCAAGATCATACAGCTCTGGGATCCTAGGCTGGGGAGATGTGGAGAGCTGGTTGGATCCTCTCTATTGTTGTTTCATGACTGGCTAGTGACAGCATTCATGTAACTGCAGCTGGGGTGTCCCTGTCTGTGTATAGCTGTGTAAGTGCAAGAGCTGAGAGGATTGCGGCGTGGCACAGCCTCACAGTCTGAGAGGGGGCCCAGATTGGTATGCCAAAGAACTTGGCAGTGCCTGAGTTCCAGTTTGTATCCTGGGTGAGTCCATCACACCCACCCAATGAATAGGCCCTGCTAGAGCATGAGTTCATTTCCCTCTTGTCATGCGCTCAGTTCCTGATGGAGACAGTGTGCTTATGATGATTATGGTGGGGAAGTCAGGACTCCTGGGTTCTGTTTGTACTTCTCTGTGTGACTTTGCCCAAGTCACCTCTACCCATGCCTCAGTCTACCTGTCTGTATAATGGAGATATGTTCATTTTGGCTTTTCTTTCCTACGTGCTTTGAAGAGCCTTCAATGAAAGGTGCTACATGGTATGATGATAGTTACTGCTGAGAATTACTGATCATTGATCCCTTAACAACAGCCCAGTTTGCCTGCAGAAAGTGTTCTTATCTCCTGTACGTCATCTGTCTCCTGATCTGTCTGCCTACTATCTACCCATCCATCCTGGGCATTTACAGGGTATCAAATCCTATGGAGACCTGAACATTAACCCTAGTTTCCTTACTAATCATCTATAATTTTCAAATATACACAAATGCATAGAGCAGCTAATTGATCTTTGACTCGGTGGAGAGCCCAAGAGTTCTTGTCTCCCTTTGGGGAGGTTCCTTAATTACTCTTTACTCTTAAAGCTGAATAAATAGCACAAAAGCGCAGACACAGAAAGACAGACACTGGCTAGAGTGTCTCTGGTCTCCAGCCTGTTTGCATCCAGATGACTCTTCTCCCCTAGAGGCTGAGCGAACCCCACTGGGATTGCACAGAGCTATGTTATAAACGATGCACACCCCTGTCAGCTCTAGATGTGGGATGTTGCTGCAGATGCTGGGGTGAGAGAAGTGTGGGACACGGCTACCTGAGGGGGATTCCCAAGGAAGGCGCTTCTGTCTAAGAATTCACAGGTACCATCTCTTGCTGTTTGACAAACCCAGTGCAATGTGGACATGATGGAATAGAGAATAGGTCCTTTCCGCTCTGTACAGTCATGAAACGTACCAGGGCCCTTGCCTGAGGGGATGAGTTTACTCCAGTATCATAGGCCAAAATGTCCCTCTTTGCTGTGCCTCCCCGGCTGATGGCCTCCAGCCCCAAGTGGCTGCAATTCTGTGGCACAGTGACTGCTTCAGGATGAAAGGTGTTAGTAGATGGATAATACAAGGCCAAATACGGAGGCTGTGGCTGGAAGTTTACTTAGGCCTCAATGAATCAAAATTCCCCTTGGAGTAAGAACTGAGTAAAGACTTTGGGATCCAGCTGTGTGTTAATGCACAGACACTGTCACCTCCTCATCTTGCATTTCAGGGCTCTGGCTGTTAAGGGGGGTGGAGGGAGGATGCAGGATGGGGCCTGTTATCTGACTTTAATATGCTACAAAGCATGGAAGTGGTAAGGCTCCTCACTAGAATAATATAAGCATTTTTCAACATGGGCAAGAGATCTTCTCCTCTAGATTCACTCGAGAAGTTGGCTGAACTGTTATGCCTGAAACTTTCAAAATACAATTTGTCCAGAAGCAGATACCCAGCGTGGGAAATTTCAGTCGAAATGGTTAATGTTTGGCAAATTTATAAGCAACTGAAAATCAGGTCTCCTAAGTGAAGGTGTCAGACAACCTTAACTAACTATGGTGCCACCAGCATCACCTACAATGGCCAATCCATTTGTGAATCCCATTCAGCTAAGCTCTTTGCTCCAACAGAGTCTGTGGCAAGGAGTTCCACAGGCCAAATATGTATTATGTAAACAGTTTTCTTTTATCAGAGTTATATGTTCAGACTTTCAATGTAATTGACTGTTTCCATTCTCTTGTGTTATGAAACACAGTGAATATAAATGCCAAATCTACTTTGGTTATCTATAGATTCATAGGGTATAAGGCCAGAAGGGACCATTTGATCATCCAGCCTGACCCCCTGTATAACACAGGCCATTAAATTTTACCTAGTTACCTGCGAACTGAGATCCATATCTTCTCTTTGACTAAGGCTTGATCTACACCAGGATTTTATATCAAGAAATCATTAAGCCACAGGGTGAGAAGGGATCGCAGGGGTCATCTAGTCTAATAACTTGCCAAGATGCAGGGTTTGTTGTATCTAAACCATCCCATAGAAATGGCTATTTAACCTCCTTTTGAAAACCTCCACCAAAGGAGCTTCCACAGTCTCCTGAGGCGTCTGCTCCTTTGTCCTCCTTTTCTTAGAGTTTGGCAGTTTATCTGAGATTTAACCTAAATCTGCCATGCTGTAGTTTGAACTCGTTGTCTCTTCTCCTGCCCTCTGCAGTGAGTCCAAACAACTTTTCTCCATCTTTTTATGGCATCCATTCAAGTATCTGAAGACCACTTTCATCTCCCCACTGAATTACCTCCTTTCCAAGCTAAACATACACAGTTCCTTCAGCCTTTGCTCGTATGGCTTGTATTCTATCCCTTGGATCCTCTCTGTCTCTCAGCTCTGGATGCTTTCCAGTTTCTCTACGTCCTTTATATACATTGGAGACCCAAACTGGACACAGTACTCCAGCTGAGGCCTAAGCAGCTCTGAGTAGAGTGGTCCTATCACCTCCCATGACTCGCATGCTCTGCCTCTGCTAATGCAACCAAAAAATTTCATTTGTTTCCTTTGCAATAGCAAAAAAATTGACACCCAGGAGATATATAGCTATATAAACCTAACCTCAGTGTGTGCAGCATGAGCTCTACTGAAGAATTCTTCATTGACCTAGTTACCATCTCGGAGAGGTGGATTACCTACGATGACAGGGGAATGCCTGCTGTCCGTGTAAGAAGTGTCTAAACTGAAGTGCTATAGTTTTAATGTAGAAAAGCCCTGAAGCAGATCTTCCAGAAACACATCCAGTCTGGATCTGCAGACATGAAGAACTGGAGATTCCACCACTTCTCTTTGCAGTTTATTCAAAAGTTTAATCACCCTCAGTGCTAAACATTGGTCCCTTATTTCCAGCTGGAATTTGTCTGGTTTCAGCCTCCAGCCATTTGGCTTTGCTCTGCCTTTCTCCGCTAGATTACAGAGCCCTTTAGTGCCCAGGGTTTTCTCCCCATGAAAGTCTCCGCTTGATCGTCTCTTGCATAATATAAATAGATGAAGTTCTTTACATCTCTCTTTCTGTTAGGCATTTTCTCCAGCCTGAAATCATTTTTGTGGCTCTTTTTTGCACCCTCTCCAATTTTTCAAGATCCTTTTTGAAATGTGGACCCCAGAACTGGGTGCAGTCGGTTTCACCAGTGTCATGTACAGAGTTGAAATCCTTCCCCTGCTCCAACTCTGCACTCCCCTGTTTATGCATCCAAGGATCACATCAGTCCTTTTGGCCACAGTGACACTCTTGGATTTGAAGATAAGTTGGTTGTCCACAGAGACCCCTAAATCCTTTTCAGGCTCCCTTCATTCCATAATACAGTGCCCTAGTCTGTGGGTCTGGCCTGCATTTCCTGTTCTGATAGGATACCTTTGCATTTGACTGTATTCAAACATTTTGTTTGTTTATATGGTCCCTGCTCACCAAATGTTCCAGAACAATTGGTGTGTCTGCCCTGGCCTCCTCATTGTAAGAACTCTGCTAATCTTGTGTCATCCGCAAATTTTGTCTGCATTGATTTTCTATTTGCTTCCAAATCTTTGATGAAAATACTGAATAATAGCTGGCTTAGAAGTGATCCCTGCAGAACCCCACTAGATATAGCCTCATTCACTGACAATAACCCATTGACAACTGCTTTCTGAGATCTGTCAGTTAGCCAAATTTTTGTGCATTTAACATATGCTCTACTGTTATTTAGAGTCTTAATATTTTTAATCGGAACATTTTCCCTGCTGAAGCAAATGCCTTAGAGAAATCAAAGTCTATTGCATCTGTGCGGTTCCCTGTATCAATGAAACATGTACTCTCATTAAAGGATGAAATACAATTTATTTGAACAGACTTGTTTTCCACACACCCTGTTGTTGTGTGGCATTAATTATATTTCTGGACTTTTAACTAATCCCATACCAGCTTTTCCATTGTTTCTTAATTTTGTCAAATATTTTTTTTAAATTTTCTCTTTTTTTAATAGTATTTGTCTATTTTCTTTCTTTCTTTTTCTTTTTTGATTTGTTGCTGCCTGGTAGCGTACTTCTGGTTCCAAATTAGCTGTGTGGTTGATTGGTTAATTAGTAAATCTGGAGTTTGTAACCCTAAGGTTCCACTGTAGATGCTATTTAACATCCTCCTTCACAGCTAATGGACTGGAAAGTATTTAAAAACCTCTTGTGATATAAGTACCTAATACTGCTTCTTTCCAAATGCAGAACAAAAGTATTTCTTGAACACATTTTCCTTTTCTGCAACATTAAAAAGTTTCCTTGCTACCTCTAGGAACTGGTCTAAACCTTTTCTAGAATTTATTTTATTGTTAATATACTTAATAACCTTCTTTTTGTGATCTTTACCATACTGGCCACCGCTTCCAGCAGCTCCCATTGGCCTGGAGCAGTGAACCGCGGCCAGTTGGGCCCGTGATCAGCTGCAGACAGGGCAGGTAAACAAACTGTCCCGGCACGCCAGGGGCTTTCCCTACACAAGCAGCATCCCAAGTTTAAGAAACACTGCTTTATAGAGACTGGGTTTGCAAAACTTGGCACATAGATTCATAGACTCTAGGACTGGAACGGACCTCGAGGGGTCATCGAATCCAGTCCCCTGACCTCATGGCAGGACCAGATACTCTCTAGACCATCCCTGATAAACATTTATTTAACCTACTCTTAATATCTCCAGAGATGGAGATTCCACAACTTCCCTAGGCAATTTATTCCAGTGTTTAACTACCCTGACAATTAGGAACTTTTTCCTAACGTCCAACCTAAATCTCCCTTGCTGCAGTTTAAGCCCATTGCTTCTTGTTCTATCATTAGAGGCTAAGGTGAACAAGTTTTCTCCTTCCTCCTGATGACACCCTTTTAGATACCTGAAAACTGCTATCATATCCTCTCTCAGTCTCTCTTTTCCAAACTAAAAAAACCCAATTCTTTCAGCCTTCCTTCATTAGGTCATGTTCAAACCTATTAAATCATTCTTGTTGCTTTCTTGACCCTTCTCCAATATTCTCCACATCTTTCTTAAATAGCGTGCCCAGAAAGAGACCAATTACTCAGCGAGCGCCTAACCAGCGCAGAGTAGGAGCGTGAGAATGATGCTGTCTTGTGTACAACACACCTGTTAGTGCAATCCCGACATCACTTTGCTTTTTTCAAACAGATTCCACTGTGCTTATTAGCTTTGGATCTACTATGACCCCTAGTTCCCTTTCGCCATACCCTTCCTAGACATCTCTTCCCATGTCTGTAGGTCAACTGATTGTTCTCCTAATGGAACCTTTGGCATGCTATGAACTTCATCTTGTTTACTTCACCATCTCCAATGTCAGATCATTTTTGAATTTGACCTTATCCTCAAAGGCAGTCGCAATCCTCCAGTTTGGTAATCGTCTGAAACTTAAGTCGACTTTCTATGCCAACTCTAATCGTTATGAGATGTTGAACAAGCCGTCCCAAAAACCCGCGGAACCCCACTGTTTACACCTTTCCAGCTAGGATTGGGGTCACTAAAACCTCTCTGAGTACGTGTATTCCAGCTCTAGTATGCACCCCTTACAGTAGCCCCATCTAAATGTATTTGCCTAGTATCGATAAGATATCTGAGACCGTATCAAGCCTACTTAAGTCTAGGAGACCAATCCCCGCTGTCTCCCTATCACAAGACTCGTTATCCTATCAAGAAAGCGATCAGTTGTTTGACCTGATTTGTTCTTACAAATCCCTCTGCGTTACCTATCACTTCACCTTCCAAGTGTTTGCAGATGATTTCTTTAATTACTTGCTCCATTATCTTCCCTGGCACAGAAGTTAAACTAACTGGTCTGTAGTTTCCTGGGTTATTTTTGTTTCCCTTTTTATAGATGGGCACTATATTTGCCCTTTTCCAGTCTTCTGGAATCTCTCCCATCTCCCATGACTTCCCAAAGATAATAGCTAGAGGCTCAGATACCTCCTCTATTAACTCCTTGAGTGTTCTAGGATGCATTTCATCAGGCCCCGGTGATTTGCAGGCATGTCCAGAGCAGGCTATTCTCCATCCTATTCCTTAGCCATCCAAACACTTCCTTTGTTTTTGCCTCTGCTGTGAATAAGCAGATGTTTCCACGGAACTGCTATGAATGACTCCCAGGTCTTTGCCCCGAGGTGTCTTCCAGTTGTAATGTTTTCCTGGTGGACATTTGTCAGCAAAGCTTTGGGGTTTTTTCCATTCAGATTTTGAGGAACCTGTTGAATGCAGAATTCTCTACAGCATCGATGCTCTAGCCTGAGTTTCATTGCATTATGTCTATGTTTACACTGGCTGAGTTTTTTCACCGAAAGTTTGGTCAATGACCGAAAAGCCTGTAAAGAAAATTGTTATTACAAGTTCACACTGTCTTTCTCTTTTGGCATAGCACGTCCACATGTGGGGTGGTCGCAGCGACAGTGAGAGCAATGCATCGTAGGTAGCTATCCTACAGGTCACCTCTCCACCTTTTGCTGATTGGTGCAGTGGGAAGGCAGATCAGATCACAGCGCATCATGGCTCCATGCTCAATGTCCCAGGATGCATTGTTTCCATCCCTTCATTCCATGTTTTTCCATCTGCATTTCGCAACATTTTTAACGTCCCTTTTTTCAGCTTAGCTCACCATCTCTATCTGCATAAATGGATCCTGAGCTGCTCTCCAATGCTCTGCTAGATCTCAATAGCACATCATGAATGGCAGTGGAATCAGTCTCGAAGTTGCAAAGGCAATAGGAGTCACAACTGCCTAACCTGCTGTCTGACATGGCTAGCAACAGGGTTAGATAGCTTTTGGTGTTCACATTAGAGCTGAATATAGTGGAATGTTGCTTTTTGGCTCGGGAAATTAGCAGTCAGTGGTGGTATCCCATCTCTATGCTGGTCTGGGATAATGAGTAGTGGCTTCAGAATTTTAGGAAGCAGAAAGCCCCCTTCCTGGAACTGTGTACTGAGCTCACTCCAATCTTGTGAGAGCTGCCCACTTGCTGGAGAAGCGCATAGTGATTGCAGTGTGGAACCTGGAGAGTCCAGGCTGTTACCGGTCACTCACAAATCAGTTTGGTGTTGGGAAGATGACCATTGGGGCTATGTTAAGGCATGTGTTCAGGACCATTACTCACATCCTACTATGAAGGACTGTGACTTTCATCAATGTGCATGAAATTGTGGATGGCTTTGCAGAAATGGGTTTCCCTAACTGTGGATGGGCAATAGATGGAATGCATATTCCAATTTTGGCACCAGACAACCTTGCGATCGAGTATATCTATCGGAAGAGGTTCTTTTCCATGATGTTGCATGTGCTCATGGATCACCACAAGTATTCACTGACTTCAGCATGGGGTGATACAGACAAGTGCATGACATTCAAATCTTTAGGAACACCTGCCTTCACCGAAAGCTAGAACTGGGGACTTTCTTTCCAGACCTGAAGATCTCTGTAAGGGATGTCGAAATACCCGTAGTTATGATACTGGAAGCCTGACATACCCCTTAATGCCAAGGCGCATGAAACTGTACATAGGAAACCTGGATATCAGTAAGGAGCATTTCAACAATAGGTTGAGTAGGGACAGGATGACCGTGGAATGTGCATTTGGCAGATTAAAGGCATGCTGGCGAGGCCTTTATGGCAAGTTAGAACTCAGCATGGATAATAGTTCCAAGGTCTTAGCCATGTGTTGCACGTTGCTTAATATTTCTGAAGAAAAGGGTGAAAAGTTTGCCCAGGAGTGTACTACTGAGGCAGAACATTTCTCTGCTAATTTTGATAAGCCAGATATCAAGGCTATTAGAGGGGAACACTGGGGGGCAATTCGGGGCTTGAGGAACAGTTTGAAATGAGAATAGTAATGTGTTGCTACGTGGCTTGTAAGATGCATAATTGAAGCAGTTTTGGTAGATGGCGAATGTGTGATGTTTCAGGCACGAATTCAATGTAAGGAATGATAAAACTCTTGTTTGTTTCTGCTGCCATCTGCTCTCATAATTGCATGGAAACAATAAAGAGTGCTTATTTTCAAGGACTTTTGATATATTTCCAAAATCCACAACAACATGCACACACAAAAGACACATATAGTTCTGGTCGGGGTAGACAGGTGCCAGGAGAAGGCGATTTTGAGCTAGCATAAGTCCACTATTGTTTCTGAAAAGCTTCTGTGGATGGAGTGTAGAGTGAAGCGTGAAGTCCAGACATTCGAAATATGATTCGGTGGATTCAGGGAGGGCATGGGAAGGAAAGAGCTCTGATGTGCTGACGTGGGCTGGCAAGACACAATATCTTTCAGTGGAGATTTACAAGAGACCGCAGCATGTTACATTGCTGCCCCAAAACTTTCATCAGCTGTCGTTGATCCCTTTTATGCGCATTTCTTCTTTCCTGCTTGGTCCTTCTCCTCATGCCTGATTCCTCTTTCTGTAGATATGCAACATTCCCGAAAGAATCGTTCTCTTCCGACAGCTGGCACTTTTGTTTCGAAAGAGATGTTGGTCTGAGGGAGGAGTGCCTCCTTCAAGGGCATATTGTGAAGCCAGTCAGATAAAAGAAGCATTCTTGATAACGTTAACTACAGCACTGAAATGGTACATTAAATACATCACCGTAACAACAATCACTTCTGTTGTCTTACAAGCACAATGCCCGGACACTGCAGGATGGTGAATGTACCGAGTATTGGACATTGTGCATGGGAGAAAGCAATGTGAAAGGAGTCTTAGGCAGTTTCAGGGAACAAAACTCTGAAGTTTTCACTTGTTTTCACAGCCAGGAGTCACAATAAATATACGGAGAATATACTCTAATCATAGACTAGAGGACCTGAAAGGTCTTAAGTCAGTCCTCTGCTCATTAGCCAGGACTAAGTATGTCCATGATAGATTTTCCTGTGATCCAAAACGGCCTTAAGATTGAACTCACAACCTGGGCTTAGTAGCAGAGATGCTAAAAGACTGAGCACTCTTGGCTATTGAAGGAAGTTGCTGCCAAAGGATAGTGTCAACCTTAAACAAGGAGGTCTGACACTAGTACCCCATGGACCAGTTCTACCTTTCCTCTCTGTATGTTTTCCTCAGCTTCCTTATTCTTGCCTGCAATGTGTTCTGATCACAGTCTATCTCACAACGCAGGAATCTTCCCGTAGGTAGGGAATTCTAACCCCAGCGACCTCCCTTCTCATTGAGCATCAGCTGGCATTGCCGCCTCCTTTTCCATATCTAGAGAAATCCCGTTATCCACTCTATGGCCCAACCAGGAAGGCCATTGGCTTTAGTGAGCGCCATGGCCAGCTTGGGAAGGTATGTGGTGTAGGCTCTACATCAAAACAGGAAGGCGAATTTCACAATTCGGCCTAGAGGGAAGGTGTAAAGGTTTTACTCGATAGACAGAGGACTGAAACTGCTTACTAACTACAGGATGGCATTGGAGTTGCCTTCTAGAGCAATAAGCAATAACATATAAGTCAAGTGTATACACTGGCCTAGTCTCACAAAGTTGCATATAAAAGCCTTACAACTCCGTCAAGTGGTTTTATTACTCTACGGAACGGAAAGTTCCAATATCAAAGTGGCTTTGGAGTCTGCACTGCCACTGTTTCTTCTCCAGAGCTGTTTTTTGGCGCCAAAACTTAACATGTGTATAGAATAGGTCTTAAGGAACATATGATATGATACCAGCCTGTCCACTTGTGTTACTGTGGTGCCGTATTAAGTTTCCCAGAGTATGATTGTTAGGATTACTGACACATGGACACCAGCACATAAGAATTGGCTTAGTGACATCATGTGCTTCTAATTCATTTCTCTAATAATGAAAATTCATTTTCCAGTGTGAAGGCAACCCATCTGCTAATAAACACCCATAGGACACCTCCAGATTGTTGCATGAGTTGTCTCAATATAACATTTTCTCTCAGTCCAGGCTTTGTACTGAATCACCTAGAGCCGGTCTCACTAGGAAGTAGGAGGACGGCAGTAGATGATGGAGAACACCGTTTGTCTCAAGTAGGACACCTTCTCCCCACTCCATGGAGATTCCAACAACCAGTTCACCAACCTCCATCCTGTCACACTGCTGGTCATTTCACTGGTCCTGGAAGGCCTGTGGATCTCCAATCCTCTGCAACATGATCACAAATGCCATCTTGGGAGACTCCCTCTCTGTTAATGTGAAAGGAGTGAGCCTCCAATGAGCCCATGTACTAATTTCATATTGCATGCTGGCCGTCACGACCTGTCCTGTCAACGTCCATCCTGCCCAAGAATGCTGAGCATCTTCTGGTTCAATTCCAGGGAGATCGATTTCGGTGCTTGCCTCACCCAGATGTACTTCATTCACTGCTTCTCAGCAATGGAGTCTGGGATCTTCGTGGCCTTGGCTCTGGATCGCTATGTGGCCATCTGCCATCCACTGAGATATTCTACCATCCTGACAAACTCTATCGTGGCCAAGATCGGCATGACTATGGTGCTACGTGGTGGCATGCTTGCACTTCCCTATCCCATCCTGGCGAGGCAGTGGCCGTATTGCAGAACTAACATCATCCCTCAGCCATACTGCGCACACATAGCCATGGTGAATCTGGCCTGCACAGACACCCGCGTTAGTAGTTACTATGGGCTCTTTGTGCTATTCTTTGTGACTGGTGTAGATGTGTTTTTTATCACTATGTCATACATCCAGATCCTAAGGGCCATCTTCAGCCTCCCCACAAAGGACGCCCGGCTCAAGACTTTTGGGACCTGTGGCTCCCACCTCTTTGTCATCTTAGCCTTTTACATCCCAAGTCTCTTCATCTCTCTCATATCCCGTTTTGGCCAGAATGTGCCCCTACATTTCCATGTTCTTGTTTCCAACATATACTTCTTCATGCCCCCCATGCTAAATCCCATCATCTATGGGCTAAAGACCAAACAGATCTGGGACAGGCTGCTCCTGCTCTTTACTCATGAAGGGGTCTAATGGTTTCTTTTCTGGATCTGACTCTGAGATTGAACTATGTGCAGAGCTGGCTGGTTATATGGTGCTGGCCCCACTTCCCTGAATCCGTGACTGGACAGTCAAACTGAAATTTCATCCTTTCCTGGCCTTACTGTGCTGTGTCACCATGACAAACTGAGGAATCAGGCTGTGTACAGCTTATTAATTCATAGGTTCCCACCTTTCTAATTGCTGGTAACTGGATCCCTGAAGTCCCATGTCCTGCCCTGCCTATACCCCCATGGCCCTGCCCCCTGCTCTACCTCTTTTCACAATGTCCCTCCCCCATCCCACCACTTCCGCCAAAACCCCACCTCTGTTGCTCGCTCCTCTCCTACCCTCCCCAGTCCCATCTACTCCTGGTTCAACTCCACCTCCATCCCCACTGCTCCAGCTGGGCTCTCTCTGCTCCAGGGATGGGACAGAAACTGATTCTGCCCGACAAGGAGCCTTCAGTGAGTGAAGAGAAGACACAGTTCTGGGGCCAACAGGCCAATGGGAAGTGAAGAGGGAAGCTGGGAAGCCGTATAAAAGCAGCTGAGGGTTGGGAGCAGGGCTGTTTGGCCATCGGGCGAGATTGTGCATCCTACAGCTTGTGGGCCCTAAAGCTCAGCTACAGAGTCCTGAGGGCAGAGACCCTTGTGTGGTTTACTTCTTTAGTTTCATCTCCCTGTTGTCCCTAATCCCTGTGGGGCTCCAGTGGGGACGGGCTGGGACCTCTTTGCCCTGAGCCAGGCCTCGGGGGCAGGGCAAGGGATCAGCTTTGAAGCTAGGAGGACAACAACAGCTGAGAGAGGCAGAAGGATCAGCCCCTTTGTTAGCTGGGAAGGCAGGATGCTCGGAAGAGGCCAGGGTGGCTTTGGTAGTTCATAAGGAGGGAGATAAACAGCACATATGCCATTATCCGGCTATTTACACAAGCACATGCCACCTTATCTGGAACTCCAGGGCACCTATTTCCCAGGGGCTGAAGCTGAATGGTCAACCTGAGTCTAACATATGCTCTGAAGAAGCTTTTGATCACTACGTCTAGAAGCTCTTTAACCAGGCAGCATTCTTACCATGTCATGGATGGGTTGAGCCATGTTGCGATAAACTGATTTAACCATGACCACATAATGAGACAGTGGCAGAGCGGGAATACAAACTGGGCTGTATTAGATGCAATGATGCTATTTGTGTGTCATGATCAGTGGAGTTGCCGTCCTTCTTAAACAGGAGGAATTTATTAAAGAAACAGCTAAAAACTACAGACACAAAAACAGGTTTCCACACAGCTCAGTTTTCAGCCTCATTTTGCTTGTTTACCAGGGACCTCATACTGCCTGGAATGCTACATAATTCATTGAGATCAATGATGTGCTGCAAGGAACCAAATCAGTGCAACTTGTGACTTGTAGTCCCTGATTAGGACCGTTCGACAGCAACACACCAGGAATAATAAATAATAATCTCGATTTAATACATGGAGAGGCTGTGCCCAAGGTCATCCAGGGAATCTGTGATAGAGCTGGGACTCTTTGCTTCCAGCTCAGTGGTGTCTGCTGACATTTTATGTCTACTTAATTGTCTTGGGCCAAATTCTCAGCTGGTGTAAGTGGGTGCTGCCCCACAGATCTCAAGGGAGATTTTCTCACTAGAGAAACCAATGGAGAGAGAGCTCCATGCCTCTGTCCGGCTGCAGACACCATATGAGCCAAGTCTGAGAAAGACTAAGGAAGGGATTGGCAGCTAGGGACTTGTGGGCTATGTTCCCATCTCAAAACACTTCCTTTCCTGCTGCCGCAGTTTTCCCAGCTGTAAAAGGGGGATATCTTCTGGGAGTAGTGAGCAATAGCCTGTGAATCACCTATCAACAGTAATAGCTGTGTCCGTGTGCAAGCCTGTAACAAATGTAAATTTCTGTTTCACCACCTTGGTTAACTAGGAACCAAAAATATAGTCTCCTTAGGCATCCTAGCCCTTGCCTCACCACTCGCACACTGGACTCCATGACGAGTGGCCAGTGAAAACCAGTTTCACCACTTACATGGTCATTCTAATCTTAAGAGACCAGCCACTTATCCAGGCCAATATATAACTCAGAATTCACCCAAGATCACTCTGCTGCCAATCCTTTAGCAATTGAAAAGTAAAGGTTTAATAATAAAATAAAGTACCAGAGCTATAGATGGTTTATAGGTCAGATACATACAAGTGGTTTTTCAGTGTTCAGGGATCAGGATCACATCAGTGATGGAATAAACTGCTAGCTTGCCAGCGTCTCTCTGGAAATTACCCAAGCTGGTTGGGGTTCATCAGTCTCTGTTCAGAGCTTTTGTGTTGGAAACCCAGCCCAGAGAACTGAAGCCAAGATGAAGATGTCTCGGGTGTTCTTTTATGTCCTCTGCCCTGTGCACAGAATTTTTCTGTCCCAAACAAAGTCCTAAGGAGAGGGTATTGCCTGGGTTCTCGCAGAGCAAGCAGCTGCGACACTAGAGCCACTGGAGGACGGGAAGAACAGATAAAAACAGGTTTTGATGCAGGGAGCCTGGTCCTTGTTCAAAGAAAGGAGGAAAGAGTTCTTTAAAAGTGAGAGATGGACGTCCGGGAATGTGACTGTTTCCTCTAGGCATCGCCAGACAGTCCACTTGGCTTCAAACAACTTACCCAGAGAGGGGATCTTGTAAGAGTCCCTGTGTTTTCTGGGACTAGCCCAAGAACAGACCTCCTGTGATGGGATCCCCGGGGTGCAACCAGGACTGCAGAACAGCTGAGCCCTCTGTCTCACCAGTCTGGGGTATCTCTCTCTCACTGTGATACTGAGTCAAGCCACAAACCTCTGACAGGTACTGCGCTTACACAGACATCCACAGGCAGGGACATGCCCAGCTAAGTTACATGAATAAACTGCCAGCCACTTATAAGTAACACTAGAGAGGCTCAAGCCAATTCCCCACAGCTCCCCACATTTGCACCCCAGAATTGCACCATCCTGCCCTGACCCATAGCCTGGCCCTTAGTTTGATCTCTTAATGACAGCCCAGTGTTCCTTGAGAAAGTGTTCTTATCTCCCATAAGTCATGTGTCTCCTGATCTGTCTGTCTACTATCTACGCATACATCCTGAGCATTTACAGGGTATCAGACCCTACAGAGACCTGGCCATTATCTCTAGTTTTCTTCCCAATCAACTATAATTTTCAAATATGCATAAATACACAGAGCAGCCAATTCCTCTCTGACTCAGCACAGAACCCAAGAGTTCTCATCTCCCTTTGGGAAGGTCCCTTAATTACTGTTTACTCCTGAAACTGGATAAATAGCACAGAAGCGCAGACATGGAAAGAGAGACATTGGCTAGAGTGTCTCTGGTCTCCAGCCTGTTTGCATCCAGATGATGCTTCTCCCCTAGAGGCTGAGTGAACCCCACTGGGATTGCACAGAGCTATATTATAAACAGTGCACACCCTATCAGCTCTTTGTGTGGGATGTTGCTGCAGATGCTGGGTGAGACAAGTGTGGGAAACGGCTACCTGAGGGGGATTCCCAGGCAAGACACTTCCATCTACAATTTCACAGGTACCCATCTCTTGCTGTTTGACAAACCCAGTGCAATGTGGACGTGATGGGACAGAGAATAGGTCTGTGGTCCGTTTCACTCTGCACAGCCATTAAACATCCCAGGACCCTTGCCACAGGGGATGAGTTTGCTCCAGTATCACTGGCCAAAATGTCCTTCTTTGCTGTGTCGTCCCCCCCCAGCTCCCCCCCACTGATGGCTTGAGGCCCAAAATGGCTGCATTTCAGTGATGCAATTGATCCTTCAGGGTGAAAAGTGTTAGTAGGTGTCCAATATAAGGCCAAATTTTTAGGCTGTAGCTGGAAGTTTACTTAGGCCTCAATGTATCAAAATTCCCCTTGGAGTAGGAACTGAGTAAAGACCTTGGGATCCAGCTGTGTGTTAATGCACAGACACTGTCACCTCCTCCTCTTGCAATGTAGGGTTCTGTTTGTTAACGGGAGGATAGGGCGTGAGGACTGTTACCAGACTATAATCTGCTGGAAAGCATGGAGATGCTAGGTCTCCTCACTAGAACAAATATAAGAATTTTTCACAATGGGCAAGACATTGTCTCTCCTAGCTCCATTCAAGAAATTGGCTGATCCATTATGCCTGAAGCTTCCAAAATGCAATTCATCCGGAAGCAGACACCCAGCATGGGAAATTTCAGTCCAAATGGTTAGTGTTTGGCAAACTTATAAGCAAGTGAAAATCAGGTCTTCTAATTGAAGGAGTGAGACAGTCTTAACTAACTGTGGTGCCACCAGGACCACCTACAATAACCAATCCATTTCTGAATCACATTCAGCTAAGCTCTTTGCTCCAAAATTGTCTGTGGCAAGGAGTTCCACAGACCAAATATGTATTATGTAAACAGTTTTCAATTATTAGTGTTATATGTTCAGACTTTTAGTGTAATTGACTGTTTCCATTCTCATGTGTTATGAAACACAGTGAATATTAATGCCAAATCTACTTTCTTTATCGCTAGATTCAAAGGGTATAAGGCCAGAAAGAACCATTTGCTCATTCTGCCTGACCGCCTGTATAACACAGACCATTAAATTTTATGTAGTTACCTGCGAACTGAGATGCATATCTTCTGTGTGACTGAGCCCTGGTCTGCCCTAGACTCATAGACTCTAGGACTGGAAGGGACCTCGAGAGGTCATCGAGTCCAGTCCCCTGCCCTCATGGCACGACCAAATACTATCTAGACCATCCCTGATAGACATTTATCTAACCTACTCTTAAATATCTCCAGAGATGGAGATTCCACAACCTCCCTAGGCAATTTATTCCAGTGTTTAACTACCCTGACAGTTAGGAACTTTTTCCTAATGTCCAACCTAAATTCCGCTTGCTGAGTTTAAAGCCCATTGCTTCTTGTTCTATCATTAGAGGCTAAAGTGAACAAGTTTTCTCCCTCCTCCTGATGACACCTTTTAGATACCTGAAAAACTACTATCCTGTCCCCTCTCAGTCTTCTCTTTCCAAACTAAATAAAACCCAATTCTTTCAGCCTTCCTTCATAGATCATGTTCTCAAGACCTTTAATCATTCTTGTTGCTCTTCTCTGGACCCTCTCAATTTCTCCACATCTTTCTTGAAATGCGGTGCCCAGAACTGGACACAATACTCCAGTTGAGGCCTAACCAGTGCAGAATAGAGCAGAAGAATGACTTTCTCGTGTCTTGTTTACGACACACCTGTTCATGCATCCCAGAATCATGTTTGCCATTTGTCTTTATTGAACTTCATCTGGTTTACCTCAAACCATTTCTCCAATTTGTCCAAATCAATTTTGACCCTGTCCTCCAAAGCAGTTGCAATCCCTCCAGTTTGGTATCGTCCACAAACTTAATAAGCGTTCTTTTCTATGCCAACATCTAAGTCGTTGATGAAGATATTGAACAGAGCCGGTCCCAAACAGACCCCTGCAGAACGCCATTTGTTATACCTTTCCAGCAGGATTGGGAGCCATTAATAACTACTCTCTGATACAGTTATCCAGCCAATTATGCACTCACCTTATAGTAGCCCATCTAAATTGTATTTACCTAGTTTATCACTAGGATTTTATATCAAGGAGTCAAGGAGCCACAGGGTGAGAAGGGATTGCAGGGGTCATCTAGTTTCATCCCCTGCCAAAATGCAGGGTTTCTTGTATTTAAACCATTCCATAGAGATGGCTATTTAGTCTCCTTTTGAAAACCTCCACCATAGGAGCTTCCACAGTCTCCTGAGGCATCTGCTCATTGTCCTCCTTTTCTTAGAGTTTAGCAGTTTATCTGAGATTTAACTAAATCTGCCATGCTGTAGTTTGACCCATTGTCTCTTCTCCTGCCATCTGTGGTACAACAGAACACCTTTTTCATGGCAGACTTTCAAGTATCTGAATCATAAGAAGATTAGGGTTGGAAGGGACCTCAGTAGGTCATCTTGTCCAACCCCCTGCTCAAAGCAGGACCAATCCCCAGACAGATTTTTACCCCAGTTCCCTAAATGACACCCTCAAGGATTGAATTCACAACCCTGGATTTAGCAGACTAATGCACAAAACCACTGAGTTATCCGTCTCCCACCCCCAAGACTTCTGGCACGTCCCCTCTCAATTTCCTCCTTTCCAAGCTAAAAATACCCATTTCCTTCAGCCTTTACTCTATGGTTTGTATTCCGTCCCTTCGATCTTCTTTGTCTCTCATTTCTGGATCCTTTACAGTTTCTCTACATCCTTCCTATATATTGGAGACCCAAACTGGACACCGTACTCCAGCTGAGGCCTAACCAGTGCTGAGTAGAGCAGTACTATCACCTCCCGTGACTCGAATGCTCTGCCTCTGCTAATGCAACGGAAAATTGCATTTGCTTCTTTTGCATTAACAAAAAAATCGACACTCCTGAGAGATGTAGCTATATCAACCTAACCCCGGTGTAGACAGCATGAGGTCTACTGAAGAATTCTTTATTGACCTAGTTACCATCTCAGAGAGGTGGCTTACCTACGATGGCAAGAGAACGCCTGCTGATGGTGTAAGAAATGTCGAAATCAAAGTCTATTGCATCTATGCAGGTTTCTTGATCAACGAAACATGTACTCTCATTAAAGGATGAAATACAATTTATTTGAACAGATTTGTTTGTCACACACCCTGTTGTGTGGCATTAATTATATTCCTGGAATTTTAACTAATCTCATACCAGATTTTCCATTGTTTCCTAACTTTGTCAAATCTTTTTTTTTAATTTTCCTTTTTTTAATAGTTTACATTTGACACAGAACTGTCCAGTATTTGCCTCTTTTATTATTATTCTTATTATTTTGGCTTTGCTGCTGCCTGATTGCATACTTCTGGTTCCAAACGAGGGGTGTGGTTGATTGGTCAATTAGTAACTCCGGTGTTTGTAACTCTAAACTTTTGCTGTAGATGCTGTTTAACATCCTTCTTGACAGCTAATGGACTGAAAAGTATTTCATCACCGCTTGTGATATGAGTACCTCATACTGCTTCTTTGCAAATGCAGAACAAAAGTATTTCTTGCACACATTTTCCCTTTCTGCAACGTTAAAAAGTTGCCTTGCTACCTCTAGGAATTGGCCTAAACCCTTTCTAGGATTTCTTTTGTTGTTAATATACTTAATAACCTTCTTTTTATGATCCTTAGTCATGCCAAGCAGGGATTTTTCCCTCATGTCTTCAACGTCTCCTTGCAATTTTCATAACTTCCGATTTGTATTGCTTTTCCCTTTTTCCCATTTGTTATATATTGCTTCCCCCCACCCTCCACCACCACAACTGCTCCCTTCACTTTGCCACTGTCCCAGGTTTTTAACCAAAGTTGTCACTTTCTTGACTGTAAAATTGTGGTTTTGTCTCTCTCTAATCAACTCTTCTTAAAGAACTACCAATTTTCATTCTCATTTCTCTGTCTAATATTTTCCTCCCAATCTGTTTTGCTAATATTTTCCCCCAGCTTTGGCAAATTAGCACCTTTGAAGCCCTAAGTATCTGTAGATATGACTGGTTGGGATTTGTTCTCTGTTTGTCCATTTGAATGTAATCAGTTCCATTCTTTATTTTGTTCTCCTCTATCACATGCCCCCATTTTTGTCTCATCTCTAAAGTGAATAGGTCCAGACTTTTCTATCTGTCCATATAGGGAAGTCTCCACCATTCTCATAGCCTGTCTCCGAAATTCCCTTTCTATCTGCTATATCCTTTGTAGAGACTGGGTGTCCAAACCTGAGCGCATCTCCAGACCAGGTTATTCTCCATCCCATTCCTTAGGCATCCAAACATTATCTTTGTGACTAATCAGGTGTTTCTGTGGAGCTGCTATGAATTTACACTGGCAGAGTTTTTTCACCAAAAGTTTGATTTTTCTGTATCCATTTCAGCTCAGCTCACCATCTCTATCTGCAGGAATGGATCCTGTGCTGCTCTCCACTGCTCTGCTAGCTGTCAGTAGCACATCATAAATGGCAGTGGAACCAGTCTTGAAGTTGCAAAGGCAATAGGTGTCACAATTTCCTGACATGCTTCCTGACATGGATAGCAGCAGTGTTAAATAACTTTTGCTATTCACAGAAGAGCTGAACATGGTGGAATGTTGCTTTTCAGCTGGAGAAACTAGCACTCAGTGGTGGGATCACATCTTTATGCAGGTCTGGGATAATGAGCAGTGCCTTCGGAATTTTAGGATGCAGAAAGCCACCATCCTGGAACTGTGTACTGAGCTCACATCAGGCTTGTGGCACAAGGAAACCAAAATGCAGGGGAGGGATAGCTCAGTGGTTTGAGCAGTAACCTACTAACCCCAGGGTTATAAACTCAGTCCTTGATGGGGCCATTTAGGGATCTGATGCAAAATAATCTGTGAGGGACAGTACTTGATCCAGTTGTGAAGGCAGAAGACTGGACTTGATGACCTTTCAAGGTCCCTTCCAGCTCTACATTTCTATGACAGCTGCCCTCTTAGTGGCGAAGCACAAAGCAATTGCAGTGTGGAAACTGACAACTCTGGGCTGCTACCAGCCAGTCACGTATAAGTTTGGAGATGGAAAATAAACCACTGGGCTGTATTAAGACAAGTGTGTGGGGACATTAATCACATCCTACTACAAAGAACTTTGACTTTTGGCAAAATGTATGAAATTGTGGATTGCTTTACAGAAACTGTGGACAGACGATAGATGGCATCCACATTCCAATTTTGGCACCAGACCACCCTGTGATGGAGTACATCCATTGGAAGGGGTTCTTCTCCATGGTGTTCCAAGTGCTCGTGGATCACCGCAAGTGATTTCTATGGGGAGGGGTCCGGAAAACTGTACAACGCACTAATCTTCAGGCACACCAGCCCTAACAAAAAGCTAGAAGTGGGGACTTTATTCCCAGACCTTAAGATCCCCATAGTGGATGTTGAAATACCAGTTGTGATCTTGGAGGCCTGATGTACCACTTAATGCCATGGATCATGAAGCTGTATATGGGAAACCTGGACCACAGCAAGGAGCATTTCAACAATAGGCTGATTATGGCCAGGATGACCATGGAATGGTCATTTGTCAGATGAAAGGCATGCTGGTGATGCCTTTAGGGAAAATTAGACCTCAGTGTGGATAATATTTTCATGGTCATAGCCACGTGTTGCACATCACATAATATTTTATAGATTCATAGACTTTAATGTCAGAAGGGACCATAATGATCATCTAGTCTGACCTCCTGCACAATGCAGGTCACAGAATCTCACCCACCCACTCCTGTAACAAACCCCTAACCTATGTCTGAGTTACTGAAGTCCTCAAATCATGGGAAGTAAAGGGCAAAAAGTTTGCCCAGGAGTGGACTATTGAGGCAGAACACTTTGCTGCTGATTTTGAGCAGCCAGATACCAAGGCTATTAAAGGGAAACACTGGGGGGAGGGCAATTTGGGAGGCTTGGAGTCAGCATTTTGAAGATGAGAAGCAGTAATATTTGTTGCTGTGCTTGGGATTGCAATGCATAATGATGTTTTCGCTGGGTAGGACGCAGCTGTGATTGTTCAGGCCCCAGATTCAATGTAAGGAAATGATAAAACTGCTTGTTTGTTTCCTGCTGCCATCTGTTCTCATAACTTGCATGGAAACAAATAATAGAGCACTTATTATTCAAAGTACTTTGTCTTTATTGCAAAAAACCCCACAATATCATGCATACTCAGAGAGACACAGGAACATTCCTGGATGCAGGGGAGACACGTACCAGGAGAGGGTTGACTTTTAGAGCTGACTGTAAGTCCAGCTGTCATTTGAAAAGCTGTCTGCAGGGGTGGAGTGTAGGGCAAAGAGTGAAGTCCCAGAAATCAGAAATGGATATGTGGGTGGAGTCTGGGAGGGCATGGGAAAGAACTCTGAATGTGCTGAAGGGGCTGGCAGACACACCATCTGCTCAGTGTGGAGTTTCAAGGGACTGCAGCATGTTGGTTTGCTGCTCCAAAACTTT